>NW_028258305.1:3752954-4070681 GCF_053883595.1 Heterocephalus glaber
GGAAAAATTATTGCAATAGGGAAAAGGAGAGCTCAGTATAGAACTAGGCTCAATTCCAAAAACAAGGAGGAAAAGTGGGAATTTATAGCCCAGGAGTGGGAGGAAAGGAGGAGCTAATGGGTGGAAAATTACTAAGAAGAAACATCAAGGATGAGATGGGATGCTGGCTCAGCAAACCTCAAGGGCCTGTTGCTGAAGTCAGGCCAAGGCGATTGGATATCACCTGGGGCATGCCAGAGGGTGAAGAACCAGATCAGACATCCAGGATGATCCGATATCAAATTTAGGGGATTCTGGCTAAAAGAACTGAGCAGGATCTTTACTAAAACTGGACAATACAGAGATGAACACAGAAGGCACAAAGTCAAGTCCTGGTTAGGAAAAACATTCAGAAGAGCCCTACTAAAGTGTAGTCAAGTCTGTAGAAAGAAGGATATGAGGGTGGTAGAACTTCACTCTGATAAAATAGAGTCTACAACCCTTTCGGACTTTTTATATCTATACTGGAACTGGACTATGAGCTTCTTAGATCCTGGAAGCTCTGAAAGTAAAGTAAAATGTAATTTAATAAATATTTACTGAGGGTTAACATATAATATACCTTCTTCCATGCAATGTGGAGCTATAAAAATTAAGGTAGTTCTAGACCTCCCAGAGCTTTCAATCTCCAAAAAGGTAAAACATATGAATAATTAACTAGATGATAAAACACAAAGACACAGAGATTCTTTCTCTGTGCTCCAATGTCATGTTTGTTGTATTTGCATTTATTATTTGGTTAAGGAGCTCCCGGGAATGCTATGTGGGAGAAGACCATGCTTGAACTGAACTTTTGGGAAGGATTTTAATCACAAAGTTTTATTCCAAAGGTAGAGTAAGCTAAGAAACATAAATTCAGACAATGAAAACTGATATCTTATCACTATACACATTTTCTTCACTTTACTCCTATTCTTTTAAAAATCTAAGTATAATTAATAAGCCTGTATACATTTTAATTTAGAGAATTATTTGTTCAGTTATGTAGCTTTCTCTCTTAAATAGTTGTCTAACCCAGTAGTAAGCTACTGCAGATATGTTTATTTGTAGCTGTAGTTACTGACAATAACTATAGCCATAACCCCACGTGTAAATATTAGGCCCAGCAATTGCTACTCCTCCTACAATTCAGGCCTTCCAGGTTCACTGGTAAACAAAGGTGGATTTACATTTTGGGCATTACCTTTTACTACTTTCCTTCTGTAATATGGGGAGGTCTGGGGCTCCACCCATATTGCTGTGCTCCTTTTGTTTTGATTTGGTTTGGTTTTGTCCTTTCTTTCCCACCCTTCTACATTACCATCTGGCCCCTCCCATCATGTGGCTTACCTCCCATTCCATCGGAGCTGTGCTTCTGTTGAGAACTGTAATTCTTGAAGCCCAAAGGACTTCAAGGGAAATTCTTCAGTTGATCCATATACTGGTTTACTAGGGACACCATAACAAAATACAGACTGGGTGTCTTTCACAATAATTTTTCTGAATTTGGGAGGTTAGAGGTCCAAGGTCAAAGTGTTGGTAGGGCTGACTTTGACTTGCAAATGGTTGTCTTTTCTCTGTGTCTTTACATGGTCTTCCTCTGTATATCTTTGTCCTAATCTCCTCTTCTCAGAAGCACACCATTCGCATTGGATTATCTCTTTACACCCAAATACAGTCAGAGTCTGAGCTGCTGGGATTTAAGACATCAACCATACATTTATAAGACACTATCAGGCACATAAATCATTATGATTACCTAAATCACTAAAATTTTCTGATTATCCATTTCTATCTCGGTAGGAAGAGAATCACAGAGGATGTCATGAGTATTTTTCAGTTCTATAAGAACAAGGGTTGAGACAGTTGGATTCCTGAGGTCTGTTCACTGGACCTTCCTATGGGAATCCTGAGTTTGTCTCAGGGCCTGTTGTCATGATCAAGTAAGGCATGAAAGTTCCTACTTGATAACAACAAGGGATTTAAAATTCAGAATAGTTAAGTGATTTTGCTAAACTTAGTTGAAAGAGAAGAGGCTATACAATTCAGCATCTTATATAAAAACAGGTGAAAATAAGCTAACATATCATTCCTTAGGTTTCTAACAAAATCAATCTTAACATTAATTTTTTTAGATATGATTGAGCCAAAAATGTGATGATTTGAGCAGAAGTGGGCCTTTAACTTCATGATGTTTTCAAGACAATCAGGGAAGTTCTGCTCCTCAAATATTTAACTCTTTACTTGCTGCAAGAGGGCTGAAATTTTGGCATTAAAAATGAGTTCCTTATGCTAATGCTTTGTTGTATTTAGTTTTATTGCTTTTGATTATATAAGTTCTTAAATACAACAGTAGAGAGATTACATAATGGACCATCCTGCACCCATTACCCAACTCAATAACTATCAATATGGGGTCAGTCTTGTTCCATTTCCATCCAACCTACTCCTTCCTTTATGGATATAATTTTAAAGCAAATATCATTTGTGTGTGTGTGTGTGTGTTTGTGTATGTGTAATGTGTATACACAGGTATAGATAGAGGTCTTTTAAAAATTATACACCTATGATCACCATCTAGATCCGGAGTCTACAAACTACAGCCTATGGGTAGAGTCCAGCCACATCACCTTGTTTCTATAAATAAAGTTTTATCATAAAACAATCATGACCGTTTTTTAACAGAGCCCATGGCTGTACTCATATTTTAACTATCAGCCTTGAGTAGGTGCAAAAGAGACTGTATGGTCTACAAAGCCTAAAATATTTAATACCTGATCCTTTAAACAAAAAGTCTATTTACTCCTAAGTTAGGTGAATCCCAATAGCAAAATAGCAATTTTCTAATTTTGTCCTTTTTTGTCACCTGAAATATTCCTACAAGGAGAAACTTGTCATCAACTATTTGGCTATCTGAGGTACAAAACATACAGGAAAATCAAGATATATGCTAGATTATTTCACTCTACTTACTGGTTTTAAAAATGAGATAATTTTCTGGTAGTCTTCAAAAGTGATCAGTAAAGTGTTGAGGGTTTTTGTGCTCATGTTTTTGTTCATTTTGTTTTAAAATATTATGAATATGTTTAAATCCTTTGATTCAATTACTGTTAATGAATAAATGGTTCCCTCTTCTCTAAATGGAAACTTACTTTTATCTCTTGAGTCCTTTTGAAAGAATCCTATATGTTTGAGAGCTTTATTGTAAGTTATTCTTAGTTCATCTTGTACATTTCTTTCCCCATACAAGAAATTACCTATTTTTCCAAGGAGTTGCAGTCACTTGTGAAAAATTGTAGTTAGGGAACAAAATAAAGAAACCTGGGCTACACATTAATATGAGAGGGGTCATTATTTTTAAGTCTTGAGAATAGGACTTGAAAAATATATCTTTCTAAGAACAAAAATTATGAATTTACACTGGTTCTTCTAATTTAAATTCAGAATCACAGGATTTTTCCTTTACCTTAATGATCTTGCATTATTATTTCTTTAAGCCATTCTGAAAGAATCTCAATTTTAAATAAGCCAAAATAAATGCTTATTTGAATTAGTCCATATCTACATACATCCTGCAGGATAGCAGTATCAACACTGTCACCGATAATTAGACATGAAAATACTAAACTTGAATACTGAGAATAGTCTAAGTATTTTTGTTTGTGTGCTTTTTGTTTTTATTTTGTGCTCTGTTTTGCTGCTACAGTACTTCCTTCTGGGGTTATCCTGTTAAATCACTCTGCTATAAAGTTAAGCTAATGTTTTTGATGAAACAAGACATTTTAACGTGACTATTTCAAGACAAATAAAATTTCTGAGCATTTTTGTTTTCATTACCAAGGAATCTTTGCAACAGAAACAACACCTAATCTTTGAACCTCACCCCAGATGGGATAATGGAGGGGGTGAGGCTTTGTCTATAGCATGCATTTAAAAAAATATTTCTTAGAATTAAGTTCTTTTACTTTTCTTTACAAAGTGAAAATTCTGAACGACTATTCACCTTTAGTATTAATGGGCTCTCATAGGAATAGGGGAAGGAGTTTAAAGTCATTTACTAACAAAGGGATGCAAAGTCAGTAAAGAATGTGAAAGAAAAAGAGCAGAACTGAAGATTCTCAAGTTGCAATTGAAACATATTTCCTTCATCCCACTTTTCCTTTGAGTCTTCCCTTATTGAGCTACTAGTTAGAGAAGTGGGAGCAATTTCATGGCAGTCAACATCTTTAAGCCTCCTTTAAATTACCAAATTGTTTTTGAGAGCCATGACTTCCCCCTTCATAGGTATATTTCTACTTCATTCTGTTTTTCTCCTCTCTTTTTCTCAATACTCTGAGCTAGGGATCAACAAACCTTGGGCAAACCCAACTGCTACCATTTTTGTGAATAAAGTTTTGCTGAAATAAAGCCATGCCCTCTCACTTTTATCCTGTCTATGGTAGCGTTTGTTCTCTGATAGCAGAACTGATTGTTCAGAAAGACTGTGTGGACCACAAAGCCTAACATAATTATTGTTCGTCTCATTACAGAAAAAGTTTGCCAGCATCTCCTCTGAACTATAGGTTGATCCTAACCTCAACTTCCTAGCATATGGCTTGCCTTTTCTGAGCTTGAAAGTTTGGTAAAATTTAATTCAAATTTACCAATGAGAATAAGCTCAATATCTAACAGGAGAAAATATAGGTTGTAGAAATTATGCTAAACTCAAGGTCAAGAGAAGCACTTGCTAGGAATGATCTGAAATCATAGATTCAGCTTCTAAATTTTTGAGAATTCTGAATGAACTTAAAATTTTCTTCTAGGAGAAATACAAATAAAATATCCAAATATTTTGATTAAGAATAAGGATTACTATTGTTGTATGTTTTGTGTGCTAAGTATAGTTTTACATATTTTACATGTAATTATTACCTTTAAATTCCTGTATCAACCCTAGAAGATGGGTTCTATGATTATCTATATTTTATAGCTGAAAAAACAGAAAGAACAAGAAACCTCTGGTATGAAAAACTAAAAGCGTGAATAAGGATCAAAATGTATAATTGATACTGTGAAATAGGAAGAAAAGGACTAAAGGAGTAGGGGAAGTGGGAGGGGTAGGGGAAAGGAAAGAAGGGAAAAGAAAAAATATGAGAAAAGGAAAAAAATGTACACAAAGTCTTTGTAAATAGGGAGGGGTGGAGGGGGTGAAGGGAGGGCAGAGGAATGGGGAAAAAATAAGAACCAAGATACATCATGTAAAGGTACAAGATCTCAATGATGAATGTAACTGTATTGTATACCTAAAACATACCAATAAGCTTAATGGGAAAAAGAAAAAGAACAAGAAACTTGCCTAAGGTCGCACTGCAGAGAATTAATAGAGCTGGAACACACAGTCTAGGCTTCTCAAGCTATGCTCATGCTTCACAGTCATTGGCTAATGCTGTTCCAAGCTGGGAGGTGGAGTTTTCCATAGCCCCAAGTCTAGAATCTGAAGCTCCTGAGAAAGAGTTGACTCTTCCTGTTCAAGGCTCAGACTGCTGAGCTGGAGAGCTATTGTAAACAATAGGAGAAGAAGAGAAATCTGTCATCAAATCTAAGTGGTAACTTCTTTGATTTAAGAGACTTCAGGTTAAATATGTCAGCTCAACCTCAGACATTTATCCTTTCTTCCACTTAGGCCCACTAAAAATGATGATAAAGGAATAAAAAGGTTGTAAGTCCTTAAGAAATAAAGAAGAAGGAAAAAAAAAGAAATAAAGAAGAAGGATAGGAAGCTTTAGCAGATAAGAAATCAAATACATTTTTAAAGGGGAAAAAATTAAGAAATGGTAACCAATCTAACTGTGCAAGGAAAGTCAGAGGCAAAAGTCCCTGCAGAGGGAACCATGAATGGAAAGACTGATGACCTCCTTCCCAGTCGCTCAGAGGCTCAGGAACTGCTCCAGGCAGGGGGAGGCTAAGTCTAAATACTGATTTAGGGTGGTGGTGGTGATGGTAAAAGTCTCCATATAAAGTGCTTGACTTCTAAATGCCTTCCATTACACCACACAATCTCCAGGCTGAAGGCTGTAGGTGGGGCCTTCAAAAAGTAATAAACTGGAGAATCTCAAAGCATAGCAAAGAAAAGGGAAAATATGAAGAAGTAAAAGCTGAAAGATTAAAGAGGCTTTGTGGACCTCCCTGCTAGCCTACTTTAGTTGTCCTGGTCCCAGAGCTCTTACAAGCAAAGTACAGTATATGCTGTACCCTCAAAGTTTCTGCTCTCAGATTCTTTATTAGAGACACCAAACACCTCCAGAATACCCTATATGATGTGTGGAACATCACCTAATAAAGATGCCACTCTCCTCTCCCAGCGAAGCTTTCAGAGAACTTCACTCTTAAATAAGAAGAGATATTCACAAATTAACAGATTTAAGGAAAGCTTCCAGAGTAAAATAGGAATAAACCAACAGTGAAAAGGGAGTCTGGATGAAATATTGATAAGGTAGGAATAAAAAAGTTTTACAAACTATAATATTCTTAGATAAGAGGATACTGCATCCATAAATAAAAATTGGATGCCACAAATGAGGAATAACCAGACAAAAAATAATTCTTGAAAGCTAAAATTATGAGAAACTTTTTTAAAAGATCAGAAGAGGATTTGGAAGATGAAATCAAGCTTTCCAAAAGAAAATAGCAGAAGATAGAGACGTGAAAATTAGAAAAGAAACAGAAAGACACAGATCAGTCTAGTTATCCCAACATTTAATTTATAAAAGCTCCATAAAAATAAAAATTTTAAGTTGTGAGACAGCAATTATTAAGCATAAAATACAGGAAAATTTCTCTAAGTGAAAATTATAAATTCTAATGGTCTTATAGCCTTACAACCTCTAATTAATACAGAATGCCCAGTCAAAAACTAATTTTAAAAAGATGCATCCTACAGCGCATCATTGTGAAATCTCAAAACAAGACTATGGGGAAATTCTCTGAAGATGTCACTGAGAAAATCCAGGTCAGATGCAAAGGTGTAACAATCAGAGTAGCATAGGACTTCTCAGAAACAGTGATTTGCTGGATGGCAGTGAAACATTGCCTTCAAAATTCTGAGGCAGCAGTAATTTCCAACCCAGAATTCTTCACCCAGACAAACTAAATTAGGTGGAAGTAGGAAAAAGGAAGACTGCTATGAAAACCAGATATGACTTCCTTGCATCTTGTAGCTTCCTGGTCCCTTTCTTCTGAAGCTACTGCAGTAGTTACTGCTGTACATGGATGAAAAGTAATAAACCAAGCAGGGAAAACTTCGGGGATCTGGGAAGCAGGACATCCAAACCAAAACAATGGCAAAAGGAGTCTCTTGGTGGCAGCTGTGCAGTGGTTATGCAGGAGACCTCTGAGTTTCTATCATTTGTTTTTAAAGGAATTGATTAAATGATAAATTCAAATATTTGGGAGGAAACAGAACAGAGAAATGTTTAATAGATTTTGACAGATCAATTGGAAAATGTCAGAAAAGAATCAGTGGTAATCTTAAATACTTTTCACCATTTTTTTTTTACCTTTTGCCTTTCAGAACCATGGTAGAATTGCCCTTTAAAGGCATCTTATGGATGGTAGAGCCTTTGATTTTAACTCTGGTCAAGAAATCGTGAGCAAATGTGGTGTACATCACTTCTGAGCCAGGCCCTTTGTCTTGCAGAGTGCTCTTCTCTCTGGCATGGAGACTGACTGGGTTCAGTGTGATGCTGTGAGAGCCCAAGAACCTGAATGACTATGGTAAATTAAGTCCTTTCCCCAACCCTTTTGTCAACCCACGGTGAACAGATAGCATGAGTAAGACATAAACCTCTGTAGTTTCAAGCTGCTAAGGTGTTGATGTTGTTTGTTACACAACAAAGTCTAGCTCAACCTGACAAGTATATGTCCATGTCCACATATAAAAATGGGGCAGCAGTTAGTATCATATATTACTGATTCTATACTGGTAGTATCTATATTACTGTAATAATGGAAATTTTGACTATTAATTAAAAGTTTTGATACATTAAGATGTTGGAAGGAGAAAAAGCAAGAATAGTGTTTGTTATGGTTTGGGTCTGGATGTCCCCCTAAAGCCTCATTCGATCAGAGGTAGCTGAATCTGGACAGTTAATGTTGGAATTAAGGGTGTGTGATCACTAAACCATATACGTGAGTGAGTGCTTTAGCACTGCCCTAATCCCGGTAGCCTGAATGGGATAAAAGAGCCAGAAAGATGTGGTGAAGTTCCCCTTGTTACCTTTGCTATCTTGTGCACGCTATGCTGTTTCTCCTCTACGATGCCTGTTCGTCAGCCCTGTCTTGGAGTCAGCCAACTATGGACTGAAACTTCTAAGAGCTGTAAGCCAAATAAACCCCCTTCCTTCCCTTTTAACTTTGGGTGTCAAGATTTTATCTCAGCGACCAGAGAAAAGTAACTAACACAGTGTTGATCGAAAAGCGCTAAATCATTATCTATCATAGAAGCCAACAGATAATGGCTAAAATTGTAAATCAAAAACAATTTAAGGCACATTATGTGAAAAATATGGGATACACTAGAAAAAAACAGTTTTGCATATTAAAGAGGTTTTCTCTGAATAATAGAATGAGGCAGTGATGAGACTGGGAGCATGGAACTGCTCTCTTTATACATGTAACCTGGTACTACTTTATTTTAACTGTGTATGTGATCACTTATATCAAAATGAATCTCAATACTGATTCATTTCTATTTCTATTTTAAAAGAATTGGGTATAACTTGGGTTTTTCCCCCATTTCACTGAATTCATGCTATCGAAGACAAAGCTGTGTACATTCTTGCCCATTCTCTGTCTTGAAGCTTCTCCTGGGCTCCATTGATATTCCCAGAGCCCAAGGGGCTTCATGTCAGGGCTGAGCAAAGGCATCCAGGCTCCCCTGAGAAAGCAACAGTGTCACATCTGACTCATTTGAAAAACAAACCCTTTCCAGAGCCCCAAGCCTGGGAGAGGTGCTGGGGAGAAGATGGAAGAAGACACACAATTTTCTGGGTGAATTATCAGACCTGGCAACTGAAATTATCTTCTGAAATTAACTCCAGGGCTGAGAGTTCCATCTTTTTTTATAACCTTATTAATAATTAAATATAAGGCCAATTAAGTTGGGGTTTCAAAAAGACCCACCTTGTCAGGGCCCTGTATCTCCAGTGAAGTAAACCCCAAGATCCAAGCAGCCCTATGTAACCTGCAGGGTTACAAGTCCTTCCTGACTTGCCAAGCTGCTTCCTAGGCTGGGGCGAGTTGTTTTAAAAGAAGAAAAGCTTTGGAGGTTCTTACCCAACAGGTAGAAATGGCAAGGCTCAACAAGCCAACCAAATAACTGGCTGGAAACACTTCAAGAATTATAGATTATTAGGGTGTTATTTTTAATAGTAATTGTTAATAGAAATAAAACCCTTGCTACGTACTAGGAACTGTTCTGTGTATTTTATGTATTACCTCACATGGTTAGCATTATGATGATCTCCATTTCACAAATAAGAAACTGAGGAAATATCTTACCAAAGTCTGAAAAAGTAGTCAGCTGCAGTGGTGCTATTTGAATCCAGCTCTCTGGCTGGTTCCAGGGACTACAATTCGTCAGTCACAGTGTTTGGAGGAAGAATTGTTTTCTCAAATTCCCCTGGAGAGTTCTGCACAGATAGAGAGGCGCCACTTTTCAAAGATACCATTGCTACTGACAATTCACAAAGCATAGATATATGTGAAACAATCATTCCCTGACTGCATAGGTCTACTATTTATATGAAGCTATTTAACTTAATTACAAATAATTTAGGCTACAGATGGCAGCAAAGAAACATTAAGGATCTTGATTTTGAAACCGTTCTAAAATAGCTTTTAAAATCTGGGAGGCAAATTGTCTTTCCAAATGGAAATGAATGTGTGATGCAGTGAAGTCTTAAAGTTATTAGCATCTTTTGCTGAGCCCTCATCTATTTTCTTTGTCATTTACACGATGTACAGTCTTTAATTTCAGCTCCATGATCAAAGTGATGAAACTCGAGAAGCTCACTGTTCAAATCAATGGCTGTACTTGGAATGAAGAATGCAAGGATGTGATGGTTGCTTCTCACCTGTGACAATAGAACCCCACATCTCTTAATGGTTTCAGGCAGAGACCTGACCCTAGCCCAGGCCCCGGGGTCGGGGGGAGGGGGGAGCGCGCACACGCGCGCGCGTGCACACACACACACCTCTGAAAAGAGATACAGCCTCACCCATCCCCATTCCACCGTACCTGCGAGGCTCCATTGCAGTGCCAGGAAACATGTTTTTAGGAATTCAGAGTATCACATTTCATAATTTGATTTAAATCAATTATCCCATCCCTCCCTGGAACAGGCACAAGCTCCAAAAATACAAAATATAAATGGAACCAGCTGCAGCAAAGGCCTTTTGCCAGGATGGATTTCAGTCAACATAATCAGCCTCCTTTTCGAACCACATTATTGTCGGGACTCAGATTGCGTGAAACACTTCCAGTGCCCTAGGAGGGACCAGGAAGGTAACCAATCATGGGAGGGGAGAAATAGAAGGAGCTAATCTTCTCTGTCCTGGCTTGCCTTTGCCCCGAACTCTTAAAGAATTAATTCACTCCTCTCGGGGTTAGCGGGAAACTGAGGTCGTTATTGGCAGCCTTCAAACACTATCCTTAATTTATGTATATTTACTAAACCACATAATCACCCTGAGTTATTCCATTACAGGGCTCAGCAGAGCTGAGGTCTGCGGCCCTGGGTGTGAAGATCAATTGTGTGAGGTTTTGCGTGAGAGTGCTTATTACAGAGGGCATGAACATACCCAGCAATCAATCATGCATATCATTTAGGCTCCCAACACGCTGCCCAGAAAATGGATCCCATGCATAAGACCTGGCATCTTTCCACTGAAATCCTTCCCTTTAATTGATTTAAAATGATAATTCAATTAAAATAATTATTCTAATCAAACTTCATATCTTTTTGGCAGGTTCCTTGGGGGCCACTGCCCTCAATGTTATTTTAGTATTTTCTTTATTTGTTTTCTCACCAGGCTGAGTTTGGCTCTCTGAATCCTTGGAAAAGTTTGTGTCATTGGGCAATCATTGTATCCTTCTGAAGCTTTCTACTTGAGAGACAGGGAATAAAAAAAATAAAATATTCTGGAGAGATGTTACACTTTGAACTTTGACTAGTAGAAGCCAAGAAATCACTGAGAATGGTGTATGATCCGAGTTACCCATCTATTCACCCACAATGCAGACCTCAGCACAGCTGGCCAGGCTGTCAAAGCTATAAGCTGAGGATGAATGATAGTCTCCACCCTCTTAGTCCTGGCTTTTCTTATGTTCTCATTTTTCCTTTAATGGCTTTCTCTTAAAATACGTAACATTTGTGTCAGATCTTCGGAATTCTCATATGACTCTTGTAAGTTTTGAAATACCGTAAGTCATCTCAATTCTTCCAGATACTGTCAAGTATCTCTCAAGTGAGATACTCTCTTCCAGATACTCTCAAGTAAGTCAGACAGATACTCTCAAGAAGAGGACAGAACAACACAGACACAGTAGGTAGCTGTACCAGCCCTGCACAGCTAATATTGGAGGGGCTAACAGTCTCTAACTAGAGTGCCAGACAGCAATGTGAATAAGTGAAAAACAAACTGCTCTATGTTTTAACTTTTAGCATGCATAAAATTTTCAAAGACACTTGGCCAGTGTGATTTGTATAATAGGCATTTTTTGTTTTAAAAAATGTTTCTGTCTGTCCTGAAAAGAAGCAGTCTCCCTGTGCATTGCTACCTGAGGGATGCCATCCTTTCAACCTGAGTTACAGATGCCTATGAATCCAGATATGGCCTCTCTTGCCTTCACCATGCTCCTAAGCATGACAGAAATATCTGTTACAGAAGAGATGGGCCCTTTTTTGGTGCTGCTCTGGGATGAGCACTGGACAAGGAGTCTGCAGATTTAATTCACGAGCTCTGTCATTGATTAGCTATACGGCCTTGGAATGTGCTTTTTTCTTTCTCAGCTTCAGAATACCCTAGAACAGATGATTTATAAAATTGTGTTCAGATCCTATTATCTACTTTTAGTCACAAGAGCCTCAATTTCTGGGACTGCAATGTTAATCCTATTTGAAAATTGTCTCTTAGAGAAATATTTGGCTTCAACAGGGCAATAAGCCAGGCTTGATTATATTATCCTGGCAGAAATTCAAACCTCTTGATCCAAGAGAACTTCTGTTTACCAGTATATTATAAATATAGTTCTAAAAAGTAACCTTGAGGTATTGATGAAGATGCTTTGATGAAGTGTAAATCTAGCCATTTTATGGATGGCAAAATACACACCTGGAAAGATGTCATAAGTAGTTCCTCATCCACCCAGCAGCAAGGTAGAGTCTGAAAATGAGGAAGAGGAAGGAATCATGGCTCAGGGAGCCAGAGCAGGAAAGCTGCGAAGGAACCCAGCAGAGGCTCATTGCTCCTGCCATGGAACCTCTGTAGATCCTGCTCCGGGTAGGGCTCATCCCAGGATTTACATTAAATATTGTGTAGAAAACCCTGAGGAGCATGGGAAAGAAAAGGGATTAAACATCATTTATGTTAAACAGACTAGGTCAAACAGAATGTTTTTTCCCCACCTTATTCTTTTCCGAATTGCATCTCTGCAGGAGATTATCCATTTTAGGGGAGTCAGCTACCAGAGGGAATCCTTTTGCACACACATTTCATCCACTGCAAGTATATGTGGCTAATAAATTGAAAACAAATTATATGCTATCACTTTCTCATCACTGAGACAAAATACCCAACACCCAAAATGTAAAGAGTGAGAGGTCTATTTTGGCTCATGATTTCAGTCCATGATTGGCTGCTTTCAAGGCAAAAATGATACAGCGAAGGGGCCTGGATGAAGGAAAGCTGCTTATGTCATGGTGGCCGGGAAGCAGAGAGAGAAGGAAGGAGCCAATCAGAGAGATATACCCTTCTGGGCCACGCCCCCTATAACTCAACTCTTCCACCAGGCCCTACCTCCTAACAGCACATGCAGCTCTAAATACGGCACTGCTTTGACACAATCACCTTCCAAAAGCCCATTTGTGAACACATGAGCCTTTGGGAGGACATTCTAGATGTAAGCCATAGCATATGTATAGGAAAATAATTTTTATATGCATATATAATACAGAGGACCCAGACCAAACTGCAAGAGAAAGAAAGCTGGTGATTTAAAATGTGGACTATTCTTTTCTTTTATTCCTTTTAAATATCACTTTAATTATCCAGTAAATTGAAAGATAACAAACAAAAAAAATGGCCCTTTAAGAAAGTAATGAAACAGAAGAAAGTAAATCATCTCCCAGAACTTTTTATGCAAAAAGTCTAATAAACTGTTGCTACTGTAAGAAATTAATAAACTGTTGCTGTTGTGGGAAAATATTTCACCAGCTTGTCCACCAAATTCGTAGGTGTGAGTATTATCTGGGGATCATGCGGAACATGTAGAATGCTGGGCTGGCTTTCAAGTGTACTGACTGAGTAGTTCTGCAGAGGTGCCCAGGAACATGCATTCTAAATAAAAATTCAGGCCATTTCCCCAGACTAGATTCTCAGAACTGCTAACCTAGACAAGTTCCCTTGAAAACTCTAACTTACTGGTGATCCATAAATTTACTTGCAACTTCTGTCCCTTACCAGGACTTCTTATCTAAGTCTCTGATGGAGTTACAGAGAAACAAGCACTGGGTTAATGGCCAGGAGGCCTGGACTCTCAGCTCAGCCACTAAAGAATTTGCTTTGTCTCTCATACAGTAAAATGGGTTTCCAAGGGAAATTCTTATGAAGCAGGTGATGAACATCATAGCAGAAAAATCCAGATTTCTTTTCTAAACAAAGATTAGCAGCAGACATGATGATAGCACTAGCTTGGGGCTTTAGTCTTCTTTCTGAGCCCAGCACTGGTTTGCCTGTTACTTACTACGAGGGACTACTCGAGTCAGTTGAGTCCAAATGGTATTTGCCAAATAACCATTATAGATTAAACTAGAACTCTAAGCAAGAAATGAAAGAAATAAGACAGGCCCTCAGTTCTCCTAGAGACTTCATGTTTAATTCAAGAATTCATTTTTGGGCCAGGAATTTGGCTCAGTGGTTCCGCCACCTGCCTCTCAAGCTCAAGGTCCCTGAGTTCATTTCCCAATACCAAAAAAAAAAAATCATTCTTTCATGAGATTCATTAGAACCAATATTTTCCTATATTTAAATTGTATGACATGGATGCAGAAGGCCTGAGAGAGACAAAAGAAGGAGACATTTGAGTAAGGAAGAAGTAGGCCTTTGAGGTCTTTGTGGAGAAAGTGAAGTGATGGATAAGGTCTAATTTCCTTGGAAAAACTAGTGTCCTGAATCCTGACTGTTGCTACACTGAGACTACCTCTGACCATGGGACATAATAATGTGTAGCTCCTTAACTGGAGAGGTTCTTTTCTCTCTCCTACTTTAGCCTTATATTACTTTCAAAGTTTATAAGAGAAACACTTAGTTAATTAGAGAGAATGACTAAGTGGCCACTGGCAATCTCATTGAATTTGGATTAAGTAATCCATGATGGTTCCCATTCCTTTACACTTCTTTTTTGGAGATTAGCTCTTTCTGCCCAGATGAACAGTGACTGTAGACAGCACAATATTATGATTCAGGGAATGCACTGTGGAGTCTGTTGGGTGCCAATTTTGGCTCCAAGTGAATCATAGATCTCTGCCAGCAGTGTGATCTAATTTACAGAACAGCTTCAGATCTCAATTCCCCATCTGTGAAATGGGTACTTTTATGACGTTATGGTTGAGATCTAAAACATCCCACAAGGCTCATATGTTCAGAAATGGGGCTTTCAGAAGTTGACTAGATCATGGGAACATTATGTTTATCAGTAGATGTATCCATTGATGAGTTTACAGCTGACTATGCTAGTAGAAGATGGAGCCTCTTTGGAGGAGGTACATCACTGGGGGTATACCTTTCAAGGGTGTATCTCTTGCTCTGGCTCTTCCTGGTCTCTCTGCTTTCTGGCTTCCATGGGCTGAGAAGTTTCCTCTCCAGGCCCTCCTACTATGCCATTTCTGCCTTGGAGCCGGCTAGCCATGCTGGACCCTCTGAAACCATGAGTCAAAATCAAGCTTTCCTCCTTTAAATAGTATATGTCAGGTACTTTGTCTGTGCAACAAGAAATTGACTAATACAAATGGTCTTGAGTGTCCCCCAGAGGCCAATATATTACAGGATTGGTCCCTGGTCTGTGGTACTATTGAAAAGTGGTAGAATCTTTCGAAGGTGGACCCTAGTGGAAAGAAATTGGGTCATTGAGTATACGTCCTAGAAAAGGATATTGGGATGCCAGCCCCTCCCTCTCTCTTTTTTTGCTTCCCAGCTACCATAAGGTAAGCAGTCTCCTCTGCCAAAGCAATAAGGCCACATGACCACAGAATGAAACCTCTAAAACCATGAACCTAAATAAACTTTTCCTCCATTTAAATTGACTATTTCAGGTCTTTTGTCACAGCAATGGAAAGCTGACTGCCACAGGTACAAAAAGCTAAGGTAAAGTACAAAGAAGAGTGTCCTTCAAGCTCTGTGTGGGTACTGTGTAGGCCTCACTACTAAGGGAGTGCTTCCCCCATACCAGTGGCCAGTTGCTTGGGAGCAGGTAATTCATAGCCTCCCAATCCCATCACAAATGGACATCCCCATACACACACACTAGAAGTTTCTAGCATCTAGTATATACTGAACAATTGGTGTGTGACATGACTTGCCTGGGAGCTCTTTAAGCAAACTTGCATTCCTCTGCCATAATGTCTGTCATCTTTAGTGATGCCTGGTGAGGGTTTTTACCAAAACAATGCTCCTAGCACTTCAAAACCACTCTCAGGTGAGCCAGCATACCTCTCCTTTCCAGGTGAATCAGTTCTTCAACAGACCACCCACCCCCTCAGCCCTTTAATCATCTCTTCATATGGGACCTTCCATACATTTTCTGTATGTCTGGGTTGCCCAGAGAAGTTCCAAGTATATAGGAGAAGCACATACCAGTCTCCCAAACACCTCCCGGTGTTAAGTTCTGACAAATGTGCTGGTTTATTTAGACTAAAACATTTCTGAAAATAAGGTTCCATGTTCTTTCTTACTATTTCCTTTACTGTAACTTAAAGGATCTAGAGATCTCTGATGGAAAGGAGCTGACTATGGTCCAAACTGAGAAAAGATGCCAGCTGCTAAATTTCCTTGTCTATTAGGACTCAGAGCTGCAAAATAGGCTCCTTCTTTCTTACAGGGGTGACCATTCTGTTAAGGAGAATTCTGAGATTTAGTCTAAGCTCAGATAATGTTCCAGTCAAAAAATAATATGTATCATGAGCTCAAGGTTGAAGAGATTTTTTTATTTTTGTTAGATCTGCCCTATATCTTTCTGTTAGTCTGGGTGTCAACCTGGTGAAAGCTTAGAACAGGTTCCCGTGTACATACTCTGATTTGAACAATATGGTAATGGCTAGGGATATGGCTCAGTAATATAGTGCTTGCCTACCATGTGTGAGGCCCTAAGTTTGATCTCGAGCACCACAAAAAATAAAATAAACTTTAAAATATGTTTATTGGGAAGAATGACCTAAGCTATTATGGGCTTAGCACTATTTACTTCCAGAGTAACCAACTAGCTCCCTAGTAATAGCAAGGTCCTATGGGAAAGAACTCAGGATGGGTAAATTTTGATGTGGGAAGATAAAAAAAAGAAGGATTATGGAAAACTTTTCCCCAAACACATGCACACTGGGTTCAACAGTACATCCTGGATTATATTGGGAAGAAGAGTAACTGGACTGTCACAAAAATGCTTTGGACACAGTAAAATGGAGATGTCTAAAAAGCATACACTGTCTGTTACATAGATTTGCTTTCCCCTGGGCACAGGGGACAAGTCTAACTTTCCAAAGTGCATAAGACACATGGAGAAGGTCAAAGCCACACCTAATCTCCAACTGGGTGAGGTGTAGCAATTATGACCTACTCAACCCAGAAAAAAGAATTTCAAGGACATGCTACACTTACTGCTTAGTGCTTTAGTAAAGAAAATCAGATGAAAAATAGGTAGTCCCTTTTCCCTTTTAGGATTCACAGAGCATTCATTACTGTATTTCACCCATTCTAAGGCTGTTCATATATTAACATCTTGAAAATCAGAATGCATCTTACAATTAATGACATCATAGTTTAATTGGTAATTTTTCCCTGTCGTGGTGGCAACTTAGATGTGATTAAATATGGTAGACGGGGAGTGATGTTATTATAATACATAGGGCTGTACAAGAATTCTTTGCCATCCCTTCTCTGGGGCTCAGCCCCCATGAGCACAGCCTCCAAGTCCCTGTTTTGAGTCCATCAAGTGTCTGTGGGGTCCTCAAGACTCCCAGGCACAGTGATTATGCTTGTGTGGCTATATGAAAAATCTTGTCAGGAAGGAAAAAGGCAAGGTGGCCCTATTTATTTTAATTTGCCTTCAGATATTTTAAAGGGTTTTCTTTTACTACAATGCTGGGGGTCTTTCTACCAGTTTGGAAGAGTGCTCCCCACCCTCAATTCCCAGCACACCAAACATACTTTAAAGTTTAAGACTTTTCTATGTGGCCCTCTGTTTCTGTTAGATCAGGGAGCAGCCACAGAGGAAGAAAGGAATGCATTCAGAGTGTCACTTACACCCCAGAGGCCCTGTACCACCCACAGTCTTCCCTCCCTGCCTTGCAAATGGATCAGAGCAACATTAAATATCAAAACTCACCCAGACTCTCCCAGTTTCTGCAGGCCTTCAGTCCACCCTTTGCCACCTGGAGAGGAGCACAGCAGAGCTGAGCTCTGGGAATATAAAATTAGTTGCTATTGGTGCCTTGTCAATCAATGTCCAATCCCACCCAAAGACAGAACATGCAGCCATGTGACTGCCACATGTAGAATGTTACTCAGCCACTTGGAGAGAGGGACTCATTCCCCTAGGGAACTTCACACAGCCCACATTTTTGACTCAGGGATCCAAGTCAGGGAAGAGAGAAGGGTGAGGGAGGAATGAATTCATTGCAGGTATTAGCTTCCCCGTATTGACCACCTCCTGAATGAAGAAAAAGAAGAAAAAGGACAGAAAATGGAAATATCAGAAGGAGAAAAGGCAGATGTCCTCTGGAAAAGATGTTCTCTTCCATAAGTATAGCAGGAGGAAAAGGGGGAACATTCTCTATAAATGGCAATTAAAGAAATGTTCTTAAGGCAATATGTTGACATCAATATTGCTAAAATATGTATGAATGAAAAGACATCGGGAACAAAAAGGACATGAGAGCAAGGAGAGGCTAAGAAACACCTGTGTGGGAGGCAAGAGTGAGCTTTACTGTCCATAAATAATGCCACGTGGCAGCCATGACTCTGCTTACAGGAAAATGGTTTAGTCAGCAGCCAAGAGATGGAGATAAGGAAGAACTTACATGGATAGGCATCCAGGCTTTCCAGCTCTGCCTCGGGGAGTTCATGTTCAGCTGAGGAAAACTTTATGAACTCTGCTAAATGATTAACCACAAAAATACATATATGAACCTGTGCTTATCTTTCCACATCCTTTCTCTCCCCCCCCGCCACATCCTCTCTCTATCCCCAACTCCTGCCTTTCTGTGTTATTTTCCTTCAAATTACATTTGTTCTTGTCTGCAGAGTATTAAGACACTCACTGATTTATCAAAGGCACTCACAGAAATGAAATAATCTTAAAACAGACTTTAACAGAATTGACAGATCCTGTAGTTCCCTGTAGACCTAGCTAAGACATGCAGAGGAACCTGAATGCCATTGTCCTAAATTATCTAGAATAAATTGCTCAAATTCCTCACTTGTGGCATAGGAAAATTTCTCTTTCTCTAGGGATCATGTAGGAAACAAAACACCTTCTTTTGTCTGAGCTTCTTCTTTGAGTTCTAAATGGGGAAAACAAAAAGAATATTATTTTTCTCCAACTGAAAAAGCTTAAATAGTAATCATTTCTTATGCATGTATAGAATTCCATACTCTAACAGAGTTGAGAGTGCTCTCAACTCCATTATCACATTTGATAAATGAAGGCATTAAACCCTACAAACATAATGTTTATTTGCAGTCATCTTAACACTACCAAGCAAACTGATGATATTTCTGTAAACATTTCCCACTAGTTGTTTATAGCCTCAAATGATCTTTTTCTCCATCTAGTCCCTTCCTCTCTTGTGTTTGTTTTCATTGTGGCTTGTTTATAGAGCATCACCAAAGCCCTCCATGCCCTTTGTTTCCCACATTCTATTTCTGTTGCCACAAAACTAAGTTGATTTTAGTTTTCAGCCTATCGATTTAAAATTAAATTGCTTATTTGTGTGGAAAATCCTTTCAAAGTTTTTCTTCTTATAAGTTCAACCTTTCTTTTTCACCCTAGCTATGGGATTTTAAAGATGAAAGAAATCTATGAAATCTAGTCCAACTGTCTAAGATGAGTCAAAAGGGATCCAAACCCAGGTTGTAGCCTTTGTAACATGCTTAGGTACCTGGCTCGGTCACACCTCCCATCAAACTATCACATTCAAATTACTTGACATTGTCACCTAGTGCCCAAATGCACTTTGAACTTATTCAAACTCCAACGCTAAACTCCTCACTTTTACCAACCCTGTCCTCACCCCCAAACCTGCTGCTTCTTCTCCCTTAACCTCACCACTTGTTCCTCTTTTGATTTTTCCCCTTTCTTTCCATCTTCACTGTCACTAGCCTAGTTCAGGCCACCAATAGCTCTTACTTGAATTTCCACAGCAGCTTTAAAAGTGGTCTCTTTACTTCTCCTTTTATCCACCGCCAACAACAACCATATCATTTTGCAGCATCCAGTTATCTAAAGTAAAAATTTGATCATTTTCTACGCTGCTTAAGACCAAAAATGAATCCTCATTATCACTAGAAATTAGTCCAGACCCTGAGCATGTCATACAAGGATGTCTGTCTTTTGATCCCTTCTTATCTTCAAGTTCATTTTTGACAATTCTCAAGTCCTACTTCAAATCAAATTTCCTTCAGTCACTTAGATAAGCCATGCTCTTTGAGACTTTGCAAAAGACATTCCTCTGTCTGAAAGATATCCCCTCTTCTTTTTTTCCTAAATGGCAGACCATTATTGCTTATTTAGCCATCAATTTTAGAAAAGACTGCCCCCAGATGTTTGATTGCAGGCCTCACTTAGGACAGTTTCTTGCCTCAATGTCACTCTTTATTTTTCACTTTCCTCATCATTGAGACAAAATACTCAACACTCACAACTTAAAGGAGGAGAGATTTATTTTGGCTCATGGTTACAGTTGCTGGTTGACTGCCTTCTAGACAGAAATGGCAAGGTGGAAGGGCTTGGGTAGAGGAAAGCTGCTCACATCATTGTGGTCAGGAAGCAGAGAGAAAAGGGCAGAGCTGGGGAGAGATATATACCCTTGCAAGTTATGCAACCAATGACCTGCCTGTTCTGACCAGACCCAGTCTCCCAACAGCACACTCAGCTGATGAACTCAACAGAGGATGAGCACAGTTCATATGCCAATTAGTAGAGTGTCCCCATGATCCAATCACCTTCTAAAATCCTTGCCTCTTAGCACATGTGGGGAGGCATACCATAATATTCCACCTCTACCCCCAAAAGATTCATGTGCATTTCTTTATGCAAAATGAATTTAGTTCATTTCTAAGAGTCACTAAAGTTTTAACGGTTCCAGCATTGCTGAAAAGTCTAAATCCAAAGTATCCTCTGAGACTCAAGGCAAACTCTTAGCTGTGAGCCCCTGTAAAAGTCAAATGAAAGTTAAATGCTGCCAACATATAATGGAACAGGGTAAACATTCCCATGAAAAAGGGGGAAATAGGGAGATAGAAAGAAATCAGGCCAAAGAAATACTGAAACCCATCAGGGCAAACATAAACTCCTATAGCTCCATGTTCAGCATGCAGAGCAAGTTGTGGAGAGATATGAACTCTAACAGACTGAGCAACTCTGCCCCTACAGCCTTGCCAGTTGCAGCCTTCATGGCCTCTCTCTTGTGATGGCTTTGCTTTAGCAGACATTCCACATTCTTAGTTTCTCCCACTTCCTGGGGTCTCCAAAGAATTTTCTGCTTCACTCTCACAGCTTGACCCACTGCCTTCTCAGGAGGACACTGCCTGATCTAGCAGGCTTTCTTCTGAAATCTGCTTGAAAGCTTCCATGAACACACAACCCCTGAATTCTGCATGCCCATAAAACTAGCACCACATGGATGATGCCAAGGTCTGTCACCAACTCAAGCATTAGCTGGTCTCCCTTAGATCATGACTGCAGAGGCCTCTGAGTGCCTGGATGGCCAACCACTGTGAATAGAAGCCCAGGAACCAGTTCCCTCAGTAGTCCTTCTCAACCAGGGTTCCCTGGGGCTTTCTTCTCAAATGAAAGCTTTACAGCTCTGCACCCTTAAGCTTTGGATAGATGTGGTGATGTAGATTTCTGAGATTTCCTAAAGGTATTTTTTCAAATTGTCCTGCTACAAAGCACTTGTTTTCTTTTTAATGTTAATCATTTCAGCAATTAATCTGTCTTGGGCCAAAACTTTAAAGGCCCCCAACTCTACAGACACTTCCTTTCTGGCCACCAGCAAAATTTTTCAAATTATTCATCTCTGCTTCTTGCTCCTGCTTCTCATGATAGCTATGGCCAAAAGCTGCCAGTGGTACCCATGCTATGCCTCAACATTGGGCTACCATAAAATTTCCTCTTTATTCATTAGTCTAAGTCCTTAATCTCAGTTTCCCACAAATTTTCAAGGATATGGGAAAGATGTAGACAAATTTTTTGCCAGAGTATTACACAAATGGTCTGAAATCCAAGTACTGATGTAGCTTTTGAACCAGCCCAGCTTTTATCATCTGTATTTCTATCAGCATTCTTGTCTTCTGAGCTCTGACCAGAGTTTCCCATCAAGCATGGCTTACAGCATTCCGAGACTTCTGTAGCTGGGACCTCCATACCTTTCCAAATTCTTCTCATGAATGAGTTCCAAAGGCTTCTGAACCACAGGACCACAAATATTCAGATATATTCAGCATAATGACCCCACTCTGTTACCAGAATATGTCTTGGTCACTTTCCACATTGCTGAGACAAAACAACTGACACCTACAATTTAAAGGAGGAAAAAAATTATTTTGGCTGATGGTTGCAGTCTCTGGTCAGCTGGCTCCAGTGCAGAAAAGGCATGGAGAAAAGCCCTTTGTGAAGGAAAGCTGCTCACATCATGGCAGTCAGGAAGCAGAGAAGAGAGGAACTGGGCAGGGAGATTATCTCCCCAGTGACCCACCTGTTCTGACCAAACCCCACTTCCCAAAAGCACACTCACCTGCTGAATTCACCAGTCAATGAATCCTCCAATGAGTATAATACCCAATGAGTACATGACCCAATCACGATCTAAAAGCCTTTCCTCTGAGCACATGAGATTTTAGGGGGACATCTTCAATCTAATATGTCAGTCACCTTTAGAGAGGCCTTCCTCCACAGCAATCCTCACCACCATTACTCTCCATCTCCCTGATCTGATTCATTCACTTTCATAACACATGTCACAACTTCTCATTTGCTTATCATTCCCTCACCACCTCCACACCACTCCCACCCCACCACATTAAATTTTAGTTACTACAAGAACAGGGACTTTGCCTGTCTTTTTCACCAATGAATCCTTGGTGCCTAGTAATAATTGTTAAATGAGTGAGTACCCCTAGTGTTTAACATAATATTTGATAATGGAAGGAAGGAAGAGGGGAAAGAAGGGAGGGAAGGAAAAAGAATAGGAGGAAATAAAAATTAAAACTTGGATGTTGATAATGGCTTTCTCACTTCCTTTTTTAAAAAATTGTTATATCTTATACTGTGTTACATTATTTTTCTCCTATTAACAATTTTAAACAACTGATAAGAAATGGATCAGACACTCATCAAAATTCATGCAGAATCCAGCAGAGTTGTGAGGCCCTTAGTCATGGTAACATTTCCAGACTTCTCCAACTCATTTCTAAAGCTTAAATGCCTGAATCAAATCACCAATTTCTACATCTTTAGTACATGTGCCAGAATTTGAACACAGCCTTGCACCTGGCCCCGCATGTTTCTTGAAAACAACTGTATCAAGAACTCCTGTTTTATTCTATTTCTCCTGAACAACACCTCTTAGCACATTTCCAGATGTGTGTGAGTGGACTTTGACCTTTTTTTATGCTTCACCTCTCCCACAGTATCAACAGAGGCTCTCATTTGTTCCAGGTAGTATTTTTTCCCTTCTTGGTTTGCCTTTGTTTTATAAGGATTATTTGCTTCATATTCTGAGTTTCCTCAGATCCCTTCCCTTAATAATTTATTTGAGCACCTTTCTTACCAAACTAAAAGATTAAGGCATTACCTTTCTTTTTTGAAACAAAGAACTAAGCTAACTCATCTCCTGTCCACTGGCCCCTTCCCATTCTCCCCACAGTTGGTCCACAATCCCTGGCAGAGATCTGTCTTCCTGCCTCTCAAGTGCAAGAACAGAAAAATGCATCTGCTCCAGCCAGGAAATTAGAATTCATCCAGAGCAAGGAGGTCCCAGGATATGTTCATTCACATTAAGCCACAGTTCCTTCCTACTGATGTTTGTGCTTCCTTTCACAGTCCAGCATCATTCCTTTTGGCAGAAAAGATGAATGTAAAATAGGCCTGATGGAGTTTGCACTACACTAATCATTCATCAGCAGAACCCTGGTGCTGCCAAGCAATCAGCCAAAAGGTTTCTTTGCTTCTTATTCCATAATCAGTTTTAAATCTTTGTCCCTATATAAGAATTTTTTTTTGAAACCCTTAGTTCACTTTAGCCATAAAATTCTACTTTTTGAAAATTTTTTCCTTTACTTTTTCTTCTTTTTGTCTTTCATCTTTTAATGCTACACTTTTTTTTATGCTTTCCTGTTTTAGAATTTTTAAAAATATTTTTACATCTTCAAATATCCAAGTTTATGATGAGAGACCTGTGGACCAACTTTATTCCTTAGTTGTTTTTTTTTTTCTTTTTCAGTTTAATTGCTCTAAAGTAATCAGAATAACACCATGGTGGAATAAAGACCAACACTGCAGATAACTTTTTAATTTATTTTTAGTGTACTCATTCAAAATTGATTCAGAAAACATTGTCACAAAATAGAAGGATCATTTTTACTTCACATTTTACTGTTTGCTAAGTTCGCGTAATATTCTGTGCACTTATTTTGTCACTAAATACTGCTCTAAAACATCATATTTAAAGGTAAGTCATATTTTATGATATAGATAAGTCATTATTTATTCACTGGGTGCCTATTGTTAGGCTTAGACTGTTTCAAACATTTGGTATTAGAAACAATTGTATAATGAACATAATTGTAGGTAAATCTTTGGGTATATCTGAACATAATTATAGGCAAATCTTTGGGTATATCAGTGCTTTTTTTTTAAGGCTCATTCTTAGAAGTGGAAACACTAGGTTAAAGAATGTAAATGAAACTTTGGGATATAGATTGCAAAATCATTTTCCATACTGAATTCACATTATCTGTAAATTTAGCAATTTAAAGTCTCTGGATATAAGCATGTAAAATTCACTCAACCAGGACAACTGTAGGTATTACAAGTTTTTTTATTGCCATTGAGTTTATTGGTACATTTAAGTGTACAATATAATGACATTCATCATTGGAAATACGCACCTTTACATAAACTCTCTTGGATCTTATTTTTTCCCCTTTCCCCTGCCCTCACTTCTGCTCCTCCATCTCTCCCTATTTACAAAGACTTTGTTTCCATTTTTTCATTTTCTCATATTAATTCCATTCCCTTCTTTTCTATCCCCTACCCCTCCCACTTCTCCTTCCCCTTTGACTCTTTTCTTTCTATTTCACATTATCTATTATACCTTTTAGTCCTCATTTACACTTTCAGTTTCTCACACTAGAGAAACTATTCAGTATTTAGACATATGTGTCTTATTTAGCTCACTTAAGAGTATTGCCTCAATGTGCATTCATTTAGCTATAAATATCTCTAGTTTCTCATTCTTTATGGTTGAATAATACTCCATTTTCTTGAAAAAAAAAACAACCACATTTTCCTTATCCAGGCTCCAGTTGATGGGCAACTGGATTGATTCCAAGTTTTAGCTATTATGAATTGTGCTGCTACGAACATGTGGATGCACATGTATCACTGTGGTATGATTCTTTTAATTCTTTGGGGAAGATACCCAGTAAGGGAATAGCTGGGTCAAATGGACTTCCAGTTCTAGTGCACTGAGGTATCCCCATACTGATTTCCACAGTGGTTGCACCAGTCTATACTCCCGCCAACAGTGGAGCAGTGTTCCTCTTTCCCCACAGCATTTGTCTTTGGTTGATTTCATGATAACAGCCATTCTTCCTAGGGTGAGGTGGAATCTCAGCATTGTTTTCATTTGCATCTCTCGAATGACCAGGGATGGTGAACATTTTTTCATATATTTATTTGTTATTTCTACTTCTTTGTCTGAGAAATGTCTGTTCATTTCAGGTGCCCATTTTTGAATTAGACCTTGAAATTTGGGGAATCTGATTTTTTTCAGTTCTTTATAGATTCTAAATAGTAGTCCTTTGTTTGAAGTACAGCTGCTAAAAATTTTTGACCACATTGTAGGTTATCTCTTAGTTCTGTTGATGGTTTCTCTTGCAGTGCAGAAGCTTTTTAATAGGATAAGATCCCATTTGTTGATTCTTTTTGCTAGTTCCTGTCCTACTGAGGTTTTGTTCATAAAGTCTTTTCCTATGCCAGTGTCTTCAAGAGTTCTACCTAACTTATCTTCCAGCAAATTTAGTGTTTCTGTTTTAATATTTAGATCTTTAATGCACTTTGATCTTAGTTTAGTCCATGGTGATAGGTATGGGTCTAGTTTTAATCTTTGGCAGGTTGAAATCCAGTTTTTCCAACACCATTTATTAAATAGGCTATCTTTCTTCCAGTGAGGGTGGTTGGCTCCTTTGCCAAAGGTGAGGTGGCTGAGTATGTCTGGAGTTGTTTCTGCATCTTCTAATCTACTCCATTGATCCTCGGTCTGTTTCTTTGCCAATACCATGCTGTTTTTATCACTGTAGCTTTGTAGTATAGTTTCAAGTTGGGGATTGTGATACTCCCTGCCATGTTTTTGGTTGCCTAGAATGGCTTTTGCTGTTCTAGGTCTGCTCTGGTTCCAAATGAATTTTTGGTTTTCTGTAGTTCTGTGAAATATATTGTTGGAATTTCAATCAGCAATTCATTAAATCTACATAGCAGTTTTGGAAGTGCCATTTTCACTATTTTGGTTCTTCCTACCCAGGAACAAGGGCCGTCTTTCCATTTTCTTGTATCTTCTTTGATCTCTTTTTTCAGAATGTTGTAATTTTCAGTTTAGAGGTGTTTTGCTTCCTTTGTTAGATTCATTCCTAGATATTTCATTTTTTGGATGCAATTGTAAAAGGAATTGTTTCCCTAATTTCTCTCTCAGTGAGTCTGGTATTTGTGTATAAGAAGGATATTGATTTTTGAGTGTTGAAAATGTGTCCAGCTACTCTACTGAATATGTCAATTAAGTCTAGAAGTCTTTTGGCCGAATTTTTTTGGTCATCTATGTAAAGTATTATATCGTCAGTAAATAATGATAATTTAACTTCTTCCTTTCCTATCTTTATTCCTTTTAGTTCTTTCTCTTTTCTAATTGCTGTGGCTAATGTTTCCAGAACTATATTGAACAGGAGTGGTGATAGTGGGCATCCTTGTCTTATTCCTGATTTTAGTGTGAAAGTTTTCAGTTTTTGACGATGTTAGCTGTTGGTTTTTCAGAGATAGCCCTAATCAGGTTGAGATAAAGACCTTCTATTCCAATTTTCTGTAGAATATTTATCATGAATGGGTGTTGGATTTTGTCAAATGCTTTTTCTGCATCTATTGAGATGATCATATGGTTTTTCTCCTTGGCTCTGTTAATATAGTGTATTACATTTATTGATTTACATATGTTGAACCACCCCTGAATCCCTGGGATAAATCCAACTTGATCATGGTGTATGATCTTCTTGACAGCCCTCTGTATTCTGTTTGCCAGTATCTTGTTGAGGATTTTTTCATCTATGTTCATTAGGGAGATTGGCCTATATAGTTCTCTTTTTTTGGTTGGGTCTTTCCCTGGTTTTGGAATCAAAGTAACTCTTGCTTCCAGGAATGGCCCATAGTTCTCTTTTTTTGGTTGGGTCTTGCCCTGGTTTCAGAATCAAAGCAACTCTTGCTTCCAGGAATGAATTTGGAAGTATCGCTTCCCTTTCAATTTCATTGATGAGTTTAAAGAGTGATGGTGATAGTTCTTTTTTAAATGTCTTGTAGAATTCAGCAGCGAAACCATCAGGACCTGGGCTTTTCTTTGTTGGTAAATTTTTTATTACATTTTCAATTTCACTCATTGTAATTGGGGTGTTTAGAATTTCTATATCTTCTACATTTAATTTTGGCATTTCATATGTATCTAGGAATCTGCCCATTTCTTCTTTTATTAGAATATAGGCTTTTGAAGTAGGTATTGATGTTCTCTGGATTTCTTCTGGATCTGTTGTGACTTCACCTTTTTCATTCTTAATTGCATGGATTTGAACATTTTCTTTGCTTTTTCTGATAAGGTTGGCTAAAGGTTTATCAATTTTATTTATTCTTTCAAAAAAACAACTCTTTGATTCATTGATTTTTTTTTTTTTTGTATAGTTCTCTTAGTCTCCATTGAATTGATTTCTGCTCCGATATTATAATTTCCTCTCTTGGACGAGCTTTGGGTTTGTTATGCTCTTCTTTTTCTAGGAGCTTGAGTATCAGCATTAGGTTGTTAATTTGAGTTCTCTCTGTTTTCCTAATATGGGTATTCACTGCTATGAATTTCTTTCATAGAACTGCTTTCATTGTGTCCCATAGATTCCTGTATGTTGTACTGGCATAATCATTTACTTGTAGAAACTGTTTAATTTCTTCTTTAATTTCCTCTGTGACCCATTGGTTGTTCAGGAGGATGTTATTCAATTTCCATGTGTTTGTGGAGTTTTTTCATTTTTTATGTTATTGATCTCCAATTTTATTGCACTATGGTCTGATAATATACAGGGGGTAACTTCAGTTCTTTTACATTTACTTAGACATGAAATTGCATGTGGTCTATTTTGGAGAATGACCCATATGCAGCCAAAAAGAGTGTGTATTCTGATTTTGTGGGGTGGAACACTCTGTAAACATCTACTAAGTCCATTTATTCAATTGCTTGGTCCAGTTCTAGAATTTCATTGTTAATTTTTTGTCTAGATGATCTGTCTATTTATGATAGTGGGGTATTGAGGTCCCCCACTACAATTGTATTAGTGCTTATTTGGTTTTTCATGTCCATTAATATATCTTTGTATAGTTGGGGTCATTCCTATTTGGTACATATGTATTTAGGATTGTCACCTCTTCCTCTTGAATTGTTCCCTTCACAAGGATGTAGTGACCATCTTTGTCTCTCTTAATTAGTTTTGGTTTGAAATCAACTTTGTCTGCAAATAAGATTGCTACCCCTGCTTTTTCCATGTTCTGCCCCATGGAGAACTGTTTTCCATCCTTTTACTTTCAGTCTATGAATTTCTTTTTGAGTTAGTTGTGTTTCTTGTATGCAGCATATTGTTGGATTTTGCTACTTAATCCATTCTGCCAATCTATTTCTTTTGATTGGTGAATTGAGGACATTAACATTGATGGTTATAATTGATAGATATTGATTCATCCTTGTCATAATGTTTTAGTGTTGTTGGCTCTTTTATTTTTTTATTTTTCCCCCTTTCCTTTTAGTTTCTTGCCTTGTGTGGTGGCTTCCCTCTGTTGGGATTCATGGAGTTGTGACCATTGTTGTCTTTTTCTGGGATATTGTTTAGAATTGTTTGGAGTGCTGGTTTGGTGTTCATGAAATTTCTCAGGTTTTCTTTGTCATGGAAGCATCTAATTTCCCCATCGATTTTGAAAGATAATTTTGCAGGATACAACAGTCTAGGTTGAAAGTTATTTTCTCTTAGGGCTTGAAATACTTCACTCCAGGCTCTCCTTGACTTGAGGGTTTGTGTTGAGAAGTCTGCTGTGATTCTGATGGGCTTTCCTTTGTAGGTGATTTGTTTCTTTTCTCTAACTGCTTGTAGGATTTTGTTCTTCTTTTGGGTTTCTGTTATCTTGACTATTATATGTCTAGGTGTAGTTTTTTTTAATCGTGGCTAGTTCAAGTTCTATATGCCTCACTTATCTATATGTCAAATTCTCTACCTCTGTCTGGGAAGTTTTCCACTATTACTTCTGTGAACAGTTTCTTATGTCAATTGTGCTTTCTCCTGTTTTCTCATGGACTCCTATCAGTCTTATGTGATTCTTCTTTGCATCATCTATCAGCTGCTGGATTGATTTATTGTGGTCCCTTTGTATTTTGTAGAAATCTCTGTTTTCATGGTCATTAACTTCAATCCTGTCTTCTATAACTGATATTCTGTCTTCACATTCTCTTAATCTGCTGTGGATACTTTCAATGGAGTTTTTAATCTCCTGGATATCTGTTTGAATCTGTTTCATGGATTCCATTTCTTTCTTATGTTGGGTGATCATGGTTTCCATTTCTTTCTTATGCTGGGCATTCATGGCTTCCAGCATGTTTCTAAGCTCATCTATTTTTTTTAATCTGTTTCTGTTCTAGGGCCTCTAATCATGTCTTTCACTCTGCTCACTTTCTCTGTAGTTATCTGGGAGATTATTTCTGTTTTGAATTTTTCTAAAGCCTCATTCATCTGTTTTGTTACTTCCTGTGCTATCAGTTCAGCATGTCCAGGTGATTGATGACTGGACTTTTCCACCTCGTTTCCCCAGAATTTACTCTTCATGGTGTGGAAGTCAGAGTATGTACCTTGCTTAAATGTCTTCTCATTTTTGTTTTTGGTACTGTCCTTGGTTTAATTCCTGGGTTGATACTTTATAATTGCTTATTGTATCTTTGTTGCTTGTAATTAGAACCCTTATGAAATGATTGCTTCTCAGAAGTGTCTTCCAGATATAGCTGCTGGTCTTTAGGCTTTGAGTCTCTAATGACTCTGAGGCTATCTCATTTTCATTATACCAGGAAGGACAACTGATTAGATCAATCACAACACCTTAGCACAAGTGATACTATCAGCAACACCATAGCATCAAGTACATCTTAGAAAATGACAATTTGTGGTGGTTATTAATCTATCACCTTTAACTGTGTGAATTAAATCAAAATCGAAGACCAATCCAACTTATGTTTGTAGTGAGTAAACTCCTCCATATGGCAACTTTACCCTTTGGGATGAGGAGTTAGAAGGAGTTGAGGAGGGAGGTATAGATAGGTATAAGGATAGTGGAAGGTTAGCAGTTAGGCCAGAGGACACAGACAAGAGAGAGAAAAAGAGAAGAAAAGAAAAATAAAGAAGAAAATCTGAATTAGGACCAGAACAGGAACAAGAAGGGAGATGAAGAATAATGTGGGACAGGAAGAGAGCCAGTGTGAGAGAGAGAAAGGAAAGAGAAAAGAAAGGAAAAAAAGAAGAGAAAAATAAAAATTTGAAAAGAATAGGAAAAAAATTAAAAATAAGAGCCAAAAAACCCAATAATAATAATAATTTTGAAAATAAGAATTAAAAAATAAAAATGAAAATGAAGGGCCTCCTTCAGGTTATATCTCTGCTGTCTCAATAGATAATGTGGGGAGCAGTGTGCAGATATAAGTCAGAGTCTCAGCAAGCCAGTTGCGGACCCATGGGATTCAGGCAGATTTCTGGCTGCAAGTCCCAAGTTGAGTTCCCTGTCCTACTGCAGGGTTGAACTCTGCAAGACCCTACTGCAGATTCCAGCTGCCCTTCCCCTGAAGATATTCCAGCTTCCAGTGGGAGGTGATGATCCCTCCAAATTACCAAGTATGGTGGTCTGGTGTCCCCTGTGCCTTTGTAGTGTGGAACCAGGTAGCGGCACAGCCAGAAGGCCAGAGGCGTGGGTTGGGGGAGGGGGGTGCAAATTGCATTGCTGCAGTGGACATGGCAAGGGGCAAGGGGTCCTCGCCTTCTGGCTGATTGCCAGTGGGCATGGCATGGGTTGGAAGGAGTGGGGCTCCTCTTGGACCGGGACCTCTTTCTCCACCAGGTGAAGCATGTCACCTCCATCATAGATTCTGCAAGGGTTGTCTGAGTTGAAGAAAAATATCTTCCCTCTGTTGAGTGTATAGTGGAACAATGGAAACAGCACAAGACTGAAACACAGCTAACTGGATTTCTTTTCCACTTCTGTCTCTGATCTTCAAGGTTACCAGGCAAGGAGGTCAGACCAACAGGCAGCTGGCCTTGAACTCTCCCTCACTCCCTCTCACAGGCCCTCAGTCCCCATACAGGACACAGCAAAGCAATGGTCCTGATGCCTGAGGGAAACAGAACTGTCTTTCCATGTTCTGATATCCTCTTCAATCTCTCTTTTGAGAGTGCTATGTTTTCAGAGTAGAGGTCTTTGATTTCTTTTGTTAGGTTGATTCCTAGGTATTTCAGTTTTTTGGATGCTATTGTAAAATGAATTGTTTGCCCTAAATCTCTCTCAGTAAGTCTGTTGTTCCTGTACAGAAAAGTTATTTATTTTTATGTGTTGACCTTGTATGCAGCTACTTTATTGAATTTGATTATTAAGTCTAAAAGACTTTTGGTGGCGTTCTTGGGGTCTTCTATATGGAGTAATACGTCATTTGCAAATAATGACAATTTGACTTCTTCATTTCCTATCTTTATGGCTTTTATTTCTTTCTCTTGTCTGATTGGTGTGGCTAGTGTTTCCAAAACTATATTGAACAGGAGTGGTGATAGTGGACATCCTTGTCTTGTTCCTGATTTTAGTATGAAGGATTTCCGGTTTTGACCATTTAGTATGGTACTGGCTGTTGGTTTTCATAGATGGCTTTTATCAGTTTGAGGTAGAGATCATCTATTCTAATTAGTTTTAAGCATTTTTATCATAAATGCATGTTAGATTTTGTCAAATGCTTTTTTTTTTGCATCTATTAAGATGATCATATGATTTTTGTCCTTGGCTCTGTTGATATAGTATATAACATTTATTGATTTGCATATGTTAAACCATCCCTGTATCCCTTGGATGAATCCCACTTGGTCAGGGTGTATGATCTTCTTTATGATCTTCTGCATTCTATTTGCCAGTATCTTATTAAGGATTTTTCCATCTATGTTCATTAGTGAGATTGGCCTATAGTTCCCTTTTTCGGTTGGGTCTTTCTCTGCTTTGAGGATCAAGGTGATGCTTGCTTCCAGGAATGAATTTGGGAGTATTGCTTCCCTTTCAATTTCATTGAAGTGTTTAACCAGTAGTGGCAGTAGTTCCTGTCTAAATGTCTTGTAGAACTCACTGATAAAGCCATCAGGACCCGGGCTTTTCTTAGTTGATAAATTTTTAATTACATTTTCAGTTTCATCTATTGATATTAGGTTGTTTTGAATGTTTAGGTCTTCTTCGTTCAACTTTAGTAATTCATACATATCTAGCAATCTGTCCATTTCTTCTGTGTTTTCCATCTTAATGGCATATCGGTTCTCAAAGAGCTATTGATTATCCTCTGAATTTCTGCTGGGTCCATTGTAATTTCATCCTTTTCATTCCTAATTAGATGGATTTGGACCTTTTCTTTCCTTTTTCTGATAAGTTTGGCTAAAGGTTTGTCAATTTTGTTTATTCTTTCCAAGAACCAACTCTTGGCTTCATTAATTTCTTGTATCATTCACTTAGTCTCCATTGCACTAATTTCTGCTATGATCTTTATAATTTCCTCCTTTGCATGAGTTTTGGGTTTGTCCTGCTCTTCTTTTTCTAGAAGCTTGAGATTCAGAATTAGGTTATTTAATTGGGCTCACTCTGTTTTCCTAATATGAGTATTCACTGCTATGAATTTCCCTCATAAGATTGCTTTCATTGTGTCGCATAGATTTCGATATGTTGTAGTGTCATTGTCATATAATTGAAGGAAATGTCTGATTTCTTCTTTAATTTCCTGTGACCCATTGGTTATTCAGAAGTGTGTTGTTCAATTTCCATGTGTTTATAAAATTTTTGTGGTTTCTTCTGCTATTGATCTCCAATTTCATCACACTATGGTCTGGTAATATACAAGGGATAACTTCAGTTCCTTTGCACTTACTTAAATATCTTCTATGAGTGAGTATGTGGTCTATTTTGGAGAATGACCCATGTGCAGCTGAAAAGAATGTGCATTCTGATTTTGCAGGGTGCAACACTCTGTAAACATCTGTTCAGTTCATTTGTTCAAGAGTTTGATTGAGTTCTAGTATTTTGTTGCTTGTTTTTTGTATAATTGATCTATCTGTTTGTGACAGTGGGGTATTCAGGTTCCCCACTACTATTGTATTACTGCTTATATGATTTTTCATGTCCGTTAGTATTTGTTTTATATAGTTGGGTGCACTAGCGTTTGGTGCATAGATATTTATGATTGTCATCTCTTCCTGTTGGATTGTTCCCTTTACAAGGATGTAGTGTCCTTCTTTGTCTCTCTTAATCAGTGTGGGTTTTCAATTCACTTGATCTGCACAGAGAATAGCTACTCCTGCTTTTTGGGGGGGGTTCCTGTCACATGAAGTATTGTTTTCCACCCTTTAACTTTTAGTCTATGAGTTTCTTTTTGAATTAAATGTGGTTCTTGTATGCAGCATATTGTTGGATCTTGCTTTTTGACCCATTTTGCCAGTCTATTTCTTTTGACTGGTGAATTGAGATCATTAACATTGATGCTTATAACTGATACATGTTGACATGATTGTCATGACATTTTCTTTCTGTTGGACTCTCCCCGTTTGCATTTAATTTCTTGTCATGCCCAATGGATTCATTTTACTGGGCTTCCTGGGGTTGTGATCCTCATTGTCTTTTCCTAAGATATTGCCTAAAATTTTTTGGAGTGCTGGTTTGGTATTTACGAAGTTCCTAAGGAGCTCTTTGTCATGAAATTATCTTATTTCTCCATCAATTTTGAAAGATAATTTTTCAGGGTACATCAATCTGGGTTGGAGGCTGTTTTCTTTTAGGGCTTGGAATATGTCACTCCAAGCTCTTCTTGCCTTGATGGTTTGTGTTGAGAAGTCTGCTGTCATTCTGATGGGCTTTCCTTTGTATGTGATTTGTTTCTTTTCTCTAACTTCTTGTAGAACTTTGTTCTTCTGTTGCATTTCTGGAATCTCAACTATTACAGGCCTGTGTGTAGATTTTTTTTTTATCAAGGCTAGTTGAAGTCCTATATGACTCACTTATCTCTATGTCAAGTTCTTTTCCACTGCTTGGGAGCTTTTCTGCCATCACTTCTGTGAACAGTTTTGTTATGTCATCTGCACTTTCTCCTGTTTCTTCATTGACTCCAATCAGTCTTATGTTATTCTTCTTTGCATCATCTACCAGCTGCTGGATTGATTTCTCGTGGTCCTTTGCAATTTTAAGGCAATTTTTCTTTTCCTGGTCACTAATTGCAATCTTATCTTCTATATCTGAAATTCTGTCCTCTCATTGGCTCATTCTGCTGCATAGACTTTCAATGGAGTTTTTAATCTGGAAATCTGTTTTCATCTGTTTTATGGATTCTATTTTTTTCATGTGTTGGAATTCCATCATGTTCTTCAGCTCCTCTATTTTTTTTCTGTGTCCTTTCTAGATTTATTAATCATGTCTTGCACTATGGGCACAATCTCTGTTGTTATGTGAGAAATTATTTCTGATTTCATTTTTTCCAGATCTTCTTTTGTTGCCAGCTCTGGGAATCCAGGTAGTTGTGTATCAGAGTATTCCATCTTGTTTTCCTTTGGGGTTGCTGCAGGTGATCTGGAAGTCTGGTTTTAAGACTTATTTATATGTCTTCTCATTTCGATGGCGGGGGGGGCGCTGCTGCTGGTGTTCATGTGGCTCACCTGCTCTGTGCTGGGAGCATTGGTACATTGACCTGGTTCCCTCCTACTCTGCACTGGGAGCAGTGGCATGTCAACCCAGAAGCCTCCTGCTCTTTGCTGGAAGCAGTGATACTTTGGCCCAGAAGCCTCCTACTCTGAGCTTGGAGCTGTGACACCTAGACCTGGAAGCCTCCTCCTCTGTGCTGGGAGCGGTGGTTCATTAGCCTGGAAGCCTCCTACTCTAAAAAATGATTTTTTAAAAAGCACCCATATTTTCTTCTAGTATCTTTATTTATTTTTTTGTACTTAAATGTTAAATTCATGTGAAATTTGATTTGGTAAATGTTGTAAACAATTTGATATTTGCAGTAAACAGCTAGCTATTTTTTCAAAGCTATTTATTAATAATCCTCCTTTCTCCAGTGATTTTAAGAACCATACTTCATCTTATACAGAATCTTATATATACTTGAATCTATCTTGGGATATTCTACCCTATTAATTTGAAAAAAATGGCATATCTACTATTAAGTCTTATTTAGAAATGAGTATTTCATTTATATGTTTTTGTTCTTTCATTAACATATTATTTCTCAATAAAGATTTGTTGTTTTTCAAATAAGCCTTTAAGTTTCTCATTTGGTTCAGTTTATCTGAACACATCTGATATTGTCTTTCTCTCATATTTTTACTGGGTTATTATTAAGATGCAGGAAAACTTCAATAGACACTGTAAAGTGCTGCTCAGATCCTCTTTCTGGGCTTAGGTAAGCATTGCTCCAGCTCCTGGATATTAATGGATGACAGATTTAAGTTGAGTCTCTCTCTGGAACTCTTCTTTTCAGAGGAGGCTGAGTTCTCAAAGTTCATACCCAGATACTCTATATCCAGTGACTGACAATGTGGGGACAGGGAAATGCTAAGGAACAACCCCAGCTCTAGGACTCCCCATAGAATTGTATGAGGCTCTTGTGGAAAGTGCACAGTTCAACAAGCTCTTCTACTCCCCAAAAAGTATTGATCCTGAGGACACTCATCCTAAATGTCCTACATTGAGATCTCCATCTCACAGTCCACTTCCCTGAGAACAAGTTCTAAGATAGTTGTTGTGCAGAGTGATCTGAGAAAGAAAAAGTGAACTAAAATGAAATTTTGAAACCAGATCACCTGCTAACCAGGCAACACAAAGGACCCCACCCTAAGTAGTAGTTGGCTCACTGAAAACTCCAAAACTTCAAGCACGTTATAGCAAAGCAACTGTCAAAAGATTTTACCAGTGACGTCCTGGCATAGGACACCACTGGAGGAAAATGCACTGGCAGGTGCAGTAGCTTAAGTGTTAGAGAAGTTCTGAGAAAGTATCAATTACAAGAACAGTGGAGTCTGGTGGCTTGCTGAGTGGCACTGATGCAGTATAGAAAGACAAGAAAAGGCTAAGGATAATTAATTGCTAATTGAAGGCTAAGTGTGAAAATCAGAGGACCTCCTTGGCAGCATATAAAGAGGTGTTGATCTCCTGATCTCCTGGGGGAAGAGGGAAGTAGGATCAAGTGCAAGTCTTAATTATAAGATTAGCAAAGTTCCAGAGAAAGTGAAGTTCTCAACCTTGATTAAGTCTTTGATGCCAGGGTCAGGACCTTGATTGGAAAGGAGTGGCCTGAGACTTGAGATGGATCTTTTAGTTCAACAATTTAAAATCTTTTACATTGCAGATCCTGCCGAACTTTTGGGGCCTACAGAAGTGGCCCAATGCTCCTTGTTGTCTGTAAGGCAACATATACCTTCTTTCTAGTTCTTCAGCCACCCCTACTTCTGCTGGATGAGAGGAAAATATCTATAATCATGTTATTATATAAACTGGCTGATAGTATGCTGAGTCTGCAAAGGAAGGAGAAAAATTATATTCCCAAAATTCTATTAAGACCTAGAAAACTTACACTGATGGAAGCTTTGAGAGTGTCTATGGCAGGGTATCCTAAGTATGCTGGACCAAGAATGAGGGCAGAACTTAAAGTTGAGTAAGGGAGAGTTCATCAGTACGAGAACACTCTCCATTAATATGAGATTTAATATAGTGGCTCAGGAAATGGTACTAATATTTAGTTAGGATTTTTCTTGAAAGATTAGAGAAAGAAATAACCCACATTAAGTTAATTAGTGTCTTAGTCACTTTTTCATCTCTGGGACAAAATACCTGACACCAATAATGTAAAGTAGGAGAGCTTTATTTTGATTCATGGTTTTAGTCCATTGACAGCTGGTTCCCAGGCAGAAACAGGATGGTAGAGGGTATGCTCAATCCATGGCAGCTAAGAAGTAAAGAGAAAAGGTGAGCAATAGACAAGAATACACCCTTCTAGTTCATGTTTCAGTGACCCACCTCCATCTAGGCCCTCCCACCTAACAGCACATTCAGCAACTGAACACACCCACTGATGAGTATAGTACCTCTATGATTCAATCACCTTCCGCACACATGAGAATTTGGGGGGACACAAAATCTAAGCTAGAACATTCCACTCTGGCTCCCAAAAGAATCATGTCCATCTCTAATAGTCACATAAATTTTAACAATTTTGGCATTATTAAAAAGTCCAAGTACAGTCTCGTTTGACTCAAGGCAAATTCAGCTGTAAGCCCCTGTAAAACTTTTTAAAACAAAGTTAAATACTTCCAACATACAATGGCCACAGGGTAAACATTCACATCCCCAAATAGAAAAATGGGAAGATTGAAACTGCACTAAAGCAAGACCAAACTAAGCAGGGCAAATATTAAATCTGTAGCTCTGTGTCTATCCCTGGGGCAGGTTGTGGTGAGACATGAGCTCCAAAGAGCTTGGGTGACCTTGCCCCTGTGGCATTCCAGGTTGCAACCCACATAACCTCTCTCTTAGGGTGACACTGCTCACTGTTTGTGCCTTTCCTTACCAGGTGTCCTACATTCCTGGCATTTTCAACTTCCTGAGATCTCCACTGGACTTCCAGTTTCATCATTATAGTTGAAACCTCTGAAATTCTGCCTTTCCAGTCAAAAATTGTAAGTAAAGTAGACTATCACAATCTTATCCCAGGGGAAATGACAGATATTAGTGCCTACCTTGAAGTCCATGTCATGAACTAGATTGCAGAAGTGGTGGTTCCTACTATATTCCATTTGGCTCATCAGTCTGGTCCATACAAAAAACAAACCCTGGAAGATGACAACAGATGACCTCAAACTCAAGTCCAATAGCAGCTTCTGTGTCAGATGTGGTACTTTGTCTACAGTAGACCAAAATGGCCTCAAATACATGGTTCATGGTCACTGAATGGTCATGATCAATGAATACATTAATATCTTGCTCTGAGGCAGTGGTAGATAACTCTCCTGATCTCTGTCATACCATAATTTTAAGGAAATGGAATATACGTCCAAGGATACTTGGACATCCCTTTCACAGTAAAGGATACATTATTGTATCTCACATTTCTAAAAATATAAAGAAAGCAAAGTTCTGGGAGTCCAGATTCTGAAGTCAGCATATAGAATATTTGAAAATACTGCCCTAACTCTCATACTAGGTGACATAAGCCGCTACTAGTTTTAGGTAGGCCTAGGGATGAAAGCAAGCAAGACCAAGGTGGAATGAAAGTAAACCTGCCACTGGTCTATATTGCCTGGAAGACCTGATGGTCATAGAGGTATTGGTGTGGGAAAAGGTACCATGTGGACTTGAAGTGAATCACAATTCAGACTCCATGAGTTCTGAAGCAAAGTCATGCCATCTGCAGTAGAGAAGAGATATCTATGAGAAAAGTTTCTCAATGGTACAGGCTCCTGACACAGATGCGATACCTGGCTGTGGATGACAAATGGACACTTATCATAATCCAGATTGTTATCAAGTAGTAAGGCCAAGCAAACACAGCAACAATTCACAAAAGATCACTGTTATACAATAAGCAGCGCCAGAAGCATGAACACGTAGCACAGCCAGAGGCTCCACGCCTCTATTCCGTTCACTGCTGTTACACCAATGCTCACCCTTAATTCTTAACTGTGGCTATATTGCAGGGAAGTGTTTTTTTTACTCTGTCATGTGACCAGGTGACAGAAGAAAACACAAGATGGGTCCTGGGTCATAGTTATGCCTGTTCAATGTGAGTACAGTGCAAAAATGGAGAGCTGTTCACAAAAAGGCCCACTAAAAGGTGATCTAGAAAGGCAGAGTAGCAAAAATTGTTCCCAAAAGTCAAAGCTTAGAAGACTCACTTGGTAATGCCCTTGGTGTGGAATGGAAAGTGGACCTAAGTAAGAATATATACAAACTGAAGTCCAGGGGTGAATGGTTTGTCTTGTGTGTCAGGAACCTGAAAAAGAGATTGGAAGATTTTGGACAAGGAAAGTTGGGAAAAGTTGGAGATGAATCTATAGAAGCAGGAAAAAAAATGTGAACATTTTTATATAACCCAACAGAAAGTGTCCACCATAAATGAAAAACTGCACAACCAGTCAGGGAGAATGAATCGTCCAGTTGTCAGTCACCCTCAACCCTCCTAGTGCCAGCACCATGTGTACTGGGACAGAATGGCCATAAAGACAGAGGTCAGGGCTAAGTATGGGCCTATCATGGCCTTCTAGTCATCAAACTGATCTAACAATTGCTGCCACCTCATGTCAATCCTACCAGCAATAGAGATGAAGGCTGTTTCTGAAATGAAATCTCTCCTTGAGATAACCCAATGATCACACTGCCTCCTGTCAATCCTAGAAGAGGCAGTGATTCATCTTGATTGGAATTGAAAGACATTCTAGGTATGGCTTGTCTTGCATGTTGGCAGACCTCAATCAGCAGCGTATCTCAGTGTAGAATGTTTGATCTGCTGACATGGATCCCACAAATACAACATTGGGCCAAGGTACCCACTTTGCAGCCAAAGAAGTGCAAGAGTAGGGAAATGGTCATTAAAGACAATAGTTTCTTCATATATCACATCACCTAGAAGTTGTTGGCCTGAAAGAACAAGGGGATGGCCTTTTAAAAAAGCAACTGAGGTGTTAGTATGGTAATGATACCCTCGGAAAGCAGCAGCCCCTCCAGAATGAAATGTGCACTCTAAATTGATGAGCATAATGCATTCCTGAATATCCATAGATAGAATACATACTTTCAGAGAAAAATGGCTAGAAACAGGTGTGGCACCAATTACCACAGAAAACTTATTTGTCGGAATCTCTGCTTCCTACACCTGAAATTCTAAGTTCTGGGAGTTTAGAGATGATGAGTCCCAGAGGGAAATAACTACCACCAGGTGGCACAGCAAGAATCCCATTAAATTATAAGCTATGATTCACATCTGGTCACTTCAGGATCCTCATGTCAAAGAACTACTAGGCAGTGCATGGAATCACTAAGACAAACTAAACCAATCATTGGGAGGAAGTAGAGCTGCTAGCACTTTCTGGGCTAGAGAAGAATGTTTGGAAACCACAAGGTTCACTGGACCATCTTAAGAGATAACATCCTCTGATTTTGATAGATAGTAAATGAACAAGTACATAGTCCTAGCCTGAGAAGGCATGATGAGCAGAGACCATGGTCACTCAAGCATGTGGGTCTCAGACATCCCACAAGGTAAACTACCAGAAGCAGAGGAATTGCTAGACAATAGTAAGGGAATCTAGAATGAGTGATAGAAGATAAAGATGGTAAATATCAGTTGCAATCTTGAGACTACTTACAGAAATGAGAGCTGTAATTTTACTTATACTTACCTTCTTTTTATTAAAAAATCTTTTCTATTTGTTGGTTTCTCTTTTATGATTTTCAAGGTTATACTTTGTTTTGACTTCTTGTACTGGTTAGCTTGTTTGTTTTAATCTCCTTATATATCACTTAAAACATTTATAGTTATAACTTTTATTTTGTCTTTAGCCATATCCCATCAATCATTGTGGATGATGTTCTCATTTCATATATTTCTGTATAAGCTAGAGTTTTAATTTTTATTTTTTATTTGAACTAAGATTTAAGAGTGTTTAATTTCATTCCATTTCAGTTTAATTTCATATTTTAAAAGTTTAACTAATAATTTTTCTTTAACAAAGTTTGGTTTGTTTGAGGTATTTTTAGAGCCTCTTTTCTGATATCCATGCTTTCCACAATCACAACACTTGACTTAATATCCATTACTAAGCACAAATTGTTTCCTACATCTCATTTTTAGCCTTTCAATCACCTTTATTCCAACTCCCTTCTTTACCCTAAGTTAAGAAGGGGAAAAAAGCAATTCCTAGCAGGTAGTAGAAACCATCCTCCAACTTGCTACAGTCCAACTTCCCATTCGTATTGCCAAGTTCAACCCTCAAAACATGCTGCTTTACTGGAACAGTTACCACAAGCAAATCCCTCCTAAACAAAGTCACAGTGTGTACTATACTTGCCCTTTCATTCATGAGTATAATGAATAGAGCCCCTGACCCTGAGCTGCCCTGTTAAAGCCTGCCGTGCTCTTTCAGCAGTCCCTTTCACCCAATACAACTTCCATGACACATCTGATGCCTCTGTGGCTCTAAACTTCACAGTGAACTCCATGCTTGCAGAGATATGGCATACTAGAGCTTTCTTTCACTGAATTAATAATCAGGGTTGCCACGTTATATTGTCTTTCTCTCTGAGTAGCCACTTTTTGCCTCAAGAGAGAGACTCAAGACGCAAGTCCACTACATGCCTCTATGGATTATTCCTGTGTTTCTTCCCCTCAAGGGCTACAAAGATTCTCTTTTCTTCTCCTGAAAACTGAGAATAACAAATATTACCTCTATGTATTGCTTTCTTCTTCTCCCCATGTGCCCTATGTCCTTCCCATTTTGTACCATGCCACAGTTTTAAGACCTTTTATCTTTAAAGATCCAATATGAATGACTATTAACACTCCCTTATTGTCACAACAAAGGACAAATGAGAAAATTTTTGGGACACAGCTAAAATCTTATAATTATGCTTTTAAACTTCCCTAATAGGAGAATAAGTTGAGTTCAATCCAGGATCCAGTCAACAGTCAACAATCATGAATTAAATACAAGGCAGTCCATCATGGTGAGCCCAAATAAGATTCCCAGAAGGAGAATTCAGAGCCAAGCTGAGAGCCACATGAAAACATCTAAGCCTGAGCACAGAAGCAGAGCCAATGGCCGCAAGGATTATATTAAAATGGGAGCAACTTGGGCAAGGCTCAACCAATTACATTGAGTACATCTTGCTTCCCTTTGCTGATCAGTAAGAGTACAGTATGTGGAGATAGTGGGTTGACTGAAGTATTATTGATGCAAATATCTACGTCTTCCTGCTAACAGCTCAAAATTTTTTTGTTTGTGCCAGATTCTGCATACGTTATACCCACATACTGCTTTCTCTAGACACCTCCATTTTCCTTATATCTTCTCTACTTACCACTGAGATATCTCATCATTTTCTACTCATATACTTGGAGAGACTCTTGGCTAACTTCAAATTTACATATTTCATACATGGAGCTCATTTTTAGTCTTACAAGAATGAGGTGAAACATGTAGCATAGCCAAGGTACCTATCTCACAGGGGAGGCAACAGAGGCAATAACAGATCGAGAGATGTGTACTCAGCAAATTAATGGCAGGGAAGCAGCTGGGCTAGAATTCAGGCCTCCTGGCTTCTGCTTCAATTAGATGCCTTAGAATTATGCTCAAGTGTGCAGGATTTGTGCTCATCTCCAGTGAGCAACTTCAGATGTAAGGCAGTGTGTAGTGAGATGATGGCACAAGTATGAACTCATCATCCTCTCAGATCATACATGTGTATCCTATAGTCACACATCCTCAAGCCACCAGCACACTCCCTTATCACTCTCAGATATTTGTCCTCAATTTTGTGCTGATTTACCTTTAATCCACCTGGAGCTGCTGTCAACCTCACTAGATTTTCTAGCCTGAATATTTAATGTATGAAGTTCTATAAATTTCAGAGATGAGAAGTAGTAAGTAGATCCCCTAAGAACAACAGCCTTTCTCTCTTTTCTATGTTCAACCATGCAGGTGCTTAATTCCCTCTGCTATAGACTAGATGAGTTTTATCATCCAGTGTAATTGACAGCAATTCCATTTAGAAGACAGAAAGAAATTGTTTCTGTTTTGGTTTTGTTGTTTGTTTGTTTGTTTTGGTACCGGGGATCGAACTCGGGACCATGCACTTGGATGGGCAGCAGGCACCGGAACCATTGAGCTAAATCCCTGGCCCAGAAAGAAAGTTTCTAAAGTCAAAGGTACAAGGAGAAGAAAAATCAAGCTTTTGTGTTGATTTCTCTTCTGTTTCGGCTATAGTTTATGACTATGCCTATACAGAGCTCAAAAGTTTGGCAAAGTATCCTTTAAATGAAAAGTATCCTTTAAAAGTCCTATACTTTTCTGTATACAGTAAGAATCTCTGAATTGGACACTTCCTGATACATTAGACCATTTAGATGCATTCTGGCCTTGGGGACCCATGAATAACTTCCAAATCACATGCATTTTTGTTTATACTTCTGACAAACATCCACTTTCTGCCAGTTCTTTCAGGAAATTCAAGCATTGAGGGGGTTCCCAGCTTTTGAAAGTTTGTTGGGATAATCCCTTCCAGGCTGCCACCACCCTCATATCACTGATTCTAGAGTCACCTAGTAAGCTTCTGTGAGGAGGGAATAACACAAGAAAAGTTTTCATTCAAAACATATTTAGAAATAAGGTGTACCTGCCAGGAATTTATGGACAATAGAGAAAATCAGGATAGAGATATGTGAAAACTGTATGTTACAGGAATCAAGATGGAAACGGTCTTTCTGCTTAAACAAGCACATGCATATATCTATACAAACATCTTCACACAGGGGCTCCCGTCACTGTCTAACATGATCTATTCTACACAAAGCTATTTATCTAAGTCACTTCTTAATCTCATGTTCTTCATATTGCTCTATAAGTAGGAGGAAGTTTTATTGCCTAGAGAATAGAAGTGGGAAGTTCCTGACAAGGGGACTGGAATGTTCCCTTCCCATATCTTTACTTGACCTTTAAACTCTTTTACCTGCTGAACTTAATTTTAGTCCAACACCCCCAAAACACACTGCTCCAGATGACCACCATTCTGTCTTAGTTGTCAAGGGAGAGTGGAGAGTGCTTGCTATACTTAATTCACATTAAATATTCATATTTTTTGCATTCACACCTAAGACTTCGTTCTGTTTACCATTAATATATTAATTTATTCATTCATTAATTCAACATTTGTAGAGCTCCTATTATATACCAAGCACTATGCTTGATGCTGAGAATACAGAGATAAACAGATGTCACTGTCGACATGACTACTCTAGCTCCCTAGCAAGAACAAGATAAAGATATTTAAGAAGCCTTCCTGGGTTGGCCCCATTTTTCTTGGACCTCTGATACAATGTGAGACCCACTAGAATGTGTTTTATCATCTCTGATACTATTTCTCATTTCACATGTCACACTATATTTTCCATCTGTTTATCTTGTATTTCCAACCTTATTACAAGCAGCAGCAGCCATACATTCTATTCTCTCTTATCTTTGCATTCTTGTGGACAGCAATTTGTATAGTATAGAAACCTAAACCCTTGATAAAAGGACTTATGAAGGCATCAACTACCAAGTTAAAAAAAATTCTTGATATTTGCAATCTCAAATTAACAGCTTATTTGTTTAATTATCCTCATTTAGCTTCTTTTATGTTTGAAAATCATGGTGGTAAAGCTAATAACCAGACAAAGAATCAGATAAAAAGGAACAACCATTATTCATTTCTAAATCATTTCTCATAAGCATCAGTTTGCTGACTCTTAAAGAATATTTTCCAGTTGATGAATTAAGTACATGACAGTTAATGTACATTATTATGAGATAAAAATTAGAATATTACTTCATTACTCAGGATAAAGCTTGCAATTCTCTGAAGAATTGTAAGTTAGATTAAGAAATATTTTTTGTCTAAAAAGTATCTACCGTGTCCTAGACATTATGCTAAATGCTAAGTTTACTCCAAATTAAAGTAACATATGGTAATAGGTCACAATTTAGTTGGAAAGGCAGAAATACAAACACATCTCGCTTTCAAGTACTAGAACAGAAGCAGTGTATGATATGATGATGATACAAAGGAAGAAAGAAAGAAATTAACTCCACCTAAGAAGATAATTGAACAAGATAGGATAATTGAACTGATTCATTTTATATAATTGGAGAGCAGAATGCAGAGGTCAGTGGCTAGAGATGAACAATAAAGCCCCATTTTGAAGGTCATATATGGTGGGCCACAGTATTGTACTTTGTCTCCAAAAATATAGGAACCATTAAAAGGTAAAATGAGGAAGCTGGCATGAACTCCACAGGGCAGACAGGAGCCAAGTCTATTTCACTTATCACTATATATTTGATGCCTTGCACAGTAGGTGCTCAGTAATATGGGTTGAACAAATGAATTTGTTGTGTGTCTGGGAATGATCTCTCCAACATAGAGATAAGAACATAGAGATAAGCAGAGCAGAATTGAAGCCAAGGTATGAATCCATATCAGGTGAAGGTAAGTAAGAGAGATGGGCATAAATGGAGAATGAGGATATAGATGGATTATCAGGTTGCAAGGGACAGTGATGAGGACAGAAGTGGGCTTTTGTTGTTGTTGTTGTTGGAAATTTTTATTATGATAAGCAAATAGAAATATCCATTATGCATTTAGATAAAAAAAAAAAAGAGAGAGAGAGAATGGTATGGGCCCAAATCTTTAGATTTGGGAATCACCAGAGAAATTGCATGGGCTAAGACCACCAAGACCAGACCAAACAAAGAAGGCTAAGTATGAAGTGAGAGAGAAAGGCCAGAGAATTGGATAAAGAAATAAAAGAGAATGGATGGGGTCACGAATAGAGATTACTTTTTTTGAAGACACATGGCATAAAATATTTTTATTTCAGTTAACAAATTCTCTAGATGAAACAATCCAAAATATTCATTGCAGGTGTACCCTGAAGGAATAATAAATATTACAAGAAACCGTCCTGACCTTCAAGGACCTTCAGTCCCAGAGAGGCATGCATATCAATTGATAGGATGTGCAAGCATCTTATTTCTCAGCAATAGTGAGTAATGACCATGGGTTGATTACAAATTATTTGAGTTAATGATATAAATGAACAAAACACTAGCAATGGTTAGTATTTTATCCTTTTAATATGTGTGAATCTAACCCCTTAGCAGGATATGAAGTCAGAGAGGGTGTTACCTCCTTGAAAACATACACTTGAGGTTGAAGTTTCCAGACTGTGGCCAGAGCCAAATGGAATGTTTATTAAAGGCAGCTGAAAGCAATACACAACTGGAAGGACAATCTGAACTGTGGTCACAGAGGGTGCAAAAGGTCACAGTTAGAGAAGCAGCACCAGACAATTAGGCCATAAAGATGAAACAAGACCATCAACAGAAAACTCAGTCGTGGGTTTAGAAACCAGGAAAAGAGCACACCAGTCTGGTGGAGAAGTAGAATGTACCATGGGCCAGAGCAAGGGTTAAAGCAGGCAGAAGGGTCAGAGATAGTCTGAATGTGAAGGCAGACTCATGGATCAGGAATATTCCTGGTGGCTTAAAAGATTCATAGGCTTCAGTCAAAGGTCTGAAACACACCAGCTCTGCAGTCCCAGGTTCAGCAAAGTCTTCAACAAAGGAGACTGGTAACTAACTCCTCCTGATGGGTGACAGAATTCCACTTTCCCCTTTGGAGTCTCACATTGGCCAGTAATTGCTACTGACTGTGGCCTGAGTGGCCTGTTTCCCTTTGTCTCCTAGGCTGTAATCACTGTCAAAGATTAGGTGTTGATTACATATTTATAAATGTCTAATATAATGTTAACTTATAGGGATATAACTCGGTAGACGAATGAATGAAATAAACCAACAGTTATCATGGCAGCTAAAACTGAGATCATTTGGAAATATTTATTATTAAAAGAGAAGGTATGGAAGACTCTCCCTGGTTTTCCCCTTCTTTCCTTTTCATTTGCCTTTAATTTTTTCCCTTGCAAGTTAAAGCTGACTCCACATCCTAAGGGACCAACACAAGCCATCAAGTTAAATGATGTCCCTGATAGCTTTGTGGATCAATAGTTATATAGGCCTATTCCTCATCTGAGCTCTGTCAGGACCCAAATTATACACTGTACATGAAAACCACCTCCTGGATTTACTGCCCTTGCACCTTCAGCCATGGTAGGTGGCTTATTGCTCTGCTTTCATTTCTTCTAAGTTTTAACTGTACCTTTGCTCCTGATTTTTCAGCATTTCTAAAGTTCCAGAGAGGCAATTAGCCAAGTTCTCTTCCCTTCCACAAAATAGTAATGATTCTCTTGACTTCCAAAAAAAAACACTAATGTCCTGCTCCTTTCACTGAGAAATCTTCAAGGGAGAAGATGCACAACTGACAAAGAGATTACAATAGTATGAAGAACGGCACAAGAACTGGCCATCTGCAGTACTTTTGATGTCCCAGGGAAACCTCACTAGAATCTGGGCCATCAGCATTGTGGGAGAGTGACTGGTGAATTGAAAACTCTGATGATCAGGTACTGCGTGAATTGCCTTGCCTCGCTGTGTTTTAGTTCTTTTTTCTCTTTGATGGGAATTATTCCACTTCCCTGCATTAGCTAAGCAGAGAAAATATTAGCCTAAATCAAATACAGTATACATGAAAATATTTCATATCTGAGAGTGAAGAGTATAAATCCTGTAAATTCTAGGTTCTATTATTATTTCATATTTCTTGGATTGATCTGGTTTCATGAATCACTTTATAACAAAGTGAACATGAGTTATATTGAACTGTTTTTGAGCTTCCCAATCACCCAATTGTGTCAGATGTATAGAATTATAGTCCTCTGAATTAATGGGTGAAGCATAGCTTTAAGATATAGAAACTGACTTTTGTCTGTGTCTAAGAGGCAACATCACATAGTTTGCCAATTGGTGTCCAAGGAAAAGAGGCTCATAGACCTCAGCTTGTTTGCCAGATTTATGAGTTGACTTACTTCCTGGAACTGTGATCTTCAAATTTGTTACAGTTTGATCCATGTTTCTTATCTTCCTATGTATGTTCATGTATGAGACATTTCTGCTTATTAAATAGCAATAATAACCACTTCTTTATAGAGCCCTGTTATCTGCTTGCCAACCCACTTAAAGTCAGGCTTGTGTACCTTTAGCTATACACAATAGGAAAAAACTATGAACCTCTCTATTTCAAGCAAAATCTACTCCATTCCTGCACCCATTATATTAATCCAATATTTTCCACACAATCCAATTCTGAGTTTTTATAACTTCATTGTGATCTGTGACTTTTAGTTCATCTTAATCAACATTTATTTGGCTAATTGAAAACATTTGAGCACCTTCTCTAAACTTAGCTATAAACTTGTGTGGAAATGGTTAACATTGCTTTTGTATTTTCAGGGTCAGAGTCCTGTGGTCATGCATACAGGTCAGTTTCTACATGTGTGAATTTAATCAACATTCAATATTGCAATTTGTGCAGTAAACAAGTTGCAGACTTTCATCACCTCACCTGCCTGTAGGGAAGAAGGACCCATGCCATTGTTTCTCATAGACAGTCACTTCAGATCATTTTCGCAGAACTCTCTGGAATTACCTGGGGACTCCAAGGTCTGTGTTGGGCCAGTTAGTCTCTTCTGTACTCCCCAGTGAGTATCAGCATGCAGAAACATTTTGTTGTTCACATATGTTGAGACTCCTCCTTTTCCTCTACCTCTCTGAATTGTTGTGAAATGCAAATGAATTAATAGAATAATCAGCATATGGATTTCTATAGAATTTAATGTGCCCATCATAAAAAGAACTTTGAATTTTTAAATCTATTGTTAATAATGATGATGATGATAATATATAAATGTTTTATTCAATTTTCATTTTATTTCTGAGTGGTCAACTTTTCTGAAGCATTGGTATCCCAGACGTATTCCTCACTTGCCTTCTGAACGCCAAAGATTTCAATTTCCTAACTGTGACTCCACTATCAGAATGGAATATCATTCTATTATTTGGATTGACTTGAAACCATTGATAAACACTTCAATTGTAGTTCATCTCTCAGTTTTTTGTTCTTCTTAAGAGCCACAGCATTGTGTTTTTGAGTTGGCAGAAAGCTCAAAGTTACTCATGCACACCAGGTGGCTTATGAAGTAATATTGGTCTTGATGTCTGATCTTAAACCCAAAGTCAGTGCTATTTAGTTCCCCCTTTATGGATTTAGTCTCAGCAGAATTATAATTGACCAAGAAAGTATCCCTGAAACAGTCACTGCTTCAAGAGTACAGCCTTTAATTTGAAGGTACTTTCCCCAGATGAAAGCTATAATAATGGTTCATTCCATTTGGTAACAGAAGAAAGAACTAGAGAATGTATAAACTGACAGATCCTCTAATAAGTATAAGAGATCAAATTTGCACTATTTTGTATTACTGGATGATACATCTCATAACCTATTCTGACTTCAGATCCTTATTAAAAGCCAATTTTCACACAAACAATGGCACAATGACCCAAATTAATCATAGCCATGATGGAAATGTTGAGCAGGATAATGACAAAATCCACTGCAACCAGGTTGTACAGATAAGGCAAACTGTGAAAGTAACTCACCTGGATATGCCACCTCCTGATTTCCAAATATTGATCCAGCTGGCTTGACAAGCTGGAAGTATGTGCCCCTTCCTCACTGCTCTAAAAACATCCCTCCCACAGCATCCTGGCCAAGGAAGGAGATGACTTTCCCGAAAAGAGAAAACTAGATTGAAAGGGAGCAAAAGCCAGAGTTGTTTCTAAGTAGCTTAAAAGTATTCACGGAAAGGCCATGCTCGTACAGTGAGTTTCAAAAGGAATGTGCATTACTCCATTAGATCATATGAGGTCTGTGGACACAGGTTTCAGTCTTTGTGTTGACATATAGTGAGATGTCCACTAGAGGAATGTTCCTGGGCTCCTGGGCCACCATTTTCTCATAAACAAACCATAGATGGAAGGTGAAAGATATCAGTCACACTTAGTAAGTTATGAGAACTACAAATGTTCAGAATTTAATGTCTTTTTCTCCCCTCTCCCTTGGACCAGACTAATATAGTAATCTTGGATGACTACATCTCCTTTGAAAATGCCAAACTCAGAGTCAATACTGGGGTGGGGAGCAGAGCATATTAGCAAGCCCATTTGATTGCATATTAATGATTAAATCTTTTCATTTAGTTTCCATCTGACTGGCTCCAGTGATGATTTTCTATAAAAAGAGAGGTAGTATTATAATCCTCCTCAAATTCTAACATCTTTATTAGGTAGCCATGAGACCTAAGATAATATTAGCAGGTATGACAAACAAATTCCCAAATTGTTTTGGCTTAGAACAGTAAGCTCAAATAACAGTTTAATTTAGCATTCCTGGTTAAGTAGTTGTTCTCCAAGGAGTTATCAAGGGCCCAAGAGTCTTCCACATCTAAGTTTTGTTATTTTCAACATGTGGTTTCCAAAGCTACCATGATAGTGAATGTTGGTCTAGTAAGCCAAAAGGAGAAGGGACCTTAGAACATATAGGTAGGAGGATGTTATGGGTCAGGCCTGGAAGTAGTGTATACCACACTTCTCCTTGTATTCCTCTACTAGTATACAGTTACCTGGCCCCAAGAGAAACTCTGGAAAATGTGTTCAACCTATATACTCAGTAAGAAGGGAAAATGAGTTTGGTGAGCACTTATAAGTCTCTGCTACAGTGGTAGTCTAGGAAAAACAACTGCATTAGCATAGAGTTACCTCAAAACTGAAGGGTATGAAGATCCTCCAAATAATCTCCTCTAGAGAGCAAATGTCTTATACAACCCATCAAATGGTATAGAGTTGCTAAAAGCAAACCCTAAAAATTGCATCATCTACTGCAGTCATGTAGTTGGGGCCAGCTAATCATTTGGTTGGGTGCCACTGGCACTGAGGATGTACAAGATCCTGGCATACCAGCCTTATTCGTTTCCCACTCTGTACTTCATGTTCCCATCCTCTTGCTTCATATCTTGCCCTCCCCTTGGCCCTGACCCTGACACTGTTCTCTCTGTTTATTATCCTCCCCTGATGAGTGGCACTCACTCATCAGACCAAGACTTCTGGCCACAGAAGCTAACAGCTAAGCACTGGGCCCAGGCTCGGCATAGCCCACAAACCTTCAGAGGTTTTCCCTCTCCTGATAGAAGGAATTGGACTTATGTGTTTTAGAAAAGTTTCTTAGTTACTTTCTCATTGCTGAGACACAATACCTAACACCCGCAAGTTAGGGGAGGAAAGGCTTATTTTGACTCACAGTGTATAGAGATTTCAGTTCATAGTTGGCTGGCAACTATGGATGTGGCGCAGCATGGCAAAGAGGCACAGCAGAGGAGAAACAGCTCATGACATGGCAACAGGAAGCAAAGAGAGAGCAAAGGAAACAGGAGGGAGCTATATCCTTTCAGGCCACACCACAACACCACCTCCGCCAACCAGGTTTCAACTCCCAACATTGCATTTAGCTATTTAGTGGACTAATCTACTGATGAGTATCAAACCTCTATGATCCCAAAAGCCCCACCTATGAAATGCATGAGGCTTGGTGGGGTGGGGGAGAGCATCCAGAAAGAAAATATAACAGAAAGCATATAATACAATGACCTACAAAAGTCTATAACTAGACAGATTCTGAATTGCAGCTGCCAAAAAAAAAGCATTCTACATACATTTTCTGATTTTAACTCAATCTAACCTTATAATAATAATCTAAAGATACTGGCACCATTGTTATTTCTATTTTAAAGATAAGGTAAATGAGACTTTGTGAAGCACAGCATTTTAGGAACATTATATTGAAGTGCTTATATTTAAACCCAGTTATTCCTGGTGCCTAAATTTAAACTCTAGAAAAAGCACCATGGACACTTAGCAATGATCAAGGCTTCAATATTATGAGAATACATTAGGTTAATCATTTCTGGATGATACCTATGAATGTTGTTCTGGTTTCAGGCTGCACATGTTTTTCCCAAAAAAGATAGCCATTCAGGAGTAGTGTTATAAGATCATCTGCAATCTCATCCCTTTTGAATTAATGACAGTCACAGTTCTCAATGGTTTTGATTGGCTTCACTGTCATTAATCCATTTGAGGATTTGGTTATTATATTGTTATCCAAATTATAACACTTTTTCTGTTTATTACCCGTGACCTTATTTTTTTCTGAAAGTCTGAGGCATTCTCAGTCCCCAGTGTCTGCCAATGATTTGTGGGTGGCAGGTAAGTCTATTAGTGGATATATTTAATGCAATTTGAAACTTCATTTTCCTTCATTAAAGGACAGCTGTTTCCAGATGTCACAAAGTGACCTTTATGTCTGACTGATGTGGTATATGCAGGAAACATCTTGCAATACCACCATGTGTTACTGGGAGCTTCTTGGAATACATTATTTGCAAGTCATAACCTGGGGCTTTCTAGTGAATTGTTATTTGGACTGTTTTAGTAACTTCCTCTTCATATATGACAATAAGGTGATAATTCCATGGTTCATCTGCCCCATTTGGTTCTCTTGCAATCATCGTGCTGCAGCCATTAGGAACTTTGCAAACAGTTGCCAACAGTTCAATCACACATCATATTTGAGGAACACGGAGTGAGAGCTAATTGCTTCTATTGTTAAATCCAAGAACATTTTATTTGGTTTTCCTGGAATTACTTATCTTAATTTTTCAAATCCTGAATTTCCTTCTGTTTTGTAATGTTTTAAGTACTGACTTAATTTTTGTGTGCATTTGTCAATTATTTCCATCAACTTATCTTCATACAAATCACTCAAAGTAAGATACTAATTAGCTGAGCAATTTTATCGTTCAGTCTCAAATATGCATGATTATTTTTGTACCACATAAGCTTTCCCAAGCTTTTGTTGGCTTTGCCAAATTTCTTCCCTTTGTTTTGCTATGTTTCACCCTGCTCATCCATTATTGCTATGATGTGGGTTAAGTGAAGTCATTTTTCCTTCTGCTGTAACAATCCAATAGTAAATTGTTTATCCATCATATTATTTTAGACTTGACATGTCATTCAGCTATTGAGCTAATGTATACAACTATAATGGCCTAATTATTGTACAGTAAGAAAATTGGAGAGCATGATGTCTTCTATTAGGTCAGAAAATGAAACAAAATCCAAAACCACAATGAGTATGGCTCTTGCAAATAGATGTTGGGTGTCCTGATTTTCAAAACTAATCAGTTCTGTCAGGTTTTTTCCTTCCTTTTTTTAAGCAGTACAATTCTCTCTACCCTTCTCCATGTTTCCATTCATTACTCCTTGCTATGAGTTCTCACATCTACTGGTCTATCCTTTTTCAATTTAGTAACTAGGCTTCTTCTTACCATGACCAGCTTCAAATTCGCCACATTTTACTCACTTAGTCTGGGTGTCTCTTCCAGATATTTAGTAATAAAATGTGGCTACATTTCAGGTCTGCATTCAGTCACCCCAATTCCTATTGGAGAGGTCTTCAAATAGTAGTGCCTTTACTGGGTCTTCCTTTAGTGCCCTCTCAGCAATCCAGCTCCGAAGGATGACTGACTCTGTCAGCCAGAACACTTAGGACAATCACAGCTTGCTGGGCTTGGGTGCTCCTTAAATCGCTGGTTCCAGACCATTAGGCCGAGGCAGTCACTTGCAACTCTTTCCAGCCTATGAGGCCATTTCTGAATGAAAGGACCATCCGTCTCCCCATGGACTCACCTCTAATTCTCCTCTTTCTTGAGAGAGTGACTACTGGCCCGAGGAAGAGCTTATAGGCCCTTTATGTGGTGAGAGAGCCCTATGAAGCAACTGTGACACAGCTTGCCTCTCATGTGCAAGGACACTGAGCTGGGTTTTGAGAGGTTTGTAATTAGTATAATTACTTTATTTTGATTGCTGAGGTTAACAACATGGGCAAGGCCCAAGTATATTATCATCATCAATTGATGAGTTAGAGTTTTTAAAATCTGATTATATGACATGTGTTCAGCCATATCACCCTCTATGTTGCTGTTGAGGAATAACTAATGCTTTATTCCTTAAGATGCTTAAATAATTTTGCCCATGATACTACACTAGGTGTGAGTAAACCTAGAGAAATGAACTTCCCAAATACTTTGCTGTGTGGGTGTGTTTGTGTTTGCATGAAAGTATGTTTTAAAATGGCATCCAGGAGAGCAAGGAACTCATCATTCAGTTAATCATGAATATGTTAGCAGAGTTCAAAATATCTTTGTGAGACAGACTGCTCTTCCCTATGCCAAAACTCAGAAGGTACTGGCAAATAAGTAGCTCTCAACTGGAGTCCTTCAGCAATGTCAAAATGTGGAAAAATTTTAATAAACATTTTTGGTTGTCCCACCTCGGCAGTTGGGAAATGTGTATAATTGATGTCTAATGGGTAGAGATCAAGAGATGCTGCTCAACATCATATACTGTACTGATAGCCCTCCTGCACAATAAAGAATTATTTGGTTCAATATTAATAGCAGCAAGGTTGAGAAATCCTGAGTGGAACAAAAAAAGAGGACTTAACAAGGGTTAAGAAAAGTACAAAAATATTACCTCAAAATATCAAGCTCACTCATTCAAAAATAGCCAGCAAGGACTGCAAAATTTCCAAATAGTAAGCTTCATTTTTGGAAAATCCTAAAAACTGAAAGATTCACCTTGCCTTTTAAAGTTAAACCTTTTAGCCTTGTTGATTGAAATCTCCCGGGAATTAGAATTTAAAATTCAAACAAACACTCTACCTCTATTCTCATACCTAAGACTCTTTTCCTCATAAGGAAAGATATGATGATGAATTTGCAACCTACTTATCCCACACATACCAGGATTCCTTCATAAAACTACACTATGTGTAAGAGATCCAATAGGCACAGCTTTATCTAAAGATGGTCATTACCCAAGATTAAAAGCACAGCCCCTATTCAAGTGAGGAAAATGCTGTTTAAATTTGTTAAAATCAATTGTTGTGGCCTAAATTGTGAGTCTTCCCCAAATTATTCCTTGCTTATGGACTGTGATGCAAATAAATTTTTAAAAATTTAATTTTTGGCTATTTAAAATGTAAATACTGTAGTACTTGGAGGAATGAACTTCCAATCATTCAGATCTTAGAATGAAATAGCTATAAAAGTTTGTTGCATTTCATTTCTTTCAACTATTTCAGATGAATGTGGTGAAAGTAAAGAGACCCACAGATGGAGATGTCCCACAATCACCTGATCATAGATCAAGTTATCTGTTAAGGAGCCCCAGGATGCCCAGAATCCTAGTTGAAGCTAGCTTCCCCACGTTGGGAGTAGTCCAGAAACCTTTATACCCAAAGGACAATGGAGAAAAGCATTTATCCTTTATTAGAAACTGGGACTTTGGCCCAAACTCCAAGGTGGATCTCTAGTTCTCATGAGCTCTGCTGTCTACCAAAATCCTGTTGAATGTACTTTGACTTTGAGGAACACTGGAAAAGGGCCCCTCTTCCACAGTGGAAAGGGGACATCACTTACCCTTGGTTTCCTAAAGGGCAGAGCACCTAAAGACACAATAGACAATACAAGGAGAGTAAAAGGCAGGTTGACTCTATCAAGCCTTCCTCATGAATAGCCAAGCACAGCCAAGCCTCCGCACAGCCCCTGCTTTACTTCTCTAGGCCCTTGGAAGAAGCTATACCACAAAGATTAGGAGAGTCGTTATCATGAAGTGGGCATATTTCCCCCATTCTAGATAAAGCTCTACCCCTTAAAAAATGAGTCTTAGTGAATATTCTCAAGCCTAATCAATCCATGTCCACCCAAATTCCTCTACCTTGGAGGCAAAATCAAAGTGGGATTTGGGGACATTGTGAGCCTCCCTTGGGCACAATAAACTGAAATGATTAGCAGGGTCTTCCATGAGTGTGGAGGAGCAGGAGGCAAAGGACTCTAGATTTGTGCATTTTAAGAGAAAATAGGCCACATGGAAAGAGAGCATAACCAGGAGGCAACATGAAAGCTCAGGACATTACAAAAACAAGATCAAGCACTTAGGAGCGAGCACAGAAAGTGGCTGAGAGAGGGGCCAAAGACTTATTTGCAAATTCTTGCTTAGACCAGACTAATGTTTGAAAATCATTTCCCATCATGTTCTCTGTCCCTAAAGCTGACATTTATGCTCTCTAGGAATGACTCTTCACCCAGCCAGCTTTCTTACACAGATGTTCACCCACTCTCAAAGACTTTAAACCAAACACCAATTGTTCAAGTTGCCGCTCATGCCAATTTAAACAATGGCATTGTATACCATATCTCCAAGCTGTGCAAATCAGAGGTTGCTGAGAAGAGCTGAAGTTAACTCAAAAGATAGCAGCCATTGTGGAGTTATGACCAAAGCTTCAGGAAGTAAGCCTGGATGCAGTGGGTAGGTATTTGAACAGGTTGGCAGTTTCTAAAGAAATCAGAACTATAACTTTAGATTAATGGTGTAATTATGTAACTTCAATATGCTGTGTAGACTAATGGTGGAGGGAGCATCCACATTTGTTTCATGTTTCCCATATTGCCACGGTGAGTTGCTTGGTATGAGAAAGACCTTGTGCATCAAATTAATTATTTTTGTATATCCTTTTATTGGTACATTTTAGGTGTACAATATAATGACATTCATCATTGGACATATGCACCTTTACATACTCTCTTGTTTCTTATTTTTCCCCCTAAGTTAATTATTCTTATCTACCCAAAATATATTCCCCATTACTCTTTTTCGATAGCAAAGTTGTGAACAATCCATTGTTGGACTGACCTGAGATTCAGGAGTACTTTCCGCAAAAGAAGAAAGAAACCATCAAATGGTACTAGAGCAATGGCAGCAATGTGGAAGAATAGGAGCTTAGAATATTGCTCCTAAAATATATATAGCAAGCACTCCATCCTCTTTTTATTCTTGAGGATTTTTGCCTTGTGTTAGCATAACTGAGTAAATGCATCTTTCTGGTATGTCCTTGGGAAAAGATAGTCATAGAGGAAAGGTTAGTCAAAAATCAGGTCAGGAAGTATTCAGGCTGAAAACGGTTTATTTAAAATACCTTAGGTAAAAGAGTTGATAAGGATAGTAGTCCGTGAAAAAGTCTCCAAAAGAAATTTGCCCTTGGTGTGAGGACAAAGTCAAGACTGATTGCTACTCAGCAGGGAAGTCACTTCTGCTCTCATCACCGGCCCTTCAAACTGAGGTCACCTGCTCTGACGATGCACTCTGGTGGTACCAAACGAAGGGGCAGCTTGCTGGCACACCATGCAAGTCACTGCCAACACAGCAGAGCTTGTCCCTTTATTTCAAAGCAGGCCTTATCCTGGCCTTTCTCCCTGCCATGGTTCTGTCTCTTCTTGGTTCACTTTTTTCTTCCTCTTTTCTTCTTTGTGTGCCCCGGACCTTTCCCCGGGGTGGGGGGCTGACAATAGCAGTCAAGCTTTAGTTTCTTGATTTGTTGCACTTGTAGTTCTCCATTTCAAAGCATTCAGGACTTTTATCTCACATTACAATTCTGATTAAGTGGCTCCTGCCTTGCCTCCCTCCTAAGCTTGTTATAAGGACAGAAGACTGTTGGGTTCTTCATATCTATAATGGGCTCAGAACTCCCCAGAGAGAAGTTTTATATTTAAGACAATAAAAATAACTCTCATTACAATTAATAAAAGAAAAATGAGGCTCCCTATGTAGAATCTAAATAAGCCTCCAGTATATTAAGCTTTCAGGAGAGGGATTTGCTGAAGACTAAAACTGTTATGACCCAGGAGGGGCACCATCCCAAATGGGACAGGGAAGCAGGTGACACTGGGTGCTATCAGGGCTGTCAGTTGCCACAGAAACTTGAAATACCTCCAGCAAGCTTTCTCACTCCCATGGTAAAGCACCACATTCTCAAAGCAGAAGAGTCTCTGACAACAACCCTACTCTAATGCACCATTCTACCCCTGCGGGAGAAGGAAGCCTTGGGGAGGTACTTCTGACACAGGTATTATTTTGTTTACCCTTAAGCTTGCTCTAATATAGAGTATTTTCTCCAAACAAGAATGTAGCTTTGAAACAAGGAGAACCATGTTTAGGACCAGCCTCTATGGTGTTATTTTGGTGATGTGAGCCAAGTTACTTAACTTCTTTGAATATCAGCTTCCACACTTGATAACTGGGATTCTGTGTTAGTTTTTACTGCATAAAAAATAACCTTGAAATCTCAGTGTCATGAAAAAAAGCATTCCCCTATTCACAGGTCAGAAAGTAGTTTCTGATACACTGAGATTACCTGAGATTAGTGAGGCTTGATTCCAGGCTGTGGGTTGGACTCAACTGTTTCTTTATTGTCCTTGCACTAGTGGCAAGCGAGGAAATATTTTTCTCATGACAAGCCACAGGAGCCCATAGGAGCAAACCAAACTATGCATTCATATCTAAAAGTCCTGGTCAAGGTATGTCTCCTGAGGTCCCACTGGCCAAACAGACGCATTAAAAGTCTGAAGTCAATCCTAGATACATACAAATTGCCAAAGTTAAAGAAGATATAGAAATTCTAAACACCCCAATTACAATGAGTGAAATTGAAAATGTAATAAAAAATTTACCAACAAAGAAAAGCCCAGGTCCTGATGGCTTCACTGCTGAATTCCACAAGACATTTAAAAAAGAACTATCACCATTACTCTTTAAACTCATCAATGAAATTGAAAGGGAAGCAATACTTCCAAATTCATTCCTGGAAGTAAGAGTTTCTTTGATTCCAAAACCAGGGAAAAACCCAACCAAAAAAAAGAGAACTACAGGCCAATCTCCCTAATGAATATAGATGAAAAAATCCTCAAAAAGATATTGGCAAACAGAATACAGTGGGTCATCAAGAAGATCATACACAATGACCAAGTCAGATTTATCCCAGGGATGCAGGGATGGTTCAACATTCGTAAATCAATAAATGTAATACACTATATTAACAGAGTCAAGGACAAAAAACATATGATCATCTCAATAGATACAGAAAAGGCATTCAACAAAATCCAACACCTATTCATGATAAATATCCCACAGAAAATTGGAATAGAAGGTCTTTATCTCAACCTGATTAAGGCTATCTCTGAAAAACCAACAGCCAACATCATACTAAATGGTCAAAAACTAAAAACTTTCATGCTAAAATCAGGAACAAGACAAGGATGCCCACTATCACCGCTCCTGTTCAATGTAGCTCTGGAAACATTAGCCACAGCAATTAGAAAAGAGAAAGAAATAAAAGGAATAAAGATAGGAAAGGAAGAAATTAAACTGTCATTATTTGCTGATGATATGGTACTTTACATAGAAGACCCAAAAAACTCTGCCAAAAGACTTCTAGACTTAACTGACAAATTCAGTAGAGTAGCTGGATATAAGGTCAGCACTCAAAAAAACAATAGCCTTCTTATACACAAATAACAGACTCACTGAGAGAGAAATTAGGGAAACAATTCCTTTTATAACAGCATCCAAAAAAATGAAATATCTAGGAATGAACCTAACAAAGGAAGCAAAAGACCTCTACACTGAAAACTACAGCACTCTGAAAAAAGAGATCAAAGAGGATATAAGAAAATGGAAAGACATCCTTTGCTCCTGGGTAGGAAGAACCAATATAGTGAAAATGGCCATACTTCCAAAACTGCTATATAGATTTAATGCAATGCTGATTGAAATTCCAACAATATATTTCACAGAACTAGAGAAAACAAACCAAAAATTCATTTGAAACAAGAAGAGACCTAGAATAGCAAAAGTCATTCTAGGCAACAGAGGCATTACAGATGGTATCACAACCCCCAACTTGAAACTATACTACAAAGCTACAGTGATAAAAACAGCATGGTACTGGCCAAGAAACAGACCCAAGGATCAGTGGAATAGATTAGAAGATGCAGAAACAACTCCAGACATACTCAGCCACCTCAATTTTGACCAAGGAACCAACCACCCTCACTGGAAGAAAGATAGCTATTTAATAAATGGTGTTGGAAAAACTGTATTTCAACCTGCCAAAGATTAAAACTAGACCCATATCTATCACCATGCACTAAACTAAGATCAAAGTGCATTAAAGATCTAAATATTAGGACAGAAACACTATACTTGCTGAAAGGTAAGTTAGGTAGAACTCTTGAAGACATTGGTATAGGAAAAGACTTTATGAACAAAACCTCAGTAGCATGGGAACTAGCACAAAGCATCAACACCTGGGATCTCATCTTATTAAAAGGCTTCTGCAGTGCAAGAGAAACCACCAACAGAGCTAAGAAACAACCTACAATGTGGGAAAAAGCTTTTAGCAGCTGTACCTCAGACACAGAACTACTATCTAGAATTTATAAAGAACTGAAAAAAATCAGACTCCCCAAATTCAAAGACCCAATTCAAAAATGGGGATCTGAAGTGAACAGACATTTCTCAGACAAAGAAGTAAAAGCAGCAAATAAATATATGAAAAAAATGTTCAACATCACTGGTCATTCAAGAGATGCAGATGAAAACAACTCTGAGATTTCACCTCACCTCAGAAAGAATGGCTGCTATAAAGAAATCAACCAAAACAAATGCTGGGGTGGATATGTGGGGAGAAAGGAACCCTTCTCCATTGTTGGTGGGAATGCAGACTGGTGCAACCACTGTGGAAATCAGTATGGAGATACCTCAAAGAACTAGGGCTAGAGGTACCATTTGACCCAGCTATTCCCCTGCTGGGTATCTTCCCAAAAGAATTAAAAGAATCATACCACAGCGATATATGTGCACCCATGTTTATAGCTTGCACAGTTTGTAATAGCTAAAGCTTGGAAACAGCCCAAGTGCCCATCAACTGGAAACTGGATAAAGAAGATGTGGTATTTTTATAAAATGGACTACTCAGCCATAAATAACAACTAACTAGAGGCATTTGTAGCTAAATGGATGCATATTGAGGCTGTACTCTTAAGTGAAATAAATAGGACACACATGTGTAAATACCGAATAGTTTCTCTAGTGTGGGAAACTGAAAGTGTAAATAAGGATTAAAATGATTAAAATGAATAATTGATAATTTGAAATAGGAAGAAAAGGTCCAAAGGGGTAGGGGAAGTGGGAGGGGAAGGGGAAAGGAAAGAAGGGAAAGGAAATCTTATGAGAAAAGGAAAAACTGAAAACAAAGTCTTTGGAAACAGGGAAGGGTGGAGGGGGTGAAGGGAGGACAGGGAATGAGGAAAAAATAGAGCCAAGATACATCATGTACAGGTACAAGCACCCAATGATAAATGTAAATGTATTGTATACCCAAAATGTACCAATAAAAGAATTTAAGCAAAAAAAAAAAATCTGAAGTCAAGTAGGAAGTACATTCTTACTGCCACAAAGCCCCTGAAAGCCACAAAGGGAATAAGAATTGAAACCAAATCTACCACAGTCAAAATAACCGTAAGGGTGTTTTAAAGATTGAGACCTAAATATGTGAATCCCAGGACAGTTAAGAGCTAAATAAATATAAATGATAGCTATTATTACAAATAGCTATTATTACAAATATTTAACAAATAATTTTCCTGATATCTATGCCTAGCTACACAAAATGAGACAGTTAGACATTACTTTATTACTCCTTAATCAATTTTATTAACTGTAATTACTAAAATATTGCCCCGGGCTTATGTTTCTTGTCCCTGTGCAACCGTGATAATGCAAGTAAGCCAGGGAAACCTACAAGGAGACTACACAAACTCAAAACTGGGGAGATTTGTCCTTGAGCCCCAGGCTCCCTGTTCTTAACAGCTTCCTTCAATGGTACTGGTTTTAACAGAACAAAAGTCTCCAACAGTCCTATGTCCCTTCCTTAATTAGAAACTATTAGGCCACTGAAAAATTGATGCCTTTTTTCTCTGTACTCACATAGGGCTCATGGGAGAGCTGGTATGGTATTATGGTGACTGATGTCTTGTTTTTTCTCATACAACCTCTCTTTTGTCTTCTACTTCCTGTAGGGAGGAACTTTTGTTGGTGGTGTGGGAGGGTGTTTTATTCTCTCGTGATGATCTTATGAACCTTTTTTCTGAATCTCCAGCCCCTCCCTCCCACTCTCATTCACATATATGCTCCTTACCTCTTGTCCATCCTTCATGGGGAACTTAAGAACTATATTACCTAAAACATAGGGACTCACAGTCCATTCAAATAAGCAAGGACCTGAAAGGTTTCCAAACATCTCAAACTCCCTAGGAAAGCTGAGTCTTTAGATATGAAATGACATTCCTGGGTTGAAATGTCCACTCCTTCACCATTTAGCTGGACCCAGTACACATTATTTTAACTCTTTAGGTCTTCTTTTTAGCAACTATAAAATGAGATTAAACACACCTGCCTTGAAATAGTGCTGATAGGGTCAGATGAGCTCATTTACTGCAGAGAAAATATTTATTGAGTGCTTGTGAGTGCCAGGCCCTAAAGATGGAAGACAAGGCCTCTTCTCTCCAGGACTTACAGGGTGGTCCCAGGGAGAGAGTGGGAGCTCAGTAAACCATCACTATCACCTTTGCATTGACCTGATGGTAGCATATGCAATGTTTAACAACAGGCACAATGAGAACTGATCTAAGGAAACAAACAGCTGTCTAAGAGCTATAGCAGGGTGCCAGAGGCCATCTACTATGCTGGGACCACGGGGACATCCTGGGACCTGAGGGTAATAACCAGGGAGGCTGCAGTAGCATGACCACACAAGAAACTCAAGGCATCAGCTATTTACTTCCCAGTAGAGAAGTATGTTAGCAATTAATAACTAGTATGGTATTACCAGTAATACTGTTATGTTATAAATTATAAATACACATTTATTATTTAGGGTCATTGCATACATTATTATTATCTCATATTTCCCTTTTCTTACCTAAACCTTAAAATGAATGAAGAACACTAATGTATGTTGCTTCTCCTGGTCAATGATGCAGGGAAACCTGAGTGAAGCTGATGTTCCTATTCTGACTTTGAAGTGCACACTGGATATGGCCAAGGAGAAGCCATTCTGCCATACAACAAAGATCCATAACTAAACCTCCATATGTGTAGAGTGAAAGATAGAGAAGCCTCATTATGTTAGGTGTCAGGGATTCCAGGTCTGGCAGCTTGGATGCTCCACCAACCCAGGAGCCTCCTGGGAACCCTCCATGAGGACTTGAGGATCTCAGATTTCCCTGAAATCCTCTAATTGATATATAAAAAAGAGGAGGTTAGGGTGCCTCCCCAAGGAAAACAGAAACAAGCACAAGAGACTATTAAAGAAGAGAAGAAAGAACCTCCATGAAATTCATTCCAACCACAGTAAAACAGTTGCTTGAGATGGAGGCAAATTCCTGCCAGTATCTTGTGTTTATTTGGCAGCGTTCATCGCTACCCCCAAATACTGAGGATGGGGGTAACTGAAGAGACATATTCCAGCATATGAAGAATATTATTGGCCAATGAAAGAATGAAGAATCAGAAGATTTCTTGAATGGAAAAGATTCAAGAACCATAGTAAGTAATGGCCCATTTTTACCTAAATCTGGCTTCAGGTTGTGACAGTTTAGAGTTTACAGAAACCATCTAGTTATCTGTGTCCATTTAATCTAAAAAAGTGAAGGCCAGTGAGGTACAGTGGCCTGTGCTAGCAAAGGTTTTTGGATCTTTAACCTAGAAGCTGGTTACATCATGCTCACATGCTCTCTCCCAACTGTGAAAAACAATCACATATATACACAAAAAAAAAAAAAAAAAAAAGGAGACACTAAGGAGTAATCAACACATCATGAGACAGGAATTCCTGGAAAAGATTTGTGATAAAATATCCTCCAAAGAATATACAAACCCAGACATTTAAGACTATTATTCTAGTTGCCAAGACAACAAAAGAACAAAGTTAGAAAGAAATAACCAGAAGTCTTCCCAAAAGTTCTATACCCTTCACACATTGATGCTAAAGGTGAGGCCTCTCACCTGGAGATTGTCAGCCCAAGAAAGGGACCTGGGCCCAAGACACAAGTCTCTGATTACAGAAACCCAGGCTGCTCACACACATGGAAGTACTAAAGAGTAAAACTGTTCAACAAGAGTCCTGTAGGCCCACATGATCTGAAGGCTAATTCCATTTACATGTGCCTAGGAGATTTGTTTAGGGAGAAGCAATCCAAGGGCCAATTGCAGAGTTCATTTTAATAGCACTGGAGTTTGTGTGCATGTCTAATCCTCAGATCAGCAAATCACATGCCTGGTGCATGGACTGTATGACCTTTGTAGTACTGTGGAACAATTGAGCGCATTTGGGAGAAACACTTGGAATGGAAAATTCACTGAGCAGAAGGCCAAGTTATGAAGCTCTTGCACAAGGCAGATGAGCAGCAGTAATCATTGTTATGCTGAGCATCTCTTAAGCCTCAGGCACTGAAGTAGGCACTGGGGGAGAATTAATCCCCCCCACCAAAGTCACTACAGAGGAAACTGCATGAGGTCTTTTCATGAATGAGCAGCCCCTGAAAGAAACTTCAAATGTTGTCATCCAGGGCAGGCCAGAAATTACAGAGGGGAAATGGGTTGGAAAAGAATCTCCTTTCACCTGTCTCCCTAGCTATGCCACCTGCAACTCTCAAAACTCCTGAAACAAAAAGACTTGCAGGTCCTTGGATATTAAAAGGCCCCAGTAATAGACTAATGCCAGTTACTTAAACAGGCAAAGAACTAACAGGGTCACCGACGGTGAGCTAAGAAAGGAAGAGCTATGTTACACATCATCCCTGTCCTCTCCTTCATCTAACTCTGGTTTCCATACCTCTGCCACCACGCTTACCATCTACACACCCACCCACCCACTCACCAACACCCCCCCCCCCACACACACACACACTCGTACATGAATTACTGAGATGTGGCAGGAAAAAGGGTTGGGCAAGATCAGGTCTTACAACTTTGACAATAGACTACCCTGAAAGATCTTGGAGATGGAAGACTATGCTGTCTGGGTAAGCCTTGGCCTGAATTATAGAAAAGAAATGTTAAGAAACATTTTTTCCAAGAAAATCCTCTGTAACTTAAAACCTACCCCAATGTACAAGAATCTTTTCTCCTCTTACTTAATGCTTCCCAAAGATAAATCTTTGCGAAAGATAATTTCAGACCATCTAAGAGGCAGGTTTTACAAGTTTGCTGGCTCCAAGCTCCTCAAAGATACAGGCTGTATTTCTATTATCTTTGCACATGAGCACCCAGCATACAATAGGTCTTATTAGATGCCTATTATTGTTGGAAAGCCTGCCCAGTGCACAGAGAGGTATTCAGTTCCCCAGGGTACACTTCTGCTTCTCACCTGAGATAAGACAGAGCTCATGATCATTTACATTGATCTAGTAGCAATGAGTAAGATATTTAATGCCTGTTACAGCACAAGGATCCATTTATAGGAATGAACAGCAATGTTAGAGCCATAGAAGGGTGCTGGAGTCCACCAACTATGTGTATACCAGTACTTTCTATCCATCCATTCAACAAATACTTACAGGACATTTATATATCCCAGGCATGATTACTGGCACTAGCAATTGCATATAGTCCTTTTGGAATAGTCTTCAGGCAGTCCTACTTTGGCACCAACTAATAAATAAATATTGATTCAAAAATCACCTCTAATTTGCTAGAGTATATCCTACACACTTTTAGGAAGATGATGTAATAGATGCTGGCTATATCCTGCAGAACCTAACAGCCTAGTGGAGTAGCTGCCTCTACCTACAGCAAAGGCAAACTTGACAGAATGCAGAGATACTCAGTGAGAGGAAAAATCATTAAGTGTCTTGGTTTGCAGAGAAGAAATTTGCTCAACTTACAGTGGTGTGTTAGATCTGGGGTCTGGTCAGAGTTGGTTCTCTGGGGACAGAGAGGAGTGGCTTACAAGATTGGTAGGGTAGTAAAGATTGGAAATGGGGAGAAAGGAAGACAAACTGATTGACATGGTGATAGGCCTTTCCTGCCGTAACTTCATGCAATTCTCTTGGCAACTCTTTTGTCATGAACTTTCCCCATTATGTTGTCCTGCTCAATATCCAAGCCCTCTTCCCTTGTGAGAATTCTCCATCATCTGGCCTAATGAGATGTGCAGCCATAAGCAGGCTTCAAATGTGGAACAAGTAACAGTGAAAGTAATGGATCCATAGGCCATCCACTACCCAACAGACAGGCTGTCATATGGTGGTGCTTTCAGAGGTGGCAGTGTCTTAATTGGACTGTGTTTTCAGTTGGACTTTAGCTAAAGTTCTGGATGCTCAGTTTCTCTTGGTGTCTGCCTTCCCAATTCTGTGATTTGCTTGCTATTCTTCCAATGAATTACGTTTCTGCTTGAGTCATTTTCAGCTGCTTGGTATAAAGAACACTGACTGATACCGCTGGGATATGGAGATCATTCACTACATATTCCAGATATAGAAACTAAAATAAGGAAGCTAAGTAGAGAGCTGACGAGTGAGAGTGAGTATGATACAAGCTCAGACCTCAAATTCAGAGATGTTTTCCAAAATTGTTGTGTTAGTTGGGACATACGTGGTTGCAAATGACAAAAAAAAATAGCAATTGAAACTGGTTCAAGCAAAATATGTATGTATTGGTGAAGTGTTGAGATGTCTAAAGCTCTCTTTCCTGAAGGATGTCAAGTCTATCTCTCTACCCAACCTTGGTGTCTGCTACCACTGCTGTGGACTTCACTCCTACGAGCCCTTTGGTTGGGGTCATCTTCTACAGGCTTAAAGTATTACAACCACAGATCCATTAGAAAAAAGGGGAATTATTTTCCCCAAAAGTTTAAGTAAAAGTCCAGGTCTTGCTCTCACTGCCCTCTGAGATGGTTCAGAGTGCATGCGTAGCATGCATCTTTCCAGCACTCTCCTGCCCGAAGTACAGCCTTAGTCCAAAAACAAATCCTACTTACCAGCCCTCAGCCAAAAGTTCTCTCTTCTTCCTCTCAATCCAAAGTTTCTTTAAAATTGTTTTGTATAGGCTGTAAATGCTAGGAACTTAAATTATGCCATCTGTGGCCCTTTATATTTTAAACCAACGCAACAAATATTCCTGGAGCCTATGTCAGCTATATGTTAAGGAAGGAAATTCATAGATAGGAAGCACTGACTGGCTTAGCAAGGCTTTTCCTTGGAATCACATAGAAGCAGCCAGCCACTCTGAGTCCAAGTTGGCACTCACTTTGTGACAGCAAGAACTTGGACTTTGGATACCAAGGCGGAGGGTGAAACGTCAGCATATATCCAGGGAGAGTGGTAGGATGACAACCAGAAAATCATGCCCACATGAAAGGAGAAAATGCCCTGAGGTGGATATATAGATCTGGGGCTTGGAGCCAAGAATTAGAGGTATCTAGGAAACATGAGATCAGGGAATACCGAGAGGGAAAGAGTCTAGGTTGAAGCTGGAGATGACAGTGGACTAACTACAAATGGTCCTGTACCCTGTGGCATGCAGGGAGGTAGTCTGGCTCAATATAATGGACAGACTAAGCAAAACTGACCTCGGCAGAAGGCTAGTGCCAAAGCCCTGTCTGCCTTGCTCTTTGGCTCTACACCTTGTTCTCCCCACCCTGACTCTAAGGATTTTCCTAGAACTGAGCCTTCAACCAGTGGTTTATCTTTACTTGAAATTACAAAACTTCAATACTGACCAAACACTAAGATGTAGCTAATACCTGAGCCCAGTGTTATGTCTTACATAGATAAAGAAGAGATAATTTTTATCCTGGCAAAACTTAATGAGAGTGGGAGAAGTAGCTGAGTTTTTTTTAAATGATGATAATAAAATATTAGTTCTATAATTGAGATTTATACAAGGTTACCATAGGAACACAGAGAGGAGCAATTAACCTGAGTGCCCCTTAAGGTTGTGGGAGGGAACAGTGAGGTAATGAAGGTAGAAGAGAAAGTTGGACCTGCCCCCTGTAGAATGGCACTAGTTGAGGAAGGAGAAACAATAGGAATCAAGTGTTGGATCAAAAACAGTCTGCGCTGTGATCTTAAGTTTCTTCCTAGAGCAGGTGCCTTCTGCTTGTATGCCTGGTACTTGGCATGAGGCTTTCTACCTGCAGGGAGTTCAGAAAGAGTTTGTACATTAAACAAATAATCCTCACTTTGCCTTTGGTACAGAATGTAGACCTGCAAGACCAAGGGACACTGCTTCCAAAAATATTATTACAGCCTTTAATTTCTCATTATGACTCTCTGGGCACTTTAATTAATAATTACTATGGGAAGAGGAGAGCAAAGTGATAATTAATAGCTATTGGACAGAGCTATTGCTGAATTAAGAATCCAATTATGGGATGAACAAAGCATGCCCAAAAAGGAGCATGAATTCCAGTTGCAAGGAAAGGCTTAATATTGAAGTGAGGAGTCTCCCTAATCTGAGTGGCTGTTGGGGGAGATTGTTCAAAGAGGAAGATGGAGAAATGATAAACCTGAGTGCTTGTTAGGAAATGACTCTTTCATAGTAATCTTCATGCCCTGTCCTAGAAGCTCCAACATTGACACTGAGCTCCTTTTCCTCCAGACCAACAAAACAGAGTAAAATAAAATCATAAGAGAAGCAAAGACCAGAGCCACCTATCCAGTGACACAGGCCCCACTTCTGAAGTCAACAAATTCCCCTGATTTGATAGTTCTTTGAGTCTTCCTACAAAGGCAACATAACCATGTTTTCAGAAAGATAGAGACCATAGGAGTGTTTATACACAGAGCATCTCAAAAGTACATGTTTGAATTCCTGGGTGACTGACACCTCCATTTACCCCTGGTTTAACTTACATATCTTTCCATTGGCCCCACCAGGGATCCTCCTGTGGTCTCCTCCCTTGCACAATTACCTGGCTTCTCTATACAAACCTCTTCCCCCACAGCCCAGGTCTTCACTTTTTAGTCTTTGAAAATTCATTACACCCATACCATAAATGTAGCTGATGTTTATGCTTTCTTTTAAGAACTTCCTATGAAATAGAATCCTTAGTACAGTATTAAGTACTTAAGAATTTCTAAACTTACATCATTTAGGCTGTAGGTTAAATATAGTTTAAGTACAAAAATTCAGGCCTTTTTAAAGGGGAAATGTGTAATTTATAAAACCCTGTACTGAAGAAGAAATTAAGAAAAACTGGTATACAATCCTTAAAACTGCAAATATTAGTATCTGGGAAAAGTGGCAAAAGACAAGAAAGGGAATTTTCTAAATGCCTATGATTTCTGCAGTTTGGAAGCTGATTTGCAGAAGCACTAGTGGGATCATTCTGTGCTTTTAAAGTAGCTCCTTTAAGAAAATGCCCCCTTTTTCTACTACCTAGAAAATGCTGTTATGCAGAGAGGGACATGATGTAAAGGCGACATTCTGTGGTTGAGCTAGGAATTGCAATGGTTTGATCCAAATACCCTCTGCTCCCACTTTCTATTCAACGCTTTGCAGACCTGTAATCTAGAGGGCTGAGGTTAACCTAACATCTGTGGATTTCAACAGGTCTTTGAGTTCCTGCCCTCTTCACAAGTTCAGCTCCTATGGTTTACACCAATCATTAGTTTCTCCTTCAGAAACAGTTTATACAGCAGAAAAAGGAGGGTTGGCCTCACAAGATAAAGGTTCAAGCCCAGCTCTGCTGAGCTTGTCTGACCTGGTGTCCTCTCTAGGTCTCTCTTTTCTCATGTGAAAATGATGGGTAGTCATGCCACCAGCTCCAACCCATGAAAGGTGTGCATGGGTTGGGTGGGGAGGTCGTAATATGCAGTGGACAATGCTGTAATAGACAGAATGTCCTCCCCTTCTGAGTGGAAAACCCTCTTTCAGGCACAGAACTCAGCTCCTTTGCAGTACCCACACCTCCCAGGCAAACTCCAAAGCACCTTCTCCTTGTGCCCTTCCACAGGGCTCTCCAATCTTACCGCCTCTATCACAGACCTGAGCCACTAGGCACATCCCAAGAACACTCTCCTGCTCTACAGGAGAGCACTGGGTCAATATGCTGATAAGTCCATGGGCATCAGACTTATGCGTGAAACTCAAACCCAGATTCCTGAGTTCAGGAGACTGATGCCTCCCCCAACCCCCAGGCCACAAGGCAACATTCACACTATCTGATCCTTTTTCTTTTCCAAGGCCAGGAATGACCAAAGGTCTTATTTGGCTAAGTATTTTTCCAAGCCTAGAAGCTTAGCTACTTCTCCAGCTAGTTTTATTTTGACAGGCAAGAAGTTTCATTTTGCGGATGCTCTTTGGGAGCTTAGGGTTTTGCTTTTGTTTCTCTGAAACAAAACCCAAACCACTAATGCATTGAAACTCTAAATAGGTTATCTCCCAACACTACTTAGATTAAATTCATCTTTGTATTGCTATAGTTTCCTTTATTATTGTACTTTCCCCTATTCTATTTTTAAACTTGTTTTGATTTTCTACCTTCCCATCTGTAAGGAAGGATAAAAAAGGGCAAAATAAGGTGGAGATTTCTTTCCCATCAAATCCTGTGACTTAACTTTTGCCTCTTTCATTTCTCTTCAGTAAAGAAAAGCATAAAGATATATTTAAGGAAGTGAAGAGAGAAAGAGCAATGTGTTGGTTATCACATGAACTGAAGTAAAATTAAGGTAAGAATGAGTATTTTTCTAATACAAATAGCTGATGTGGATCTGAGGCCTGAGGAGGAGAAAAGTGATAGAACAGGGGACTTGGTGAGAACTGCAGACTTTGTTTGTGTTCTGTTTTCATGAATCCATAACTTTTAGAGGTGCCAGTTACTTTGAGAGATTTACACCATTTATTCATTTAATCCCCCCCCCAAATTGCACTCATGGATAGGTAAACACCTGACAACCCAGCTATTCTGATAGCACACTAACTGAAGCAGCATTTTTTAAGGCTGAACATTTTCAGAACAGCTCCCTCAGAACTGGGATATATTTTTCCAAAGGAATAGAGCTAGAATCTGCTCAGCGTAGAATAAGACTCAGGCATCTGCTTAGGACACATTGTTATAGGAATCCGATATTAGCCAAAAGGCGGCAGAGGACAGGCCTGCTGGGTCCTGGTCTAAGGGCATGAACTCCCACACCTATCCATACAAACTAACACTGAGCCCTCCAGAAAGGTAGCATCTTTGTCCCTGGTGAAAGCCTATGCTTAATTTTTATGCACACCTACAGACCTTCCTCATCTTAACAAAGGCATCCCTTAAAAGTTTATGCCAAACAGCTGGACTGTTTATAAAAGGCCAGAGGGAAGGTTGACTTGTCACAGGGTTCAAATGATTTTAGACAGGTCATTTAAACAGTTCATCTCCACAGCCTTTTACAGTGTGTTGCAACTACAGTATTCAACTCTGCCATCATGGGGCAAAAATAACCAGAAGTAATGTAGACAAACAAGTGTGGCTATGTTCTGATAAAGCTTTATTTTAAAAATAACAAAGGGTCAGACTTGGCATAGTTTTTCTGGCCCTTCATTACCAAGCACAAGTTTGCTCTGAAGGAGAAAGGGGTTTGTACTGAACCAGGAGTTTCTATAGAGGCCACTTATTTGTTGCTTCACATTCACAGAGCCCCTCTCATTGGTTAAAAATGTCTGCAGCTGTAGGTGACCCAAGACCTAACTCTACTGACTTGTGTAAACAGCAATTCATTTTTCTCATGTAACAAGGAGTGCAGTTAGGTGGTTGCTACTGCTGTTTTATTTGCATTCCCTTCTTGCTTTCTTGGGCCGAACCTCTTTCCTTTACCATTCTCTATGTGGTGATGGTGACTGGTTATTGAATAGATAGCAAACGGCATTTGAATCTGAAAGGAAGAAAAGGAAAAGAATGAAAGAGTGGGCCCATTGCAATTTTCCCCTTTTGATCAGAAAAGCAAAAGTGTTTACAGGAGCATCTCTAATGCAGCTGATAAAAGATTCCTACCTATCTCTCCCAGGATATAACTATAGTACATCAGTAGCCACCCTTTATGGAAAAAAAAGGTGAAGAAATTTAGTATTTATTTTTGTGGCCTCTGCCATAGAGAAGAGCAATGGAAAAGGTGTTGGGAATGGAACTATGACAACCAAACTACACCTTTCTGTGGCATCCTGTAGACAGGCCACTCCACTCTAGGGCAGATACTCATAATGTAAACATGGAGCTGCCCCTGGTGAAAAGGTATTACAAGCTGCCTCTGGTAAAGAAAACCTTGACAACAGTTGTACTGGTGCTTCTATGGGGCTTCATGGTATTGGCTAATTATCATAGGATGAGGAGCAGGTATCCACTAATCAATGTTCCTATAGCCAAAATTTGTCATTTGCTTCTTGGTTCAAGGAAAGTATGAGGGAAGTTTATCAGTCTATGAGAATACACGGGTAGCTAATGTAAGTAACACTCTGATATTATTAAAGGTAGCTCCTTATGGGGAGGAGAAGGCCAGACTTAAGACATTACACTGGATAACTAAGATCCCAGGTGGGGGAATACTTTCACTGCCTAGAACACAATCATTCCACTATTAGCATAACATCAGAGTTAACATACTGATTACATTTTTGACAAGAAGTAGCTCTGCCATTTTTTTTTTGTTTTTTGAGACAGGGTCCCACTATATAGTTCAGACTGGCCTCAGACTTACTATGTAGCCTAGGCTGACCTCAAACTCCCAGCAATCCTCCTTCCTCAGCCTCCCAAGTGCTGGTATTATAGACTTGGACCACCACACCTGGCTGCTCTGTCATCTTTGTAGACACAAGCAGCTAACACTTCGGTTTTTGGTCTTGTCTTGAGCATGATATTACACATGCTTCAAGCCACAACATCATAGTTTAACTCATTCTAATTACCAGGCATTGCCTTTCTGTGAGCATCCTACTAGTATAGATTCAGGGGCAGCCTTCAAAAGAGTGGAGGGGTTCTTTTCGTGGTGACAAAGGCAAACCTACTAAATTAAGAGTAAGGTTATTTTCTGAGAAACAATGGAAGAGATACCCAACTGTACAAACAGTACAGATGCACATGAAATGGCCCCAGAGCTGAGCTGCTCTTTTATTTTCCATGCAATGAAAATACACTGCTGGTCCTGAAGGTTGTACAATTTAACTACAAAATGTGGATAATCACAATTATGTAAGTCCTGTTTTGAATTATACATTTTATTTTCAAAGCAAACTCCTTACTACCATCTTACTTGATTTGCATAGTAAGTGTGTGGAATGGATAGGACCCTACCTGCTTATATTGAAGAGAAATCCTATATAGAGATGGTAAATGATTTGCCTGCGATCTTAGATTCACCCTGTGTCCTGGAGTCTTACAGCATTAAATTCTCTACTTTTTTTTTTTTTTTGCAAAATACAGAAAATTGATTCATCTCATTTTCAAGATCACACCTCATTTCCATACCAATTTCTTCCCGCTTTATGTAGCCTTTTGAAATATTTATTAAGTGCTGACCTTCTAATTTGCCACCTAAGCACCTGTTTTCTTTCCATACTGTACATGAAAGCAAATCTGAACTGGTTCTACCACCTCTAAGATACCTCAGATGGGTCCTCATGACAATAATGTGCTGTCACATATAAAACAAGTTGAGCTGCTTACTCTTCAGGTTCCATACTCTTCAGACTAAGTAAACTTTTCTCCCTGATAGCCTGGGTGGGGGACATTTCAAGTCTAACCACAACACCTCATTGCAGAAATACAAAGAAAAAGAAATCCCAAGTAAGAAATAAGAATGGGTAAGCCAGGTTTCAGGATCTGTGCCACAACTCAGAGACTAGCTGAGCAGAGCCCACCCATGATTCCTTTCTGGAAAATGTACAGGGCTGAGGAAGAGCTGTCCTGCCAGACTGCAGCCCTGCTTTCTGGCCTCTCCCTTCCAATGAGCAACCCACTCAGAGCACCCTTATCCTTATCCACTTGCTTTTGTTTTCTTGTTCATCCACCCAGCCCAATAAAGCCAGCACTTTGCATACTAAAACTTAATTTGTTTAAGGACAAGCAGTTGGAGGCCTGCTTCTCAAGAGCCAGAGTGACAGATCATAGGAGAGGCACAATGGCCTTGGGGGCTACCAGTTTGGCGGGTCCCCTTCTGAGGTGGAGCAAGCATGTGAGCTGCTGGCTGTCAAGATTCCAAAAGGCATTACCCTGAGCTCCAAGGTGGAGCTGTTTACCAATACTGTGATCTCTCCCCAGACGCAGTTGCTACTGCAGCTAATTAAGAGAACAATTAAGACTAAGGCAATCAGTCAAGTACACAGACCTCACTCATCTTCCCAGCTCTCTGATGCTGCACTGCTCCCAGAGGGCTGAACCATATTCAGTCATTCAGAAAATGACAGGAAGAAGCTATTAAATATCTGAAAACCATAAAAACACAATCATACTGTTCTTTAGCTGAGCCATCCACCAGAGACCAATGCCCACCAATTTTAGAAACTTAGCAGTCCTCTTGAATGCTCACACTCACAAATAAGATTAATCAAAAGTAGCTCAAATCAAAATTTAATTATAAGGTGGGGATTGGGGAGGCCGTGCTGGCCATTCCCTTTTTGTATGTGTATGTGTGTTTATGATGGATCAATACTCCTTCTACCACCAAATGCAAGACAAAGTCCATGGGGTATCTTTACAAAGGAAGTAACAGATTAAATATTGAGCTAAACAATTTAATCTTCTCCAGGAAAGATTTTCAGATATTCGTAAAGGTAAATCCTATTAGGAGGAACAGGCTCCACACGCTGGATTGTAAAGCCTCTTTGGAAGAAGTTCATAAATACCGATACACAAGCCACTAAAACAAAACTCCTCTAAATAGCATAGCAGATGGAGGCAGAGAAAAAAATTAGCCTTAAAAAGAAAATCATATACATGTGTAGATTAATCATCCTACACTTAATTTAGTAACCATATTGCAGAGTACTCCAGGATTTCTCCTACTGAGTAATAGTTTTACCTCTGTGTAGATAGTTGCTCTCTTTGAACACCTCTCGCAAAAGAAATGAAATTTTCTCATGACCTGGAGCTAAAAAGTGAGGCTGAACATCTTAGGGAAAACATGATAAACAATGTTAGGAAACATTTTAATTAAAAACCTACTGTGTGTCTTCCAAAGGAAGCTGAAGGAATACACACAAAGTGTTGAGGTACCTAAGCGTGGACCTCTGGGTCAGATCTGAGTTCAAGTTCCAGGTCCCCACGTGCCAGCTCTATGGCATTTGGCAAGTGGCTGGATCATTACTTATTTCCACATCTGTCACATGGGGCTAACACTCTTCTTATTTCAGGGAGTTGTTCTAGGTTTTTAAAGGAGATGAAGTTTGTAAAGTTCTTAGAACTAGACTCAGTACACAGTTACACTCAACAAAGCAAAGATGAAGATAATAATGATGATGGTAGAAATGATTTCTAATAGCTGCCAGATAGCTTGACCAGTTGTAAGTTCTATAAGGAATCCTACTGAGTATTCATCATAACTTTGTGCAGTAAATAATACTATTATTATTACAGATGAAGAATCAGGAATTATGAGGCAAAGCTTCTTGTGGAACTGACTAGAAATACCAAGTATCCTAGGCTTGAATTCACAAAGGGCTTCAATTTTAAACTTTGGCTTTCTACAAATGGGGTGATACCACCATAGACAGAAAACAAGATTGTCAGAAGTAAACAACTTAACCGTTTTCTCTACTTAACACCCAAGAGCATCTATCTTTTAGTGTACTACAAATTAATGCTTTTTCTAAAATTTAAACTATCTTGTGAATATCAGAATCACAGTACATTATGTTATATATTAAGAATGTACATTTGCTTCATATAAATATTTTAAATGTACCATAACTTTTTAACCTATTTTGAAGCATTTCATCTTTTTTTAATATATCAAAAGGCTCCCAAAAAATGAGATGTCCTGGCTCTCTGTTTACCTTGTGTCAAATTGCCAAACAGATGTCACCAAACACAGAGTTGGAAAGAAATGCACATTAGGCAACATAATGTAGTGCTTCCACATATGAGAAACATAATGCACAATACAATACTTGCAGGGGACCACAACAGTGTGGGTCACAGTACAATATGGTAAATAAATCAGGAAGGGATGAACTTGGAACAATTATTACCTTTGTTTTTAATATAACTTACTTATAAGCTTATAGAATTTAAATTTTGACAATGTCTGTGTTTAACAACTATTTTGCAAATTTAAAAAATCTAAGAGTAAGTTCCAGAGAGCTAATAGGAGCCAGCTCTAGCCATCAATTCCACAGTGAATTCTTCATGTATGCAAGCATAAAGCTTTCAGCAAGTGTATATATTCATCTAGCAACACTTATAACAAGACAATTCTAAATATTTACACACGCTTAAAAACATATTGTGAGATGGATTTACTTATATATCTCAGAATAGGTGTCTCATACCCGTTCCAGGTGAGTTCTCCATTGACATTGCTCTCAAAACCTCCCCAACATGTTAGATCATGTGCACAAACTCTTGTAGTGTCTACTGAAGATCTTTGTAGGGAATGGCTGGTAATGAAAAATGCCCATATCTGTATGCAGCTGATAGAATACCTAGGCTTCACTTTGCTAGCTATTGTCAAACCCAATCCAATGTCAATGATGAGCTGTTGACTTCCAGGTAGCTATTGATGAACTACTTCGCGTTTGGTGGCACAGATCAGAATGCTCCTCTACCCTTCTTTAATACAGTATATCCAATGCTTGGAAATTAAATAACCAATATCAACTCATATCAGCCTTTTGGTTTTGGGTTTTTTTTCCATTGCTAAGTGCTCACCCACAAGTACAAGTCACATACACACAAACACACATACATTCACTCTAAAGAAAGTTCATGTTTAAACTAAATATGGTACTACTCTTCTGAAATGTATAATACCTACAGAATGATATGCTATAGTCATTTCCTGATATAGAATGAAAGCCAAAAAATATATTCCTTTAAGAACTAAAGTCTCTGCCTGGCTACATTTCTGCTGTCATACTTTAGTGCACCCACGTTGCCATTAAAATTTTTTAAGCTACCACCTCAAATATCCTTACAGCCAAACTATTACCATTGAAAAAGAATTTACTCAATTATTATTGCTTTTTCTCTCCTTGGAGGTAGGAAAATAACCAATGTAGATTCAATTGCTCAGATTTCCACAGTGGTGAGGGAAAGCAAGTGCAAAGACTTTTCATTAACACTCCAAATTCAAGAAATGTCCACAATGGGCAAAAATTGTTGGAATTAGGGGATGAGGGGGGCACAATAGTTTTGAGGCTCTGCATTTTCCCTGAGTAATCTGAAATGGTTATATAATGAATTTTTCCAGGTCATTAGCCCAAAATATTGTCTGATACCTATGATTATTTTGAAAAGGAAAAAAGAAATTAACCAGGAAAGAGCCACTGAATTTGGAAAGAAAGCTTTATACATCAGCCTTTTTATCTTTGCCTGAACTGTAGAGTTGTTTTAGTGTCAGAAGAACCACTAGTCTGTACTTCTCATCTTCCTAGATAGGATTCTCTTACCAAAAAAAATTGATTTCAAATATGGTCAACTGGCCACCAAAATTCTTTCAGAATTATCCCCAATTACCACTAAAAGAAATGTTGAACAAAAGGACAGAAGAAAATAATGTGTTCTACAACAAAGGACAGTACTTCATAATACACAACAATGCACCTCTGAGTCGCACAGAACACTCCAAATCAGCCCGGCTGCAGACAGGCAGGTCTGCCCACACCCTACCGAGGTCCCAGTCACACGTAATACACCGAATCAGCCCGCTGCACACAGGAAGGTCTGTGCACCCCCTACCAAGGTCCTGTGTCAAGAGGAAAGTGCCCAGTCACCCCGCTGCAGACAGGCAGCCACCTGGTTCCACACTACAAAGACACAGAGGACACCAGACCAACAGACCAAGGTACTGAGTCCCACTGTTCCTGGTCCAGAGGAAGGGGCTTCCTGGACACCATCCCTCCTGCTGCTCCCAGCCCACAGGAAAGGGCTTTTGGGTCACCATCCCTACCGCTGCTCCAGGCCCCTGTCCCACCTCTCCCAGTTCAGAGGAGGTAATCCGGGCAGGCGCTAATAGCCCCCCACCCCAGTCGAAATAAGAAAACACGTAAATAAGTCTTAAAACCAGACTTCCAGATCACCTACAGCAACCCCAAAGGGAAATGAGATGGAACACTCTGATAACCACCTGGACCCACTGAACTGGCAAAAAAAGGGGACCTGGAAAAAATGAAATCAGAAATAATTTCTCAGATAACAGGAGAAATTGGGCCCCTGGTGCAAGACATGATTAATAAATCTAGAGAAGAGCTCAGGAACATGGTGGAATCCCAACATAAGAAAAAAATGGAATCCATAAAACAGATGCAAATAGATTTCCAGGACATGAAAAACTCCACTGAAAGTCTACACAGCAGAATGAGCCAATGTGAGGACAGAATTTCAGATATAGAAGATAAGATTGCAATTAGTGACCAGGAAAAGAAAAATTGCTTCAAAATTATAAGGGGACATGAGAAATCAATCCAGCAGCTGCTAGATGATGTAAAGAAGAATAACAAAAGACTGATTGGACTCAATGAAAAAACAGGAGAGTGTGCAGATGACATAAAAAATCTCTTCACAGAAATAATGGCAGAAAACTTTCCAAGCAGGGGAAAAGAGCTTGACATACAGATATGTGAGGCATATAGGACTCCAAATAGCCTTGATCAAAAAAATCTACACATAGGCATATAATTGTTAAGATTCCAGAAACACAACAGAAGAACAAAGTTCTCCAAGCAGTCAGAGAAAAGAAACAAATCACAAACAAAGGAAAGCCCATCAGAATCACAGCAGAATTCTCAACACAAACCATCAAGGCAAGAAGAGCTTAGAGTGACATATTCCAAGCCCTAAAAGAAAACAGCCTCCAACCCAGATTGATATACCCTTCAAAGCTACCTTTCAAAATTGATGGAGAAATAACATACTTTCATGACAAAGAGCACCTTAGGAACTTCATAAATACCAAACTAGCACTCCAAAGAATTTTACACAATATCCTAGGAATAGACATTGAGGATGACAACCCCAGGAAGCAAAGCAGAATGAACCCATCTGGCATGACAAGAAATCAAATGTAAAGGGGGAGAACCCAAAAAAAAGAAAAGGTCATGGCAATGACAAGTCAATATGTTTCAGTTATAACCATCAATGTTAATGGTCTCAATTCACCAATCAAAAGAAATAGACTGGCAGAATGGGTCGAGAAGCAAAATCCAAGCATATGCTACATACAAGAAACACACTTAATTCAAAAAGAAACTCATAGACTGAAAGTTAAAGGGTGGAAAACAATACTCCATGCAATGGGAACCTGAAAAAAAGCAGGAGTAGCTATCCTCTTTGCAGATCAAGTAGATTTCAAACCAACACTGATGAAGAGAGACGAAGAAGGACACTACATTCTTAAAAAGGGAATAATCCAAGAGGAAGAGATGACAATCATAAATATCTATGCACCAAACACTAGTGCACCCAACTATATAAAACAAATACTAATGGACATGAAAAGTCATATATGCACTAATACAATTGTAGTGGGGAACCTCAACACCCCACTGTCACAAATAGATAGATCAACTAGACAAAAAATAAGTAATGAAATACTAGAACTCAATCGAACTCTTGAACAAATGAACTTAACAGATGTTTACAGAGTCTTCCACTCCACAAAATCAGAATACACATTCTTCTCAGCTGCACATGAGTCATTCTCCAAAATAGACCACATACTCACACATAGAACATGTTTAAGTAAGTGCAAAGGAATTGAAGTTATCCCCTGTATATTATCAGACCATAGTGCGATGAAATTGGAGATCCATAGCAAAAGAAACTCAAAAAATTTCATAAACACATGGAAATTGAACAACACACTTCTGAATAACCAATGGGTCACAGAGGAAATTAAAGAAGAAATCAGACAGTTCCTTCAATTAAATGACAATGACAATGCAACATATCAGAATCTATGGGACACAATGAAAGCAGTCTTACAAGGGAAATTCATACCAGTGAATACACATATTAGGAAAACAGAACTAGCCCAATTAAACAACCTGATGCTGAACCTCAAGCTTCTAGAAAAAGAAGAGCAGGACAACCCCAAAGCTCATACAAGGGAGTAAACTATAAAGATCAAAGGAGAAATCAATGCAATGGAGACTAAGAGAATGATACAAAAAATCAATGAAGCCAAGAGTTGGTTCTTCAAAAGAATCAACAAAATTGACAAACCTTTAGCCAACCTTATCAGAAAAAGGAAATAAAAGGCCCAAATCCATGCAATTAGGAATGAAAAGGGTGAAATTACAACAGACCCAGCAGAAATCCACAGGATCATCAATACCTACCTCAAGAACCTATACACCAATAAGATGGACAACACAGAAGAAATGGACAGATTCCTAGACACATATGAATTACCAAAGTTGAATAAAGAAGACCTAAAAATTCTGAACAACCCAATATCAACCAATGAAATTGAAAAGGTAATTAAAAACTTATCACCTAAGAAAGGCCTGGGCCCTGATGGCTTCACTGCTGAATTCTACAAGACATTTAGAGAGGAACTGCTGCCACTACTGCTTAAACTCTTCAGTGAAATTGGAAGGGAAGCAATACTCCCAAATTCATTCCTGGAAGCAAGCATCACCTTGATCCCCAAAGCAGAGAAAGACCCAACTGAAAAAGAGAACTATAGGCCAATCTCACTAATGAACATAGATGCAAAAATCCTTTATAAGATAATGGCAAACAGAATGCAGAAGATCATCAAGAAGATCATACATCCTGATCAAGTGGGATTCATCCCAGGGATGCAGGGATGGTTCAATATATGAAAATCAATTAATGTAATACAACCATATGATTATCTCCATAGATGCAGAAAAAGCATTTGACAAAATCCAATATGCATTTATGATAAAAAACCCTACAAAAAATTGGAATAGATGGTCTCTACCTCAAACTGATAGAAGCCGTCTATGAAAAACTAACAGCCAATATCATACTAAATGGTCAAAAACTGAAATCCTTCACACTAAAATCAGGAACAAGACAAGGATGTCCACTATCACCACTCTTGTTCAGTATAGTTCTGGAAACATTAGTCACAGCAATTAGACAAGAGAAAGAAATAAACGGAATAAAGATAGGTAATGAAGAAGTCAAATTGTCATTATTTGCAGATGACATGGTACTCTATATAGAAGACCCCAAGAACTCCACCAAAAGTCTTCTAGACTTAGTAACCAAATTCAGTCAAGTAGCTGGTTACAAGGTCAACACACAAAAATCAATAGCTTTCCTCTACACCAATGACAGACTCACTGAGGGAGACATAGGGCAAATAATTCCTTTCACAACAGCATCCAAAAAACTGAAATACCTAGGAATCAACCTAATGAAAGAAATCAAAGACCTCTTCTCTGAAAACTATAGAACTCTGAAAAGAGAGATTGAAGATGATATCAGAAAATGGACAGACATCCCTTGCTCCTGGGTAGGAAAGATTAATATAGTGAAAATGGCCATACTTCCAAAACTGCTATATAGATTCAATGCAATTCCAATTGAGATCCCAGCAGCATACTTCACAGACCTTGAGAAAACAATCCAAAAATTCGTTTGGAACAAGAAGAGACCCAGAATAGCAAAAGCAATTCTAGGTAACAGAGATATGGCAGGGGGTATCACAATCCCCAACTTGAAACTATACTACAAAGCTACTGTGATAAAAACAGCATGGTACTGGCAAAGAAACAGACCTGAGAACCAGTGGAACAGATTAGAAGATGCAGAAACAACTCCAGACACACTCAGCCATCTCATCTTCAATAAAGGTGCCAAACACCCTCACTGGAGGAAAGATAGCCTCTTTAATAAATGGTGCTGGAAAAATTGGGTTTCAACTTGCCAAAGATTAAAACTAGACCTGTATCTCTCACCATGCACTAAACTAAAATAGAAATGGATGAAAGATCTAAATATTAAAATAGAAGCTCTGAACCAGCTGGAACAGAGGTTAGGTAGAACTCTTGAAGACATTGGTGTAGGAAAAGATTTTATGAACAAAACCTCAGTTGCCCTTGAACTAGCTCAAACAATCAACAAGTGGGATCTCTTCTTATTAAAAAGCTTCTGCACAGCAAGAGAAACCACCAGCAGTGTGAAGAGACAACCCACAATGTGGAAAAATAATCTTCACCTGCTCTTCCTCAGACAAAGGTCTACTATCTCGAATCTATAAAGAACTTAAAAAGATCAGACCTCCCAAATTTAAAGACCCAATCTGAAAATGGGCATCTGAAATGAACAGACATTTCTCAGACAAAGAAGTAGAAATAGCAAATAAATACATGAAAAAATGTTCAACATCACTGGTCGTTCAAGAGATGCAAATAAAAACAATGCTGAGATTCCACTTCAATCCAGAAAGAATGGCTGCTATCATGAAATCAACCAATAACAAATGCTGGTGGGGCTGTGGGGAAAGAGGAAACCTGCTCCACTGCTGGTGGGAGTGTAGACTGGTGCAACCACTGTGGAAATCAATATGGAGATACCTCAAAGAACTAGGCCTGGAAGTCCCATTTGACCCTGCTATTCCACTGCTGGGGATCTTCCCCAAAGAATTAAAAGAATCATACCACAGTGATATATGTGCACCCATGTTCATAGCAGCACAGTTTGTAATAGCTAAAACTTGGAAACAGCCCAAATGCCCATCAACTGGAGACTGGATAAAGAAAGTGTGGTTTTTTATAAAATGGGGTACTACTCAGCCATAAAAAATGAGAAATTAGAGACATTTATAACTAAGTGGATGCACATTGAGGCGATACTCTTAACTGAAATAAATAGGACACACATGTGTAAATACCAAATAGTTTCTCTGGTGTGAGAAACTGAAAGTGTAAAAAGGACTAAATGTATAATAAGTAATGTGAAATAGGAAGAAAAGGGGCAAAGGGGAAGAAAGTGGGAGGGGCAGGGGAAAGGATAGAAGGGAATGGGATTAATATGAGAAAATGGAAAACTAGGAACAAAATCTTTGTAAATAGGGAGGACTGGAGGGGTGGAAGGGAGGGCTGGGCAAGGGTGAAAAATAAGAACCAAGAGAGACTATGTAAAGTTGCAAATTTCCAATGATGAATGTCATTATATTGTATACCTAAAATGTACCAATGATTAGAATGAATAATCGATAATGTAAAATAGGAAGAAAAGGTCCAAAGGGGTAGGGGTAGTGGGAGGGGTAGGGGAAAGGAAAGAAGGGAAAGGAAAAATGATGAGAAATGGAAAAAATGGAAATAAAGTCTTTGTAAATAGGGAAAGGTGGAGGGCGTGTAGGGAGGACTAGGAATGGGGAAAAAATAAGAACCAAGATGCATTATGTAAAGGTACAATTCCCAATGAGAAATGTAATTGTGTTGTATACCTACAATGTACCAATAAAAGAATTTAATACAAAAAAAAAATGCACCTTCCTCTCCAGAGTGACAGACACTGTTCACTTTGTGTTGTTTAGAAGCTAGACAGAAATGTCAAGTGAAGCTAACATGGTGAGCTTCCATGAAGACCAAAGGGTTCAAATAGTTCTTAAACTGCAGAGAGAACCCAAGAAATTTTTCTACATGTGTTCACTTATCCCTTTCTACCACAAGTATGAAGGATCTCTCTGGGTACCCATGCTTCTGAAAACTGGATTTCTAATCTTCACATCACACACACACACACACACACACACACACACACACACACACACACAGAGGCAACACATAATTCAGAGGTGGAAAATGTAAATCCAGAATATATTTAGGCAAACTACTCATTATTTTGGAAAACCACCCATTATTTATTTACTAACCAATTACAAATTATTTGAGCCCATCCAGCTGTTTCAGAAATAGTTGCTTAATGGAATGCAATTTTTAAAACTTCTCTCAACACTTCAAAATCCAAATAATTCAGAAGAACTACTTACATAAACTTTCAAAACTATAACTCACTTTGGAGATAATTACCTGAATATCGATGGGAAAAATCCTGTTTTGTTATGTAGTTTACTTTAGTTGACCTCAAAGTCCAAGGAAGTTTCTGATTTTAAAAAAAAGAAGAAATTTCTAAAAGGAACACTTTTATCATTATAACCTCTGGTTTCAGAGCTTAATGAGCAAAAACTGGGTATCAACAAAGCCAATGTGTATTTTCTGTTACTATTTAGAAGGTTAATCAGTCTGCATATTTTCTAAAAACATGAAATGAAGCTTAATGAAAATTATGTGCTCAGTTATGGGCATGCTCTTTGAATATCGTTCTGCTTCATATGTCAAAACTCCCATAGTGTTTATGTAGGAAAAATAAAAATGTTGAGAGTTTAGAATCAACTCAGGTACTCAGGATGGATAAAGCATCAATCCACTTTTTATTTCACATCTAAATTATGATCCAGATTAGCAAAGCTATGTTTATCAGAATCAATGTCTTTACTCTGAATTGGTTTTTCTCTCCCAACTTTCCTGACCGGGTCAGGGCACCATCTCTCTTCTACTTTGGAGTCTTCCCTGAAACCCCCCTTTCCACTGCATTCTAACTTAGTCCTGTGTCTTCTGTTATCTATTTGAGTCATTTCTGAGGATCAGCCTGTCTTCCTCATTCCCATGGCCAACTTCTTAAGCACACCTGAGCACCCAAGTCAACTTTACACCCGGTTTCAGTGGTCCTGATCTCTCTCGCACCAATCCAGGAGGCCCACCACATCTGAACCAAATCCTAAAACCTGGTTTTCCTTGAGTCTTTCCCACTGTGGGAGACATATAACTAGATGTCTCCCTATAGCTATTGTCTTCTTCTTCTAACAAGAGTATCCCCAGTTGTTGCTGGATACACCATCACCTGAATAAAGACTAATCTTTCCAGTCTCCTTTCCACAAAGTGTGCCCCAGAAATTAAGTTCTGGCTAATGAGACATGACCAGACCAGAAGTATTATATGTGGCCCCTAAGCCCTACTCTCAAAAGGAAGAAATATGTGTTGGCGTTCCTCTTTTGCCCTTTACGTTGACTGGGATGAGATGTAATAGCTGGACCAGGAGCAGCCACTTTGAACACATAAATGAAATAAATAGGAGCCATATACAGAGAACAGTAGATATATTCTATCTTCTCTGCTAGCTTTCTACTTTCAGATGATAAAATAGGAAAAAATAAATGCACATCTTGTCTCATCCATTGTAGAATTGTTTGTGCCTTTGTGACAGCAACCCAACTCATACCCTAACATATGTTTGGTTGTTTGATAAAATTCAACAGTATTCATTTTCTAAATCTATTTTTATGCATAGAAAATCACAGAAAGTAGAAAAAAGACCTGGATTTTTCACTAGACATCACATTACTTTTTGGCACACAACACATGCTAGCAATATGGCAATATTCTCATCATTCTAAGCCATTTCTTTTCATCTCCAGTTAAAATAAAAATATTTAATTTCAAATATTTCCCTTAAAATATTTCATTTTTTATAAAGAGTGCCTAATAACAACCTCATTCTCTATTGCCCTGGGGCTGAATGGTGTGCAGTGAGGCCTGGAGTGGAGCTGGGATGTTCATCATTGAGCTCTACATGTACAGTGTTCAGAGCTCAAGTTATCATGAGGGGCACTCTGTTCTCTACTGTCCCCAAGAACCATAATTCAATGTGGAAATGTAAGGCTCAACTAGGAGGCTTCATAGAAAACTGTAAAAATGGGATTAAGGAAATTGCCAATTTCAACAAGTTACTTGTCTATAGCGTGGGTTTTGTTTTGCTTTTAAGTTCAAACACTCCAGGGAAAGCTAGATACAGCTACAGAGTCTTCTTTTTCTGCCTTGGCATCTGTTCAACACTTTGTCTCTGGGTTTTGATGAATGTGCATGGATGCAACACATGTTCTTATATAAGCCAAGCTAATGGTTTACTTATTTTTCTCATCTAATCTGTTCAAAAGTTTTGAAGTAGATATTATCATCCCTGTATTTTTCATCAGCCTCACTGAGACATAGCTTATACACAACAAAATGCACTCATTTAATCATACAGTTTGATGAGTTTTGACAAATACATCGTCTATATAAATATAACCCAAATCAAGATATAGAACACATTCACCATCACAAAGGTATCCTGTGCCCCGTTCTAGTCACTCCTCACTCTCCTATCACAAAGAACTTTGGCCTCAGACAACCTCTGATAACACTTTCTGCACTCAGGGTCAGATCTGTGTCTTCTTATATAAATAGGACTCTTTGTGACTGAATTGTTTAACTCATCGGAATGTTTTTGAGATTCATCAATGCTATGGCATATATCAGTAGTTCATTCTCCTTTATTAGTGAATGGTATTCTGTTGTATGCATATCTCAGGATTTGATTATCCATTCATTAGTCAGTGGATATTTGATTTATTACTACTTTTAAGCTAGTGTGAATAATACCACTATGAAAATTTGTGCACAAGTGTTTGTGTAAACACATTTTTATTCCTCTTTGGTGAATACTTATAAGTGGAATTCAGGGGTCATAACATAAGGATATGTATATTTCTATAAGAAACTTCACCAACTTTTTTCATAAATGCTTACACTATTTGCTATACAGCCTTATCATGGTTTGGTATGGTCACTACTATCATTTCAGTCATTCTTATAGACCTGTACTGATATCTCATTGTGGGTTTGTTTCCCTAATGACAAATAATGTGGCATGTCTTTTCATGCTCTTAATGACCATGTATTTGTTTGTCTTCTTTGGGAGGAAGTGTCTGATCAAATATTTCACCTATGTTTTTATCTTGATGCTTTTATTATTGGGCTGTAAGAGTGTTTATATATTTTGTATACAAATGTAAATACTTTATCAAACATATATACTTTAATCGTTTCTTTTCAAATGATCTTATTATTGTGTGGTAGGTATTTCCTGCTAAATTTCAAAAGATATAAACCCTCTGAGGACAAGAGTATGATTTCTGTAACTGTATCTCTGCCTGGCATACACAGAGAAGCCACTGCCACACAACTGTTGGCTTCTCAACTGAAAAAAGGCCAAAACTGAAGAGATTGCCTGCCAGTAGACCAAGCTGAACCCATCACAGTTTTGCATTCTAGGATTCTCTCTAGATAAAACAGCCCTAAATAGTAAGACCATAATCTAATATGCGTATATTTACATCACAATTTTAAAAGTACTTCCATTTCTCACATTAGTCAAGATCTAGTTGGGAAAATTGAAATTGTTATTTCTTCTACCAACTGAGGAAAGTTAATACAGAAAAGCTGGTCACATAGGTGAGAGAAATCTTACAAATATAGTGAGTGCCAATGACATTGTGCACAGTAGGAAGACACCATCACCCCTAGGTCTAGAGGGAAAATGAGAGGGAGAAGTATAAAAGACCAGAAGCTAAAGCCACACAGTAACAGCTACACCCACGGAGGAAACACCCACTGGAATCCAAGGCCAAACACTCAGACTTGTCTCCACTGCTCTTCTGTAATGTGCTGCTGCTGCCTCTCCTTGGTCAAATCGAGCTGGAATCCAAAGAGCCGGAAGCCTTGGAAAAAATATAGTTTTCTGCATTACAGAACTCAGAGAGGAAAGGCAGAGAAGGGGCCTGAGGACACCCAGAACTTGCCTTTCTCACTTTATCTTACTGTGCAGAAGAGAAAATGGAGACTCAGAGACCCCAAGTGGTTATTCAAGATCACACAACCAGAAAGTGATGAAGCTACAGTTTCTTTAACTAGTAACCAGTTCCACACATTTTTGCTCTACACCAGTGATGAAACTTTTAGAGGTGACTGCCCAAACTACCACCACAAACCCACTAATTTATTGCAGTATTAACACTGCAATTAAACCCAAATCCTGAGATTTTAGTTTAGAAAAAGCAGCTCATACATTAACATCTTCTGTCTTAAAAGAAAACCAAATAACCTGTATGCCATAAGTTCATAACCACTGCACTAGACATTGAGATTTCTTTTTTTAATTAATTTTATTGATATTTAAGGTATACAATATAATGACATTCATCATTGGAAATTTGCACCTTTACGTAATCCATCTTGGTTCTTATTTTTTTCCCCATTCCCCTGCCCTCCCTTCAACCCCTCCATCCCTCCATATTTACAAAGACTTTGTTTCCATTTTTTCATTTTCACATATTAATTCCATTCCCTTCTTTCTTTTTCCCTACCCATACCACTTCCCCTTCCCCTTTACCCCTTTTCGCTCTATTTCACATTATCTATTACATCTTTTAGACCTTATTAACACTTTCAGTTTCTCACACTAGAGAAACTACTCGGTATTTACAAATGTGTGTCCTATTTATTTCACTTAAGAGTACCGCCTTCACCTCATTGTGCATCCATTTAGCTATAAATGTCTCTAGTTTCTTGTTCTTTATGACTGAATAATACCGATTTTATTTTTTAAAAAATGCGTTTTCTTTATCCAGTCTCCATTTGATGGGCAATTGGATTGCTTCCAAGTTTTAGCTATCAAGAATTGTGCTGCTATAAACATATGGGTGCACATATATCACTGTGGTATGATTCTTTTAATTCTTTGGGGAAGATACCCAGCAGGGGAAGAGCTGGGTCAAATGGGACTTCCAGTCCTAGTTCTTTGAGGTATCTCCATACAGATTTCCACAGTGGTTGCACCAGTCTACACTCCCATCAGCAGTGTAGCAGCGTTCCTCTTTCCCTACAGCCCCACCGGAATTTGTTATTGGTTGATTTCATGATAGCAGCCATTCTTTCTGGGTGAGGTGGAATCTCAGCATTGTTTTCATTTGCATCTCTCGAATGACTAGTAATGTTGAACATTTTTTCATATGTTTATTTGCTATTTGTGCTTCTTTGTCTGAGAAATGTCTGTTCATTTCAGACACCCATTTTTGGATTGGGTCTTTAAATTTGGGAGGTCTGATTTTTTTAAGTTCTTTATAGATTCGAGATAGTAGACCTTTGTCTGAGGGACAGTAGGTGAAGATTTTTTCCCATATTGTGGGTTGTCTCTTCACACTGTTGGTGGTTTCTCTTGCTGTGCAGAAGCTTTTTAATAAGAATAGATACCACTTGTTGATTGTTTGAGCTAGTTCACGGGCAGCTGAGGTTTTGTTCATAAAATCTTTTCCTACACCAATGTCTTCAAGAGTTCTACCTTACCTCTGTTTCAACTGGTTCAGAGTTTCTATTTTTAATATTTAGATCTTTAATCCATTTCTATTTTAGTTTAGTGCCTGGTGAGAGATATAGTTCTAGTTTTAATCTTTGGCAAGTTGAAACCCAGTTTTTCCAGCACCATTTTTTAAAGAGGCTATTTTTCCTCAAGTGATGTTGTTTGGCTCCTTTGTTGAAAGTGAGGTGGCTGAGTGTGTCTGGAGTTGTTTCTGCATCTTCTAATCTGTTCCACTAGTCCTCAGGTTTTTTTCTTTGCCAGTACCATGCTGTTTTTATCACAGTAGCTTTGTAGTATGTTTCAAGTTGGGGGTTATGATACCCCCTGACTTGTCTTTATTGCCTAGAATTGCTTTTGCTATTCTAGGTCTCTTCTTGTTCCAAATGAATTTTTGGATTATTTTCTCCAGGTCTGTGTATGCTGCTGAGATTTCAATTGGGATTGCATTGAATCTATGTAGCAGTTTTAGAAGTATGGCCATTTTCACTATGTTGATTCTTCCTACCCAGGAGCACGGGATGTCTTTCTATTTTCTGTTATCCTTTAAAATCTCTCTTTTCAGAGTGCTACAGTTTTCAGAGAAGAGGTGTTGATTTCTTTTGTTACCTTGATTCAAAATACCTTGATTCCCAGGTATTTTGATTGTTTGGATGCTATTGTGAAAGGAATTGATTACCCCATTTCTCTCTCAGTGAATCTGCTTTTCATGTAGAGGAAAGCTATTGATTTTGGTGTGGTGACCTTGTATCCAGCTACCTTACTGAATTTGATTATTAAGTCTAGAAGACTTTTGGTGGAGTTCTTGGGGTCTTCTATACAGAGTATCATGTCATCTGCAAATAATGACAATTTGACATCTTAATTTCCTATGTTTATTCCTTTTATTTCTTTCTCTTATCTAATTGCCGTGGCTAATGTTTTCCATGGCCGATGGTATGGTGGGCCTCTGGCTGAAGTTTGTGCACTTGTGCAGTTCTTTTCTGGGTGGACCTTTGGCTTAGGCTGGTGTGCCTGAGCCTCTGGAGTCTGGGCGGAGCCCTGGCTTCGATTCACCTGCAGCCAAGCCACTCTGGTCCACACAGCTGCTCCCTGGGACCTGCACACACTTACAGATGGCATGGTAGGCTTCTGGCTGAAGCTTGTGTGCCTGTGCAGCTCTTTTCTGGGCAGACACTGAGATTTCTTGTCAGACAATACGAGAAGAAGAAAACTGTCCCTACTTGCCTGGACTATTGTAATAACCACCTCTTAATTGATTTTCCCACTCAAGATCTCATCCCCTAGCCTCCTCTATTCTCACTAAATGTGACCAAATTTCCCCCAAAGTGTTACTTAGAGAAACTTACTTCAGAACTCTTCAGCTCTTAAGTGGGTTGTCCTCAAGACCCTTTATCAAGAAAGGCATGATCCCATTTTCCCCTTCCCTCTCCACACCCCTGAGGTCCCAGACCCCTTCCTTCTTCTGTCCTCCCAGCACAGGCTACACTTACATATGGCTGCTCTCCCTTTTCAGATTAGCAGAAATCAGTTCTTGGTCATCTTGATAACTTAAGAAACTGACATGATATCTGCACATCAGTGCTTGAAAACTTGAATGAATAGAGGTGAAGATATTTGCCCACCAAATAGTTGGAATATGCAACACTAAGGCTGTAAATTTACCCTTAATTCCCTGAAGACTGTAAGATGCTCCACTTAGCAGGTTTCAGTTGTGGGGAAAAGGAGCATTTATGCCTTAGCTCCCAGTACCTTAGCTTTGGTGACCCTCCATTATAATCACCCATGTACATGGGAGCTGAAATCCAGTCTTACCATTTAACAACATAGATGAGAAGAATGAGCACAAGTAAATAGTCACTTAGTCTGAGAATCCATTCAGATGCTGATATAAAAATAATTGGATGACAAGGCCTGGTTTTAGCACTTTCTCTACAGTGATACACAAGAGGCATCTATGGGCCCACAACAATTTCAAAAGCATGGTTCTAGGGAATTGTACTATGTAATCATAAAATTACACTGGAGATAAGATTTAATTATCATTTTCACCTCTCCAACACCTTTTACAAAGTAATGCTTGAAAGCTTTGCAAGAAAGAACGTTATGCTTCAAGCAATAACGTGCAACAATGAAAGCACAAGAATGACCAACCAGCAAGTGAGACTTTTATGGGAGCTTAGGTTCAGGGGTGTTATTCAAAATTATTAAAGGTTACTGCCATCTAAGGGGATTTATAGATTGGCTTCAAAAGGAAAACCACTACGAAAATAAACAGACCCTGTTCCCCAAAAGAAATCTTCTCAAAGAGCTGATGCAAGCTGTTAAATACCATGATAAGCAGACACTGATCACAAAATCCTCAACATCATTTTATTTTCACCACCAATCACAACATACTCAACATTACCACTGATAGAGATGCATAAAGCAGAGGAAAGAAGGAGCTAAGTTTACATTTATCCTGTAATGGTGGAATCCAGAAGGATGACAACAGATGCTTGAAAACAACTCTTACCTATCCTGGAAGAATACAAGATAAACTTGGTGTCTCAATTGCATTCATGAACTTTCGGCTAATTTAACAAGTTTGGAGCATATGGACTAGGTCAGAAAAACAGAGAAACTGTCACAGGCTAGGGAAGACTGAGGAGATTTGAGGACTTTTGTGGCCTATATGTTGGTCCCTGCTTATACACATACACAATGCACAGGTTGGACCTACTGCCCTGTTTGATATAATTAAGAGGTGAGGCCTTTAGAAAGTGGACCAACTATGAGAGCTCTACCCTCATGTTATGGTTTGTATCTAGATGTCCTCCCAAAACCTCATGCACTCATACATGAGGCTTTGGGAAGATGATTGGATCATGGGGGAGTGATACTTATCAATGGATAAGCCCAAAATGTGATTTTGGAAGGTGAAGCCTAGTTGGGGGAGGTGTGTCACTGTGGGTGTGGCCTGGAAGGGTGTATCTCCCTCCCTCCTCTTTTGATCCCTCTCTGCTTCACACTTCCATGCCATGAGCTGTTTCTTCTCAGCCATGCCCCTCTGCCATGCAGCCCTGCCTTTGAGCCAGCTAGCTATGGACTGAAACCTCTACAAACTATGAGCCAAAATAAACCTTTCCTTCTTAGAGTTGTGGGTGTTAGGTATTGTATCTCAGCAACAAGAAAGTAACTAAGACACCTCATGAATGGGATTAGTGCCCTTATTAACAGTACTCTAGGAAGTTCCCTTGCCCCTTCCACCATGTGAAGATTCAGACAGAAGGCACCATCTCTGAAGCAAAGATACCTCATTAGACACTGAATCCGCTGGTGCCTAGCTCCTGGAAGTACTGGTCTCAAGAAGTGTGAAAAATAAATTTCTTTTGTTTATAAAATGCCTAGCCTAAGGTATTTTATTATAGCAAATCAAATGTATTAAAACAATGACTAAAGGTAACATGGTATCCTGGATTGGGTCCTGTGCCATAATATAGATATTAGTGGAAAAACTAGTGAAACCCAAATGAAGCCTAGAGTTTAGTTAATACTAGTATGCCTATATTAATTTCTTACCTTTGACAAATTATTGCAGTTATGAGATATTACTGTTAGAAGAACCTGGGAGAAATGTTGGGTCTTTCTCTGTTTTCAGGATTAAGGTAATCCTTGCTTTCAGGAATGAATTTGGGAGTATTGCTTCCCTCTCAATTTCATTAGAGTTTGAGAAGTAATGGCATTAGCTCTTCCCTAAATTTCTTGTAGAATTCAGCAGTAAAACCATCAGGACCTGGACTTCTCGGTATTGGTAAGTTTTTAATTACATTTTCAATTTCATTGCTTGATATTGGGTTGTTTAGAATTTTTATATCTTCTTGAACCTGGGTGAAAAGTATGTGAGAACCCTCTGTACTTTGTAGCTTTGCTATAAATACAAAATTATTCTAAAATAAAGAGTCATTGTAAGGAAAACAATAAGCAAAGGCTATTAGCTATTCTGATGATTTTACCCTTTGGGTAATGCCAAATCAAATACTTCTCTTTTTATTATTAATTTTATTGGCACATATTAGGTATACAATATGCTGATATTCATGGGTGTTTCTCCACCACTCCTAAAGGGAATCCTTGTTCTGCCTCCAGCAATTTGTCAGTTGCCAGTTGAGTGGACCTATGCATTTAGGGCTTCAGTGACTTCTGCCCCAGATTCTCCTTATCTAGACCAACTCAATTCATTATTGGACACAAACACTCATCTGGTAATCAATCATCTATAATTATGCTTTGAAAAGACCTTCATGAACAGACCCTCAACTTGTAGTCACAGCTACAATTTGCAAGGCTTGCATTCCACAGCCTCTTCTGATCCCACTGCTCTTGAGTGCTCCCTGTGTGATCTTGCATGACCTGTGGTATCCTCTTCTCTGGACTCATTTAGAGAGGAGCAGAGGCCCCCAGGGACGAACAGCTGAGCCTTTCAGGCTCCAATACCACTGCCCCCAGTGCAGAGGAGCAGAGCCCCGCCAAGTGCTGAGGAGGTGAGCCTTTTGGCTCAATATTCATTATTAGGAATTGGTACCTTTACATAATATATCTGGGCTCTTATTTTTTTCCCCATTCCCCTGCCCTCCCTTCAACCCCTCCACCCCTTTCTATTTACAAAGACTTTGTTTCCATTTTTTTCTTTTCTCATATTTATTCCTTTCCCTTCTTTCCTTTCCCCTACCCCCCTAGTTCCCCTTTCCCATTGGACCTTTTCTTCCTATTTCACATTATCTATTATACATTTTGATCATTATTTACACATTCAGTTTCTCACACCAGAGAAACCATTCAGTATTTACACATGTGTGTCCTATTTATTTAACTTAAGAGTATGTCCCCAGTGTACATCCATTTAGCTTTAAATGTCTCTGGTTTCTCTCTCTCTCTTTTTTTTTTTTTTTTTTGGTACTGGGGATCAAACTCAGGTCCTTGTGCTTGTGAGGCAGGTTGCAGAACCACTGAGCTAAATCCCTGGCCCTAGTTTCTCATTCTTTATGCCTGAGTAGTACTCCACTTCATTAAAAAAAAAAAGCACTTTCTTTATCCAGTCTCCAGCTGATGGGCAATTGGGCTGTTTCCAAGTTTTAGCTATTACAAACTGTGCCACTACTTTCTAGTGTTAACTTTCCAAAGAGGAAGTCGTGCATTTACCAAACAATATAGAATGTAGAATGAGCATAGAAGCCATTAATTCATGAAGTGGTCCTTTAGGTCCAAAGGAAAAGCTGCCACCATTAAATTGTGAGTGATGCCTTTCAGCTGCTAAGGCTTCCAAAGGACTTAGCTAGGCCAAATGGGCTCCTGATGAACTTTCCACTATTGTTTATCAGTTCAAACCACAGCCATCAGGGATTCACTTTAAAAAGAGATCAAAATATTTCTTCACTCATTTGCATCTGCATATATTTTTTCAATGTAAATAATTTGTGCTACAAGTTTGTGTGTTCATCTTCCTTTTTTAGAATATCATAGAGAAAACTGTCAAGAGGATGTGCCCAGGATTCTATAGAGGAAGGAGAGTATTCTGCCTTTAGGTTTAGAGGGAAAGATTGAAATTAAATAATGGGAGTGTTTAGGTCCTGGCTGGAAACAGATGATATTGCCAATTTGAGAGGAACTTAACAAAAGGACTATTCTCCAAAATATAGATGAGATTTTTTAAAAACAGAAAGGAATAGAGCAGTACCTCAGGACTAGCAAGTGTGAAGAGCCGCTCCTAACCCTGTACTTAAGGAAGAAGGGGAGAGAGAAGTTACTAGAAACTGGAGACCTGGGTATATCTAAGGCCACTTTACAGCATCTACTAAAGAAAATCAGGTGTATTTGGGACCAAATACCCAATGTCCACAACTTTAAGGTTGGAAATGGCTCACAGTTTCAGAGGGTTCAGTCTATGGTTAACTGGATCCAAGGCAGAAACATCATGGTGGAAGTGTGTGGCAGAGCAAAAGTGCTCATGTCATGGTAGTCCAAAACCACAGCAGAGGAACACTACCAGAGAGAAAGAAGCCAGGGACCAGATATAGCACCCAACCAGTCACACCTGCATGACCCACCCAAATCCATCCAGAATGGCTCCCAAGCCAATCAAATTGGCAATGAAGAGTAACCATCATACCAGGGGAGCAGATACCCTACCTCCACTCTCTTCCCACATTTTCATTTCTTGCTGGGGCCTCCCACTGGCCAAATCCAGCTAGAAATGGGGCACAGGAGCTCATAGGCAGATAAACCCCACATAGTGTAGCCAGGGAAGGCTCAGAGCAGGATGAAGAGAAGGGTGAAGAGTAGAGTATGAGAGACAGTTGTCTGAAGCCTGTTCACTCTCTTACCTATCTCATCTTGAAATTTCATTCCTATTGTACCTGTTTAATAATAATACTAATCTCTTCATTGCTCAATAGCAGAAATTTTCTGAATTCAATATTGCAAATTTTAGAACTCTTGAATACGGGGTCAAGCCACACTGTGACAAAATGCTGTCACCCCTGAAATACAGGACACTATTGGCCAAATGGCTCAGGCTAGCAACGGGCAAGGGCTGCCGCATTCTTTTAGCAACAAAGTAGACTTGGAAAGAACTATAACCAGATTTCCTAAATGACCTCACCTGACTTCAAACAATAGCCTTCTTCCCTCTTGTAAGTCTGTCTTTTATATTCCCTTCATCTGTGAAATCCTTTAAAAAGCTAGCAGCAAAGACCTCTCTCTAGAGACAAAGAAAAGCAATGGGGCAGAGAAACAATGAAAATATCACTGGAGCACAAAAGGCATGGGGCCAACAATTGCAGATTTTTGGCACTTAGAGATACTCCAGGATTTGAATTTTTTTCTTTTCTTTATCACCTTTGGATTTTTAACTATGTGTAACAGATTCTCCAAAGCTTTAGAAATATGTAAGTTATTTAGAATGGAAAAGAGACTGGGGCATGAACTGTATTTGTCAATAGAGCTAAACAAAGATGGTCAAAACAATGGGTGAGGTCAAGCAAGATAAAACAGAGGGGGAGATATGCCTAAAGATGTATGCCTGACGAGCTGGCCATGTGGTAGGGCTGGGGTTTCTATATATATGCAGAAAAACCAATGCAAAAAATATGCCCCATTTCAAGAGATCAAGAAAGTCACATTTCTTCAATATCAAGACACAATGACTCTGAGGCTCCACTTCCCTAAATGAGCAGTACTTCTCTTTCCCAGACATTTCCCTAAACACAGAGACAACTCAGTTCATAATGTGATTCTTGGCTTCTTCATTTCACAATAGAATCTGTATTCATCACTCGTTCATTCATTTAGCTGTAATATTTACTGAGCACTAGCTATGCAACAAGTACTTCTATAAATGCTTGATACAGCAAAGAAATGGAAAACAACGTCCTTACTTGTCTAGTCCTTATGTTCCAGCAGTAAGAGGTAGACAAACAAACAAAATGAACACAACACAAGATAAAGCAGATGGACTCTTACAAAGGCCTACTAGTGGGAAGGAGATTAGACTGAGAGGTCTGAAAGAGCCTCTCTGAACAGGTAGTATTTGGGCTGTGATCCTAGATAACAAAAAGGAATCAGCTGTAAACAATATGGATATAACTATTCGAGGTTTATTCCTGAGGAAACAAAGATAAAGTCCTGTGAATGAATAAAGTTAGCTAATTTTACAAGGGTGTCTGAATCAGGAGGGCCTCAAACCTTGGCCACAGGCTGGGCCCAGAGCTACCCCTTCCCAAGGACACCTAGTTCCTCATGTGGTAAATCAGCATCAGGAGCCCAATACTTGCAAATATCCCCAGCTCTCTGGCCAACTCCAATTAGGATGCAAATTAAAGCATGTAGCCCTGATAAAGGCCACTTGGGAGGAAAACATCATAGAATTGTTGAAAAGAAAATATTTCAACTTCTTCCAAGACAGCAGTGGAGGTGGGCAAGTTTTGGGATAATTGATTTAATTTTGAAGTCTCTTTTACAAAACAGTAGAAGTTGATCACCAAGTTAATGTGCACTCACCATCACTAGAAACCAGACCCAAGTTTAGCCAGATTCCCTGCAAGACATACTGGTGTCTTGCTCAGCAAGGAAGAGAGAAGCATATAAAATTAGCCATGGCTCTTGGATAAAGTGACAAGACTTAGCAATATAAATAAGGAATAAGCATTTCAAAGTAAAGCAGGTTACCATCAGCAATGGAATATTTTAAAAGTATGTCAGCATGTTCTTTGACAGTTCTAGCTTCATTTCCTGTCCCAAGTATAAGTGATACTTAGTAACAGAAGTAAAATGGAATGACCCTTTGGATAAAGGCATAAAGGCTTCCTCTTGGCTCTCTCTCATCTGCCATGTCAGGAGGACATTCAAACAGCCAAGTGGACAGACACATGTAACAAGAAATTGAGGCTTCCTGCCAACAGCCATGTGTAAGCCATCATAAAAGCTTACCCCCAGTCAAGTTCTCAGATGATGCTGCCTACCTTACATCTCTATTATTATCTCACAAGACACCCAAAGTCAGCCAGCCAAGCCACTCCAAAATTCCAAAATGATATAAACTTCATTTTTTGAGATGATAAAAGTTTTTAACCACTAAGCTCTTAAGTAAATTGTTACACAGCAGCACAAACAATGAGGCCTGGAAGAATTTACTTGGGACTTCATGGGAAGGCACCAAGGCTTGGAATCCCTGCTGTGCTAGTTCAAGGGGCCCAGATTCTCACTCCCGGATAGCATGGCCACAGGACACAAGCTATTATGTTTAAAACCAAAGGTGCATATATTTGTACCTATCAAATATGTCTCAAATACAGAAATGTGTTCCTATTTGCAGTTGGATATAATCACGCTGCTCTTACATTAACATGTTTTTTATTTGCACACAATATAAGAAAATGCTTCTAACAGGTACAAAAAAAACTCTGATACCATATCTGCCTAAGACTGAAGAGGATAAATGTAAAAAATTCAATGAAAATAAATGGTAACAATACCTGTAGCAAAATTTCAGTACCTTTAATTCAAGTTTATTAATCTGGTGGAGAGTAGAACCCTCCTACCTTGAATTGCCTCACTTACTAAGCCCTTCTTTGACACTATCCTTCCATATATCAGTGTGTCTCCGTAGGTTAAGAAGTTAAGAAGATGCAAACAGCAATATTATTTTGGAACCAAGAGATGTTATTCTCAAGCTTAAACTTCTTAACCCTCATCACATCTGCTTCCCAAAATATCAAAAATATTGAAAATCAGAAACTGTCAAAGGCAAATCAACTCAGATGGTGCCTATTCCGAGACTAGCATGTCAATAGTGTTTATACCCCTTCTTATACCACATAGTCTAATTACCTCTGATTATATATTTAAGGAAACTTTCATGCACTGTAAACACTGCAAAAAATATATCCCTTCAGGTTCCTATTTCCTCCATCTGGCAGAGACTGGGAGTCCCCAGTCAGTTAAAGTCCTTGACTAGGACACTTCACCTATGGCTTAAGGGATAGAGAATAAATAACAATAATCACTCAGTAGTATATTTCTCTTTTATTGCACATCGCACTGTCCTCTATAAACCTTGAGTCGAGTAGATGGTGTTGTTATGGCAAAGTGAAAACTCAGATGACAACTCCACACAGACTGGCACCTCCACACGACCTCCACACAGACTGACTTGGGGACCAGTGGTGTCACAATTCTTTGCCAGGTTCAAGCACAGTTACCACAGGTGAAAAAAAAACTATAGCCAAAGAAATAAAAAAGTGAGCAGAGCTTGACCCTAATATGGCCCTTTGTAGAGAACTGTTCAGATTTTTTCTCTCCCTCTTTGGATAGCTTTCCAGTGAGACCTGGGGAATTCTTACAGTTCAGACCCTCATCTATTTTTCCCTGTGTTCTTCTCACCATAGTCTTAGAGTCAAGTGGTTTGAATTCCCAATGGCAAATTGAAACCATATCAGTTTGGGTTTCTATTCCCAGAATAGTCTAGGCTTCAAAATTATCCAGCAGACAAAGGCAGCATTCTTAGAGGGCTTCTCCCATGGGAGAGTTCCTGGTGAGGGCTGGAGCCTTTAGGGAGAAACTTGGGCTTCACAAGTGCAAGGAAAAGACGAAATACCTTCAGAGGAATGTTATATTTTTACAGAGAGATAGACATACCTCCCAACCAGAACAGATAGAGAAAAAAATGATTGTCATTTTTCTAATATTTAAGTGTTGCCTATGATAAGCCCCAGAGTGAATTCAGTATTTCAAGAGCACAATAAAAAGAAGACAACTGACACTTGTTCCCATGACACTTTAAACTTTCACACAGTAAGAATGAATTATCAAATCACATACTCATGCATTCATACATTTATTCACTTATTATACATCATTTACACTCAAGGCACCATGCTGGGTGTTGAGTGAGCATGGGTGAGAAAAGAAAAAGATACAGTTCTTGAAATCATGGAGTTTATAGCCTAGAGATAAAAACAGAAATTAAATGTCTGTGAGAGAGAGACAGAGACAGAGACAGATACAGAGACAGAGAGGAAGGAAGCAAGGGTAGACAGAAGTAAATTAGTTAATAGTTAGAAATATTTAGACTAAAATTGTGCAATTGATCCAATCAAACCAGGAAAGCTTCTGAGAGGAAAAGTTGATTGAACTGAATTCTGAGTAAAGAATGTGTGGGTTATCCAGAGTGGGGAAATATCTTATAGAAGGAGAAGCAGGTACAAAGAACTTTTGGCAGAAAAGGAGGCTAGCACATCCAAGAGATTGAAAGAAAACCATTATAGCTACACTGTGAAGACCAAGAGGAAGCCTAGCATAAGAGAAAGATGTCAAGGTGAACAGGGACCAGACACACAGGGCCTTCTAGACCATATAGGCAAAAGAATGGGTTCTTACTCTAAGGGCAGTAGGAAGCTATGGAGAAGTTTTAGCAAAGAGGTGACAATTAGATTTTTATTCTCTAGCTGTACCATAAAGAAAGAAGGGCCAGAAGGGACCAGATGGAGCTACTACAGTTGTTCATATGAGACAGATGCTTGTCCGAGTAAGTCTGTGGGCCCAGATGCCAATTTTGACCTATTGCCTCTCAGCTCCCTACCCACCTTTACATACTCTGCTCTATTCTACTTGGTAGGGAGTCCATGAACTACATTTCTCAGATTCCCCTGTCAACTAGCTTCCTTTTAGCTACTGCCAACAGGAGGCTCTAGCAAGAGACCAGAGAGTCAAAAAAAGAAAGTATTCCCATTCCTAGCACCAGTGAATGCCCTCAGTTGCAGGAGACAGCAGTGGCAGCAAGAGTAGGATGACTGAACCTCAGCAGCCTGGGCAAATGCAGGCCAGGGGCATGCAGCTCCTCATCTGGATTGGTCCTAAAATGCCTCTAACAAGCAGCAGAAGATGTAGATCTGTGAGTTTCACACCAGGACACTGGCAGCTTTCAGTATCTCAGTGTTATGTCTTCTTGCTTTTATATCTTCCAGATTTTCTCTATCTCCTTTTTGTTCTTATGGCCCTTCCTACAAATTACAACAAATCTACATTTTGTTTCTTCTCTTTTAGAATACCTGAATGTTTCCCTTTTTTCTGACTAAATTTAGACTAAAGCAGCTCAGAAATTAAAAGTTGGGGCACATTCACTGAATTCAATCTCATATCCTTAAATTATCCTTTGTAACCTAAGCCTACCTATGGAACTTTGTTCGGAAATTTTTAGTGATAGAGAACACACTGCCCATTGATGGTACTCTCTGCCATTAAAGCCTTCCTGCAAATCCCCCAGAGTTGGCCTGCCATTCACATTAGGTCAGTCAAGAATTCTAGTACCTGGCTTCAGTTAACTGAAGAGCCTGTAATGTTTACTCAGTAGTCCTTAAAATTTCCTTATTTCTGAGCTTTTCATTCCCCTGGTCATGCTCCTACTCATTTTGTTTTAGCCACAGAACTTTTTCCAAATAAAACTATATTAAGTAGCCTTCTGACATGGTAGGACTAGTCTTAAAGAATTAGGGTGGAAATCTGAGTTCTAGCTTCTCCCTGGTCAGCCCTTCTCTCCTGGACTGTGGAGGGCCTAAGGCAGCTCCTTCAAGATTATATTGCTGTATGATAAGGATTTCAGAAAATCCTGGAATCCTGGAATAATGCACATGTTCACAATGTGCTCTGAATAGTACAGAGTTCAGAGGGATTGCTGTGAATCTAAACACACTGCAAATGTAGTCCAGCCTAAGATTCAAATCAATTTTTGTATTTGTTTTGTTGTAGGAGTAGTTGTTGTTTTGTTCTAAACTCATAATAACCAACAAATACATGTTGAACACACACTGTAAACTATAGGTTCTAAGGAGAATTAAAGAATAAGAAGAAAAAAAGAGGGGAAAGTAGGGTATGGTACTATCCCAAAGAACTTTAAGCACTAGTTGGAGAAATCATATATAAGATGTATTGCATTGACATTCAAAGTAGGAAAGGATTGCTTAATTTGGGGGTAAGAAAGAATGTTTCAGTAAATAGCGACCTTTGAATTTGATATTTCTATTGAATTTGATTAATAGGTCTTGAATATGTGGAAAAGTATAGGAACGGTATGTCTATTGAATAACTTCATTCATTCATTTTTCAAACATATATTAATTACTTCTGTATTCTAAGCACTGTGTTAAGTCCTGAGAAAATACAATTGAAATAACTATACAAGTATTTTACAAAGGTAAAGAAGTATTGGAAACAGGTATAATTTTTGTTCTGGGCACAAAACATTAAGGTAGCAGGATTTTCAGCAATTAGTTCATAACAGAATAGAGAAGAGAATGGAAAAATAGTCTAGGCCCACAATGGAAGAGACCTTTAATATTAGATTAATAGTCAAGAGTTTTCCTTTCTTGTTCAAATCACTATGGTTGTGTTACAAATTACTCCAAAATTGTGTTATTATAAAATGATTGTCAATTATGTTCCTGGTTTCTATGGACAGGATTTCAAACAGAACACAATAAGGACAGCTTGTCTGTCCTCCCCAATGTCTCGCCTCATCTGGAAGTTTTGAAAGCTGAAATCTAGAATAAAAGGAAATCTCAGTCACTCACTTTCTGGAGGTTGATGCTTATGGTCAAAAATGGGTCTCAATTCCTTTCTACCACAGCCTCTTCAAGTGAGCTAGCTCAGGTTCCTCACAGCCAAGTGCTTCAGGGTAAAGCACTGAAAGAGATAGAGGTGTAAAGATAGAAAGAGGGGTGAGAAGAAAGAAGGAGGTAGAGATGGAGACTGAGGTAGAAGCTATATCCTATTTTTTTAGCTAACTCTGGAAGTTGCATATATCACATTTGTCACACACTTTTGGTTGGGACCATTGTAAGACCCATCCTACTTTGAGGGAAAACTTCGTTCTTGCTGGAGGAGTATTGGCTAAATTGTAAGACAAAAATGGATGGATTAATGGATGGATGGACGGAGATCTAGAAGATACCATCAGCCATACCTTTAAATAACTCAAAGTCATCTGAATAGAAAAACAATCTGAGAAGTTGTACTTTAGGAATTTTAACCTAATAGCAAGGATAGTATGTGGATGGAGCACAGAAATGGATAAAAAAAATTACCAAAATACAACTGAAGGAGAACTTGGCATCTTGGCTCCATGTGTACAAAGTCTATCATTCTGTACTTCACTTCTTTTCAAACCCCAGTATCCTATATTGTAAATCATTATGGTGCATGTCCCAGAATATGTTCTGTTTAATATCAGTCCCACAAGATTCTCCAGCAAGGTTCCACCGCTCCGAGCCCAGAGGAAGGGGCTTCCAGGCTGCACTTCCACCACTCCCATCCCAGAGGAAGGGACTTCCTGGCTGTCATTCCACCACTCTCAGGCCAGAGGAAGGGGCTTCCAGGCCGCCGTTCCACCACTCCCAGCTCAGAAGAGGAGAGCCACACATGTGCCAAGAGAACACACCCCCTCCCTCCATCGAAATGAGAAGACATGTAAACAAGTCTCAAAACCAGACTTCCAGATCACCTACAGCAACCCCAAAGGGAAATGAGATGGAACCCTCTGATACTCAATCACCTGGACTCCCTGAACTGGCAATAAAAGAGGATCTGGAAAAAAATGAAATCAGAAATAATTTCTCAGATAACAGCAGAGATTGTGTCCATAATGCAAGACATGATTAATAAATCTAGAGAGGACCTGAGGAACATGATGGAATCCCAATATAGGAAACAAATGGAATCCATAAAACAGATACAAATAGATTTCAAGGAGATCAAAAACTCCATTGAATGTCTACACAGCAGAATGAGCCAATGTGAGGAGAGAATTTCAGATATAGAAGATAAGATTGCAATTAGTGACTAGGAAAAGAAAAATTGCTTCAAAATTATAAGAGAACACAAGAAATCAATCCAGCAGCTGCTAGATGGTGCAAAGAAGAATAACATAAGACTGATCAGAGTCAATGAAGAAACAGGAGAGAGTGCAGGTGACATAAAAAAAAAAAAAACTGTTCACAGAAGTGATGGCAGAAAACTTCCCAAATAAGAGAAAAGAGTTTGACATAGAGATAAGTGAGGCATGTAGAACTCCAACTAGCCTTGATCAAAAAAAAATCTACACATAGGCATATAATAGTTGAGATTCCAGAAACTCAACAGAAGAACAAAGTTCTCCAAGCAGATAGAGAAAAGAAAGAAATCACATACAAAGGAAAGCACATCAGAATCACAGCAGAGTTTTCAATGCAAACTGTCAAGGCAAGAAAAGCTTGAAGTGACATATTCCCATCCCTAAGGGAAAACAGCCTCCAACTCAGATTGATGTGCCTTGCAAAACTATCTTTCAAAATTGATGGAGAAATAAGATACTTTCATGACAAAGAGCACCTTAGGAACTTCATGAACACCAAACCAGCACTCCAAAAAATTTTAGACAATATCCTAGTAAAGGACAATGAGGATCACACCAGGAAGCCCAGCAGAATGAATCCATCGGGCATGACAAGAAATTAAATGCAAAGGGGGAGAATCCAGTAAAAAAAAAAAAGTCATGACAAGGGTAAGTCAATACATATGAGTTATAACCATCAATGTTAATGGTCTCAATTCACCAGTCAAAAGAAATAGACTGGCAGAATGGGTCAAGAAGCAAAATCCAACATTATGCTGCATATAAGAAACTCACTTAATTCAAAATGAAACTCATAGATTGAAAGTTAAAGGATGGAAAACAATATTCCACATGATGGGAACCCGAAAAAAAGCAGGAGTAGCTATCCTCTTGGCAGATCAAGTAGATTTCGAACTAACACTGATTAAGAAAGACAAATAAGGACAATACATCCTTGTAAAAGGAACAATCCAACATGAAGAGATGACAATCATAAATATCTATGCACCAAACACTAGTGGACCCTAACTATATAAAACAAATACTAGCGGACATGAAAAGTCATATATGCACTAATACAATAGTAGGAGGGGACCTCAATACCCCACTGTCACAAATAGACAGATCAACTAGACAAAAAGTAAGTAATGAAATACTAGAACTCAATCGAACAATCTTGAACAAATGGACTTAACAGATGTTTAGAGTGTTCCACCCCACAAAATCAGAAAACACATTCTTTTCAGCTGCACATGGATCATTCTCCAAAATAGACCACATATTCATGAAACATGTTTAAGTAAGGGCAAAGGAATTGAACTTATCCCCTGTACATTATCAGACCATAGTGCAATGAAATTGGAGATCCATAGCAAAAGAAACCGGAAGAATTTCATAAAACCATGGAAATTGAACAACACACTTCTGAATAACCAATGGGTCACAGAGGAAATTAAAGATGAAATCAGACAGTGCCTTCAATTAAATGACAATGACAATACAACATAGCAGAATCTATGGGACACAATGAAAGCAGTCATACCAGGGGAATTCATAGCAGTGAATACACACATGAGGAAAATAGAAGGAGCCCAATTAAACAACCTGATGCTGAACCTCAAACTTCTAGAAAAAGAAGAGCAGAACAAACTCAAAGCTCATACAAGGGAAGAAATTATAAAGATCAGAGCAGAAATCAGTTTAGTGGGGACTAAGAGAACGATACAAAAAAATCAATGAAGCCAAGAGTTGGTTCTTCGAAAGAATCAACAAAATTGACAAACCCTTATCCAAACTTATCAGAAAAAGGAAAGAAAAGGCCCAAATCCATGTGATTAGGAATGAAAAGGGTGAAATTACAACAGACACAGCAGAAATCCACAGGATCATCAATACCTACTTCCAGAAACTATATGCCAATAAGATGGAAAACACAGAAGAAATGGACAGATTCCTAGATATATATGAATTACCAAAGTTGAATGAAGAAGGCTTAAAAATTCTAAACAACCTAATATCAACCAATGAAATTGAAAACTTAATTAAAAACTTATCAACTAAGAAAAGCCCAGGCCCTGATGGCTTCACTGCTGAATTCTACAAGACATTTAGAGAGGAACTGCTGCCACTACTGTTTAAACTCTTCAGTGAAATTAAAAGGGAAGCAATACTCGCAAATTCATTCCTGGAAGCAAGCATCACCTTGATCCCCAAAGCAGAAAAAGACCCAACCAATAAGGAGAACTATAGGCCAATCTCACTAATGAACATAGATGCAAAACTCCTTAATGAGATACTGGCAAATAGAATGCAGAAGATCACCAAGAAGAACACACATCCTGATCAAGTGCGATTCATCCCAGGGATGCAGGGAAGGTTCAACATATGCGAATCAATCAGTGTAATATACTCTATCCATAGAGCCAAGGATAAAAACCATATGATTATCTCCATAGACGCAGAAAGAGCATTTGACAAAATCCAACATGCATTTATGATAAAAACCCTATTAAAAATTGGAATAGATGGTCTCTACCTCAAACTGATAGAAGCCATCTATGAAAAAACAACAGCCAGTGTCATACTAAATGGTCAAAAATTGAAATCCTTCACAATAAAATCAGGAGCAAGACAAGGATGTCCACTATCACCACTATTGTTCAACATAGTTTTGGAAATATTACCCACAGCATTTAGACAAGAGAAAGAAATAAAAGGAATAAAAATAAGAAATGAAGAAGTCAAATTGTCATTATTTGCAGATGACATGATACTCTCTATAGAAGACCTCAAGAACTCCACCAAAAGTCTTCTAGACTTAATAACCAAATTCACTCAAGTAGCTGGTTACAAGGTCAACACACAAAAATCAATAGCTTTCCTCTACACCAATGACAGACTCACTGAGAGAGAAATAGGGCAAATAATTCCTTTCACAATAGCATCCAAGAAACTGAAATACCTAAGAATCAACCTAACAAAAGAAATCAAAGGCCTCTTCTCTGAAAGCTATAGCACTCTGAAAAGAGAGATTGAAGATGGAACCAGATGGAACAGAGGTTAGGTAGAACTCTTGAAGACACTGGTGTAGGAAAAGATTTTATAAAAAAAAACCTCAGTTGCCCATGAACTAGCAAAAACAATCAACAAGTGACATCTCTTCTTATTAAAAAGCTTCTGCACAGCAAGAGAAACCACCAACAGTGTGAAGAGACAACCCACAATATGGGAAAAAATCTTCACCTACTGTCCCTCAGACAAAGGTCTACTATCTCAAATCTATAAAGAACTTAAAAAGATCAGACCTCCTAAATTTAAAGACCCAATCCGAAAATGGGCATCTGAAATGAACAGACATTTCTCAGACAAAGAAGTAGAAATAGCAAATAAATACATGAAAAAATGTTCAACATCACTGGTCATTTGAGAGATGCAGATGAAAACAACACTGACATTCCATCTCACTCCAGAAAGAATGGCTCCTGTCATGAAATCAACCTATAAGAAATGCTCGTGGGGCTGTGGGGAAAGAGGAACACTGCTCCACTGTTGGTGGGAGTGCAGACTAGTGCAACCACTGTGGAAATCAGTATGGAGATACCTCAAAGAACTAGGACTGAAAGTCCCATTTGACCCTGCTATTCCACTGCTGGGGATTTTCCCCAAAGAATTAAAAGAATCATACCACAGTAATATATGTGCACCCATGTTCATAGCAGCACAGTTTGTGATAGCTAAAACTTGGAAACAGCCCAAATGCCCATCAACTGGAGACTGGATAAAGAAAATGTGAGGTTTTTTTATAAAATGGAGTACTGCTCAGCCATAAAAAATGAGAAATTAGAGAATTAAGAGCTAAATGGATGCACATTGAGGCGATACTCTTAAGTGAAATAAATAGGACACGCAAGTATAAATACCAAATAGTTTCTCTGGTGTGAGAAACTGAAAGTGTAAATAAGGACTAAATGTATAATAGGTAATGTGAAATAGGAAGAAAAGGGGCAAAGGGGAAGGAAGTGGAAGGGGTAGGGGAAAGGAAAGAAGGGAATGGAATTAATATGATAAAATGGAAAAATAGGAACAAAATCTTTGGAACTAGGGAAGAATGGAGGGGTTGAAGGGAGGGCTGGGCAAAGGTGAAAAATAGGAACGAAGAGAGATTATGTAAAGGTGCAAATTTCCAATGATGAATGTCATTATATTGTATACCTAAAATGTACCAATGATTAGAATGAATAATTGATAATGTAAAATAGGAAGAAAAGGTCCAAAGAGGTAGGGGTAGTGGGAGGGGCAGGGGGAAGGAAAGAAGAGAAAGGAAAAATGATGAGAAATGGAAAAAATGGAAATAAAGTCTTTGTAAACAGGGAGGGATGGAGGGGGTGAAGGGAGGGCTAGGAATGGGGAAAAAATAAGAACCAAGATGCATCATGTAAAGGTACAAGTTCCCAATGAAAAATGTAAATGTGTTGTATACCTAAAATGTACCAATAAAAGAATTTAAGTAAAAAAAAAAATACAGTTTGGGAAACATTACCCATGGCAATTAGACAAGAGAAAGAAATAAAAGGAATAAAGATAGGAAATGAAGAAGTCAAATTGTCATTACTTGCAGATGACATGGTACTGTGTATAGAAGACACCAAGAACTCCACCAAAAGTCTTCTAGACTTAATAACCAAATTCAGTAGAATAGCTGGATACAAGGTCAACACATAAAAATCAATAGCTTTCCTCTACACCAACAACAGACTCACTGAGAGAGAAAAATGGCAAACAATTCCTTTCACAATAGCATCCAAAAAATTGAAATACCTAGGAATCAACCAAACAAAAGAAATCAAAAACCTCTTCTCTGAAAACAATAGCACTCTGAAAAGAGAGATTGAAAATGATATCAGAAAATGGAAAGACATACCCTGATCCTGGGTAGGAAGGATCAGCATAGTGAAAATGGCCATACTTCCAAAACTGCTATATAGATTCAATGCAATCCCAACTGAAATCCCAACAGCATACTTCATGGACCTTGAGAAAACAAACCAAAAATTCATTTGGAACAAGAAGAGACCCAGAATAGCAAAAGCAATTCTAGGTAACAGAGACATGGCAGGGGGTATCACAATCCCCAACCTGCAACTATACTACAAAGCTATTGTGATAAAACAGCATGGTACTGGCAAAGAACCAGACCTGAGGACCAGTGAAACACATTAGAAGATGCTGAAACAACTCCAGACATATTCAGCCATCTCATCTTCGATAGAGGAGCCAAACACCCTCACTGGAGGAAAGATAACCTCTTTAATAAATGGTGCTTGAAAAACTGAGTTTCCACTTGCCAAATATTAAAGCTAGACCTATATCTCTTGCCATGCACTAAACTGAAATTGAAATGGATTAAAGATCTATATATTAAAATAGAAACATTGAATAGGCTGGAAGAGAGCTTGGGTAGAACTCTTGAAGACATTGGTGTAGGAAAAGATTTTATGAACAAAACCTCAGTTGCCCGTGAACTAGCACAAACAATCAACAAGTGGGATCTCTTCTTATTAAAAAGCTTCCACACAGCAAAGGAAACCACCAACAGTGTGAAGAGACAACCCACAATGTGGGAAAAAATCTTCACCTGCTTTTCCTCAGACAAAGGCCTACTATCTCAAATCTATAAAGAACTTAAAAAGATCAGACCTCCCAAATTTAAAGATCCAATCCGAAAATGGGCATCTGAAATGAACAGACATATCTCAGACAAAGAAGTAGAAATAGCAAATAAATACATGAAAAAATGTTCAACATCACTGGTCATTGGAGAGAAGCAAATGAAAACAATGCTGAGATTCCACCTCACCCCAGAAAGAATGGCTTCTATCATGAAATCAACCAATAACAAATGCTGGTGGGGCTGTGGGGGAACAGGATCCCTGCTCCACTGCTGGTGGGAGTGTAGACTGGTACAACCACTATGGAAAGCAGTATGGAGATACCTCAAAGAACTAGGACTGGAAGTCCCATTTGACCCAGCCCTTCCCCTGCTGGGGATCTTCCCCAAAGAATTAAAAGAATCATACCACAGTGATATATGTGCACCCATGTTCATAGCAGCGCAGTTTGTAATAGCTAAAACTTGGAAACAGCCCAAATGCCCATCAACTGGAGACTGGGTAAAGAAATTGTGTTTTTTTAATAAAATGGAGTACTACTCAGCCATAAAAAATGAGAAATTAGAGACATTTGTAGGTAAATGGATGCACATTGAGGAGATACTCTTAAGTGAAATAAATAGGACAGACATGTGTAAATACCGAGCAGTTTCTCTAGGGTGAGAAACTGAAAGTGTAAATAAGGACTAAAAAGTATAGTAGATAATGTGAAATAGGAAGAAAAGGGGCAAAGGGGAAGGGGAAGTGGGAGGGGTAGGGGAATGGAAAGAAGGGAATGGAATTAATGTGAGAAAATGAAAAAAATGGAAACAAAATCTTTGTAAATAGGGAGGGAAGGAGGGGTTGTAAGCAGGCCAGGGGAAGGGGGAAAAATAAGAACCAAGAGAGATTATGTAAAGGTGCAAATTTCCAGTGGTGAATGTCATTATATTGTATACCTAAAATTTACCAATGATTAGAATGAATAATTGATAATGTGAAATAGGAAGAAAAGGTCCAAAGGGGTAGGGGTAGTGGGAGGGGTAGGGGAAAGGAAAGAAGGGAAAGGAAAACTGATGAGAAATGGAGAAAATGGAAACAAAGCCTTTGTAAATAGGGAAGGGTGGAAGGGGTGAAGGGAGGGCTAGGAATGGGGAAAAAATAAGAACCAAGATACGTCATGTAAAGGTACAAGTACCCAGTGATGAATGTAACTGTATTTGTATACCTAAAATGTACCAATAAAAGAATTTAAGGGAAAAAAAAAGATTCTTCAGCAAAAAAGAACCCTATGTTCAAAAAGATATAGACATACTGCAAACGTTACCTAACTCTTGGAAACTGTGAATGCTCTCTGCCTAGTTAAAACCTCTCAGAAAGCCAGTGTTAAGAAAAGAGATTTATTTAACATGGGTTTTATTCAGTGTGTCACCAATCTTTTTGATCACTGATTTTTTTTTCTTTTTCCTAATTAGCCTCCTGAGGGTCAGCCTTAAAGGCCACTGCCTCAGCTTTCCCTGGGCAGAAGAGTAAAACAACAAGCAACTAATCAATCAACAATTACTCGTCAAACACCTTATTAGAAATAAGACCGAAAACAAGTGCAACTATATGATATAGTGACAGAATTTTAGTCCAATATGGCAAAATATAAAAATAAAGCAGTGGAAATTTTTAATTCCTTCTAGAGAATTTAAGAAAGATGCCAAAGAAATGCTCAAAAGAGCTCCCTAAATATTTAGATTTGGTCATGTGAGAGTGATTATTGAATGTTTTCATACAAATAAAGTTTCAGGCTAAATTATTGGGAAACTCACTGTATAATGAAATATGAAAGGTGTTTATCTTCCAAAGGTTGCTTTGTATTACAAAGTGACCACTGCTTGCACACAAAGCAAATTTTAGAAGAAAGTATGCTACCAGCAAAGGATTGCATGCACAGTGAAGTAAGCTGTCCAAGGAGCAGGAGACCTTCCTATAAATTACGGTTGTTGGGGCTCCTGATGGAGCTTCAGCTGGTAAAATAGCCAAGTCCTGGAGGACAAGGCTGTGTCACTGGCCTCACTGTTAGCACGATTGATCATAAACCAAATCGGCAACTTGGTTTTGTGATGGTCTGCTTTCTTCTGCCCCGTTTCATTTCACCCTTCCCTTGGCTCTCCCTTCTCTCCAAGATCCTTGCTTCTGAACTTTCCAACAATACCTTTGCTAGAAAAAGCAACCCCACTCAAACAGAACTTAGTATCTCCTGGCTGTCCAAATGTCAAGCTGTGCAATCAATAAGCTCTGAGCTAGTACTCAGGCTGCTGTTGTTGGGTTAAAGAGAAGTTACTGACAACTCATTCTATAGCTGTTTGCTGTCTCGTAGAGAATTCTGGCCCTTTCTGTTTTGTCTTAGGCTCTTACACCATCATAGCTTCTTTCCTGTCACAGCTTGAGCTCTATGCTTGACCTTCAAACTACTTACACATTGAGAGTCTCATTTCCTTTGAATCTTATCCTTTTTGCAAAAACAATCCAAAAAACACCATGCCCAGATCCTGTGCACTCAAATATTGCACAACTGGGAAGACTGAAGCCACTACAAACTCTGATACCAGTTACAAAGGAGCCGAAGAGTCAGCCTCCGATACTTACCCCCATCTTTAGCCAGCTTGCTCCCATGTTTATATCTGTAAACTGCGCCAAAACCCCACCCAGCACCCCACACACCATTATCTTTAGCCATCTACACAACACTTCCTACACACCCTGAATTCTCCAGGAGGTTGGATTTTCCTTCAGCATGCAAGTAAAGGCCATTTAGTACAACTTCCTGAACTTCCAACTCTCTGAAGTTCTACATTCACATATATCTGCTCTAACTTTAAACCACTGTCTTTTTTTCCCACTACGGTCTAGCCACACTGGCCTTTTTTATTCCTGAATAAGACAAGCTCAGTCTCATCTCAAGGACTTTGCTCCCATTGTTTCCTCTGCTTAGAATGTTCCTCCCTCTGATCTTCACTTGTGGGCTCCTTCTTGGTGTTCAGATATTTGCTTAAACGTCTCCTCAGTGAAGTTTTCCTAAAGCAATCTGTACAAAGCAGTCAGCCAAGCCCTCTGAGAATTCACCAGAAATCCCCTGTGAAGCTCTTGGTATTACCTGGTATTTACTTGTACATCATCTGTTTGCTGCTCTTATCCCCAGGGCCTATCACTGAGCCAGACCTAAAGTAAATGTTCACCAAATGAAACTTGATTGAATTACTGAAATGCTCTGTGGGAAAGTATGAGCCTGCAAACACTTCTAGGGTACTGTTGCCCATTCAAGATGTGTCCTCATGAATCTGATGTGTGGCTGTGTCTTGCTCTCCTGCTTGCTTACTTGCTTGAGTGCAGGTATCAAGTAACATAGATGGTGACAAAGATGGCTAGGATTTTCCCAGGTGAGTATTAGAGTTAAGAGACCAGGAATTCAAGATCTTTATAATAAAGTGCTTTTAACTTTGGATTATAGAATCTGTGTTGGAAAAGGAGTTAGGACAACAGGAGGGAGGTAGAAGTGAAAAGTGACAGGAACAAAGAAGTTATGATGAGGAGTTGAAAGTTAGAAGGTGCTGCCCATGGAGGGTTTTAAGTACAGTTTTCAGAAGAGCTGAAATGATTGGGTAGAGAGAGACAAGAGGCAGATCATGTTCCAGCCTGACAGCACAGCATCTGCAAACCCATCAAGCCCTTCATCTGACCACCACTGACTACCTCTTGGCACATTTCCTGTGCATGTTTATGCCCAAGGAATCTTTCCCTTTGTTCTTGTGTTATATCACCAAAGGTTCCTTTTGTTTGTCTAGCTTTGGAACTAAAGAAGGAGGCTATGGAAAGAAAAAGAAGCCACATCTCATTAGGTATCCAAATAGCACATGGGCTGTCACCTTCTCAAGGAAATTGTTCCCCTAAAACTCACTGCTTTCCCCAGATCACCATTAGAAAACTCACCTTATACATCAGAAAGCTCAGAACACTTGTCTATACTGACCTGCTGCATTGTTTCACAACATGTCCACATGGGTCTATTTTCCCCACTAGACTTAGAGACACCTGAGGGTAGGACAATATTTTGCTCCTCTTTGTTGGCAGGCACAAAGGGTTCAGCATAGGGTAGGCAATCATTAATGTTTGTTGACTAATTGAATGAATAAACAAGTGTGTGAATTATAGCACAGAGCAGCAGACTGGCACAAATGCTAATGGTAACACACACCAGACAGACAACCAGGTCACTGGGTCACCTGTAGGGACAAGGAGTCCCAGTGCTGTCTATTCCACCCCACCCCTGTGCACCCACCCTGCACACTACTCATGGTGTGAATGGATGTTCAGGACAAGGCCCTCTAACTCAGTTCCCACATCCAAACATAGACACTTTGGGCCCTTTGGCATAAGCCATCTATGAACACAGGTTTTATTGATGAACTGATATTTGCCCAGTTCTTAAAGGTCCTGGGGGAAAAATAAACTCTGGAAAAGTTCAAAGCACAACTTAGCTCAGTGGGAGTCAGCACTATTTGTTTTCTCGAAATAGGGCTCCTGCTCTACTGGAATTTTGACTTATAATTGCCAAATCATTACTTCCAGTTATGAGTATTTATTGTTAAAGCTAATGAGGTGCCTACAAAAAAAATATTTTTACAACTTACTTTTAAACATTCTCAGAAGTCCTTTCTCATAAGCTACAAATGGGGTCTTTGTGAGAGAAGTCCCCTTCTGCCCTGGCCAGATGGGCCAGTCCAGCTCATGCAAACGGGAACACCAGTCACCCTGGGAAAGGAGGTTGGAAAGAAGCTGGCTGCCATCCACCAAGAGGGACCATCATCCCCAGGCTCAAGATGAGTTTCCAACAGGCAAAGCAAGCAGACAATCCCCTGGCATACAGTCAGAGAGCCTTTCCTCCCTCTTCTCGGGAAGCTCAGCCACACGATGGTCCCTTGGGATGAGGACGAGGGGCCTTGCCACCAAGTTGGCTGGCTTCTTCTAGCTTTTGCCAACTGATGGTGTTTTCCAGATCTCTCTTCCCCAGCCTTTCCCGGATGGCTCCCTTGGCGTAAAGCCAGGTCAAACCCTTCACCAAAAATCAGAGATGTGTCTCCCACCATTTCTCAATCTGGTGATGGGAAATATTAGCCAAACCTAGCAAACTTTTTAAAAGTGTCTGTGTCTAGACTTCCTAACCACCTCCCTCCTGCAAACTCCAATATACCCTCCTTCTCATTCTCAAAACTGAGTATTCTGAAGCCACACCCTATCACCCCCACACACACACTCAGTCAGATATGACGTGGTGCCAGTAGGTGAGTTTTCATCTTTATAATGAGATTATACTAAGTCCCAGACCACCTGGAATGTCATCACAGTGTCTAGATCAGGTCGAGTCAGCCTGGACCTTGCCTGTCAGGTGGAAATGTTATAGCTGGCAGTCGGGAACATGTGCTAATGGATACCTGGTGGCTTTACTTCTACAAACAAGTGGCATCTCAGCTGTATTTTCTAGATTCTATATTGGATACCAAACATTGTGAATTTCACTTTTTAAGGTGGGCTTGTGACTCTGATGGACACTGTGACTTTCTGACTTCAGTGACTAAGTCATAAGAAGTGATTCACTCTCCTGCAACAATCGCCTGTGGACTCTGGAGCTACTATACTGATATCTGACACCACCATGCTCTAAAGAAATCTAAAGAAGTCTAAAAGGAGGTCATGTGTAGGTGTTAACAACTCCCACTGAGGTCCCAGCCAACTGGCTGAGTCAACTCTGTACATGTGAGAGAGAGTAACAGAATGATAGTTATTGTTTTTAGCTGCTAAGGTTTGAGTAACTGAAGCATTCATGTACAGTACTATCATCTAGTCCACTAATATTAGACATTATCAAATGTATATTTTTATGGTAAATTAACAATAAAGACCTCTTATACCGTAAAACAAACTATGAGTATTTTGTTATGTTTCTACTATATTTGGCCTTTTGATACTAAGAGTAACATAAGAGCATTTAAATTATTCTGAAGTTGACAATGGACACAGTAAAGGCAGCCATCACCAAAAAACTGTCCTGATAAGCTGGCAATAAAAAGGAGGTCATATCCATGGGTTGCTGTGACAGTAGGCAGTGGGTTCCATGAATTAAGAAAGACCCTAGGGACCATGTCCAAGTAGGACAAGGAAACAATGACGCAGCCAAATATTGGCTCCTGCCAAAGGTTAGGGGGTGGACAATGACAGTGCATGTGGATTTGCCGCAGCAGCCTACATCCTCTACAAAGCCAGAAACCAAGCTCAGGTCTGCAGCCTCATTGCATGCCACAAAAAATCACTCTCAGGAGGCCAGAAACAAATTCTGGTTCTGCCATTTGCTGAATAGTGTTCATTTAAGAATGCAGTGGGGCTGGGGATTTAGCTCAGTGGCATCGTGCCACTGAGTTCGATACCCAGTACCAAAAAAAAAAGAAGAATGCAATAGGTATGGCTGGGATGAAATTACAAGAAAAAGTTAGACCATATGCTTTCTAGAAATAAACCACAAAATACAAAGCAGAAAACATCCTTCAAAAAGTGAAAAGGGAAGTTTCCTAGGAGAAGCACAACCAGGATATACGAGACAGTGTTAGCAAAATGAAGCCTGCCAGTTCACGGCATTTTCTCTGCATTGCTCAAGGGTAAAGTGAAAGATAACAACACTGTTTTGAACATGTTTAGATGTTTTGTTACCGGAGGGAACTACAGAAAGCCTGAATTCTCCAGCTGAAGTGGAAAAGAAAGAACAAAAAAGCACGTTGTGCATTTTGCTTACTGTCAGTTACTTCACACATATTTCCTAACCACCTGAGGCATGACTTGGTGGGGAGAGTTGGTGGATATCATTTTAAATGAAGGCAATCTTCAGATTATTTATGAATGCTTTCAAATAAAGGTCATTTGGGACATCCAAGGTGTCTCTGAGGTCTTAGCTCATTCTCTGAGTTGGCTAGATCAGAAGGGACAATGAGTGACCAACTGTTCTCGCACTCCCCAAAGTGAGAATTTCTGAGGGTGCATCCTTCCTAGCAGCCCCTCAGTCCCTCTGTGAGTTCACACCTGCTCCTCTGTCTCTTGTGAGTGCATTGGTGCATTCTTACTGGCAGGTCTGATCCATGGTAGGGGATGAGAGACACCACTTGGACTATGATCATCTGAGTAAAGACCCAGTTCTGCATCCATCTCATCATTTAACTGCCTCCACCTCAGTTTCACAACCTGGAAGTTAGGATAATAACATCATCCTCATGAGGTTTGCAGGAGGGCTGAACACCATGTTAATGCACTTTGTATATTAAAAAGCAGATGCAAAACATTCACACCAAATCTCTCAGCCTTCTATTGATGGTGACCTCAGCCCAAGGTCGTCTCCTTAGTGAGAGCTTCCCTGACCATATTGACAATTATCAGACCTCTCCCTCTCCATCACCTTGCTCTGCTTTTCTTTATGTCACTTATGAATCTGACATTGCATTACAATTTATATGCTTAGTTTTACCACTTAGTTATCTTTTCACTATCTGGTTCTCCAAGGCAGAAATCTACAGGCATTTCTTCTGGCCATGTCGTTGACTATTATAATTCCAGGTCTCAGGTCTGCACCTTACCCATAGGAAGGATGCAATTCCAATGTATTTTGGAATAGATTAACGGATCTTGCCCTACTCTTCCAGCTAGCTCAGGTGCAAAAACTCTTCTTGGTAGACTACCTCCTGCACAACCACCAGAAAAGCCTGAAGAGAGACAGGGCTGATGTCTCCATTTAACTCCAATTTATCTGGGACATCTTTATGTAACAAAGAAACATGATCAAAAAATCCACTGAACAATTCCTACAATGCATGTTATTGCGTGGAATTGATTTTACTGTGTCAAGAATTTCTAAGTTCACCAACTATAAAAATCAAAGGAATTTTTCCCTAGGAAGAAAAGGGGGAACATTTTTGAAAGTAGAATCCATTGTTTATAAATAAGTTAGTTGCATAGGGGGAAATTCACTAAGAACAAAAGAGGCTTAATTCAAAACCAGCTCAATTTGAATAATAGCTGAACTCTTTTTGGTAGTATTTGACTGAAGCTAGCCTCAACTGTTCCCATAGATGTCAGCCTCATAGAAACAACCCTCCAGAAACCAGAGAACATGACATCAAGGAGTATGCTAATCACTCACTGATGTCAACTACTTGTTCATGCCCACAAAATAACTCTACTCATAGTATCAAGACCACAAAAAGTTTTCCTAATGCCTCATCAGCCATTTTAAAGGTTTATAATTAAGTAAACTCAGCATGGAAAACAAAAGGGGTTTATTTTTTATTTTATTTGTTCTATTGGGAATTGAATCCAGGGCCTTCACATAGTGCTACATCCTGAGTTGTTTAGTTTAGTTTAGTTTAGTTTAGTTTAGTTTAGTTTAGTTTAGTTTAGTTTAGTTTAGTTTGAGACAGGATCTTACTAAGTTGCTAAGTTGCCCAAGCCAAGCTTGAACATGCAATCCTCCTGCCTCAGTCTCCCAGAGTGCTGGGATTATAGGTGTGTGCCACCACATCTGGCAAACAAAGTGATTTTAATTAGGGACTCTAGAGGGGAAAATAGTAAAAAATAATGAAGGGCAGTTCTCTTCAGAAACAACTGTGCAGAATGTTACCATCTACCTAACCCGCCAGACATGAAAAGGAAAACAAAGTATTCAGTCAATTATTTTTTACGAAATTCTTCACCTGTTCCCTCCACTGAGAGGAGAAAGAGCTATCACTTCATAGTTCTTATTTTAAATAAGTGACTTGGATTCAAAAGAATCTGTTTGAATTGCTCCTAAAATATTTACCAGGCTCAATCACAACTGTTTAGAAAATGCCCATCTTTGAGTATTGATCCTGGAAGACATGCAAACAGAGGAGGAGAGGACAGGAACTAGTGTCATGTTTGTACTGGTTGGGGCCCACGGGGGAGTCAGGACTTGTTCTTGGGATAAGCCTGCACCCGTAGCCTGTAACTCAAACCCACTCCTCCTACCTCAGTATATCACACACCTGATACCACAGCTCTGCCTTTCTACTTCCAGCCCTCTCTCCCAGCATGCCCACTTAGCATACATTTTTTCTTGATGTCTGTACTTTCTATTTATACCAAACTATCTTCATCCTGTCATCGTTGTCCACTGACCTCCAGGAGTCCCTGCTTTGATGATGTTAATCTTTAGCTTGTGTTCTTCTCACAAAGGAACAGAGGCTCTGGGTGACACTTGTATTCATAGCCTATTCCCAGCATGCCTTATCTGGGGGACACCCTGGGCCACCTCACGTGGCTTCTTCATCCGTGAAGAGGGTGTACATTACCCACCAGTACAGGGACTTAATGCCCTTGCTTTTCACTCTGGTGAGTTCAGGATCCATATTGATGATTTTCTCAAGACTGATGCCTCCAAGCATGTAGAACTCCAAAAGCCTCATCCCTATTCTACTTTAAAACCTCCTCAGCCATATCCAGTGACATCACAATACTGGGAAATTACACCTAGCTAGAAAATCCAAAGCCCTGAACTCCCAGAGCTGAATAGTCCTTTCTTTCCCACATGCTCACTCTTGCTAAACACATTCCGTAACTTTTAATGGTAATCATCAACAATTCACCCACTGTCTTGGTTCCTAATTTCTTTCACATCCTTTGCAGCTCCCCTCATCCTACTTCCCAGGCCAGTCCCAGCCCAGGCATTTCAGCCTCTTCCTGTGCAAGCACCCAGAGTCCCTAGGCTCATTGACCTCCTCCTGAAACTGCCTTGCCACTCTGCCACCCCTGAAAATACCATCTACTTTAATAAAAATGTTTATTAAAAAATTCTTGAACCATGCTGATTGAATTAACTCACTCTCAGTGCCATTTTCTTTCCTCCAGCTCCTGGCCAGCAGCTCTTCTGAGCTTCCACTCACAGCTGCACTCTTGTCTGCAACCATGTCTGCAACCTTGTCTCCTCCTCCACGGTGGAGACATCCACGTTAATATGGCAAGGGCCATCACAGCAGCCCTATGGATGGACCTGCTCACTTAAAAGTCTCTGGTAACATCTAAGAGCCACACCCTCACCCACTTCCCAGCACTCGAATGAACTGCTCACTACTTCCATCTTAAAGCTCACTCTTTCCTGGTTAGCCTTCACACTGCACTTAATTCTCTTGTCTCTCTCCTTATTGGTTCACCTTCCTTCTCCAAGTCCAAAATATGAAAATTCCCATAATTCAGAAACACAGCCTTTGCCCCTCGACATTCTCACTGGAAATTTCATTAATTATATCATCATCTACAAAGAAGTTGCTTCCAAATTCCATGCCTCCAATTCTATCAAAGACTCAAGTGTTTCCATCAGAATATGCCATGGCCACCTCAAAATTAACACCTTTAAAATTTATCTTGCTCCTTTATCTCACTCCATTTCTCCTGTTACTATTATACCACTACCAATCTCCCACTCATTCAGTCATGAAGGGAAGGACTCCTTTCATTCTCTCCTTTCTGCCAATCATGACCAATCACAAGTGTTTAAACTCTTCAATTCATTGCTGCATCCTGTTCCAATTTGACCTTACCTGATTCTGGCCCTCAGAACCCTTACCTGCGATATTAGAAGAGCTTGTAACTGCTTTTCCTTCCTCCTAAGTCCCAGAGTTCCTACTACCAAATTTAGCAGCTAATAAATCTAAATCACAGTTTAGCTTGGAATCTCAGAAACTTCCTAATCTGGCCCTAATCTCATCTTCCAGCTCAGTCATTCTCTACTTTCCTCAGTGAACCTCAAGCCATTCTACAGTTATCCAATTATTCCTGTTCTTCAAACATAAGCTTACATTTCCTGCCTACACACTTTAGTTCTCATCACTCATCTCATTCCGTTTTGCTCTCTTCATATATCATTTCTCAGAATTAAATCTTATACACTCTTCCAGGTTCATATAAATGCCTTTTGTTAAATTGAGATAGGGTCTCACTATGTGGTTCAGGCTGGCCTTAAACTCACTATATAGCCCAGGCTGTCCTCAAACTCTCTGCAATCCTCTTGTCTCAGCCTCTGCAGTGCTGTGATTACAGGCGTGTGCCACTGCACTTGGCATCAAATGTCATATATACCTGAAACCTTCCCTGATCCACCATCAAACATGGTCTCATCTCCTTTTAAGCAGGCAGAACATTTTGTCTTCCTATTATTTACAGGATTTAAAGCACTCTGTATGTCTCCTAATGTCTCACTTATAGAGGTTTCCTCTGAGTTGGAGGCTCACATTCCCCTCTCCATCAAGCTCCTGTGCCCTCTAGAACTGTCCTGATAATCCACAGCTGCTGATCTGGACATTCCCCTCCATTCTCTTTTTCTCCTTGCTTTGCCTTGCTGTTTCACTTCAGCCAAAGATTCTAACCACCACTGTCATCACCTGCCCCTTCAGTCATAAACTTACATCCTTTCTACCCCATGCAGTCCTAACATCCTAATTTTCCATCCATACTGACCCTGAAATATGTCTAAAGTCAAAAGTATGTGAGCTAACCCATGAACTTGCTTGGAGGCTCTGTTCTCTCAGAGTTAAAAATAATCTTACAAAATTCCTAACTATGCTTTCTTTCATATATAGATTCTAATGGTGTATCTCTAACATATCATGTGTCTATCACTGCCTTCTTCTCCTTCACAAGGGAACATACTCACGTGACTGACTTAATAGGCTGAAAGACGCCAGAGCTTCCCCTTATACCATAAAGATTCAACTTGTCTCATTTATGTTTATTTGATGAAATACACACTTCGAGTCACCGCTTTAACATTTTCATTCTCTTGTTTTTTACTCTTTGCAATAATCAGGGGAAAATTAGATAAAATATTTACACAATTGTATATGTAAGCATATTTTATGGCCAAAGTTTGAAACACTGCAGAAATGGTTAGAATTGGCAGGTAACATCAAAATTTTGAAATATCCCTTTAGCTGTCATTAAAAAAACTAAATTTGGTTCACAAAAGATAGTTTTGGTTCACAAAAGATAACTGTGCAACTAAAATTGCACAAAAGTGAAGGGTGTATAAGCTGAGACCCACTGATATTCTTCTCCCAACATCCAAGATCATGTCTTGACACCTTGGCAATCCCACTGCAGACAGAAGTGAGCAAAGGAGAAAGTCAGGGTCCCACATATGGTAGTTCTGAGTTTGAACTGAACTGAGAATAATGCTTAAAATGCTTTCCAATTATATTATTCCAACTATGTAAGGAGTTAAAGAGGATTTTGTTGTCATGCCTAAGACTATGATAGTATTTTGTAAACAACAAAATGTTATGTAACTGCAATGTGTTAGAACCTGGTTTATATGGAAAAATTCATTCCAAATTTTAATGACTTCAAAACACATTTTAAAATATATTTCACTATAAGCTCCTAGAAGGCAGGGTCCATTTCTTACTTATCTTGTACCTATCTCTCACATTTTTAATATAAATGCTCAAATGTTCTTGTAAGATGACTAAGTGAATTGATATAAAAGAAGGAAAGACAAATTAACCAACAGGAAAACTCTAAAAATATAATCACTTGGCATTGAATAAACCTCTCTAAGTTCTTTTAAATGGGACTATTTAAATCAGACTCTTTCCAGATAAGACACAGAAATCCTACAGATAAGAAAAAAACAATTGTGTACATTTATATCATCATCAGATTATGTTTCCTCTCATGCAAATCAGCAAAATCAACTTACATAGAATTTGACAAGTCTTTTGGAAAAGGCAAAGGGAAATTATTCAGCTTCCTTGGCTCAAAAGCAAACTTGAGCTGGGGCTAGAATGGAGAGGAAATAAAAGGTGAGAGAGAGAAGCATCCACAGAATGTGGGTCCTTCTCATTTGGGCTTTTTCATTCCTTCCCTGACAGTGCCAGTAAAAGGGCAGAAAAATGTTTACCTTATGCCTTAAATGGTGTTGCCTGTGCCTGCTATTCAGGAAATCACCTAGCTTGATGCTCTGTATCCTCACTGCATGAAGATTTTACACACACACACACACACACACACACACACACACTATTTAAACCACCACCGCTTCCTCTGAATCCAGAGCTGGCTCTTCTACTGAGAATCTCCTCCCTGGGACAGACATCAATGGAGCAAGGAAATTGCTTCTACCTCTGGGCCTGTTACCAGGGCTCCCTCTTTTCAAGCCTTGCCACAGCCATGCTCTGAGAAACATTTATCTATGCTCCCCTCATTGTCCTGCTGCACCAGAAACAAGGAACAGCAAAAGAACAGTCATTATTTGTATTTGGCAAGAAAGGCGGCAGTAAAATTGGAGAGGCAGTGGGTATGTAAATGTCAGGGTGAGGATGTGAATGAAGCAGGGGCAGAAGTACCAAGAAACAGCCTCAGTGGAGACTCTCAATTAGAGAGACAAGTAACTGATGGAGGGGGAAAGAAAGAAAGAGACTTGGGAAGGAAGAATCCACTGGGCTTGACAGCAACATACTCATGTTCAAATGCCGCTTCCACCTCCTGAGGTTCATAGCACAATGGCTGAACTAGGCAGATCCTGGAACTGAATTTCACAGTTCAGATCTTTGCTCTGCAACTTGCTGCTTACGTGACCTATATAGGTTAATTTCTTAACCTCTTTGTGCCTTGGTTTACTCATCTATAAAGTAGGGAAGATGATAATAAGTACCTAACAGAACTGTCATGTGGTTCAAAGGAACTGCTACTTAGAATAGTTAATGAGGGAACAGTGTCTAGCATGTGGGATGTGGAAGCTGCTATTTTAAGATGAGCTGGTAAGAGTAACTTCGACACTCCTGACTTCCTTTCCTTATTTAGAAAAAGAAAAGCTACTTACTCTGTCACTTCCATCTCTATCCTTCTACCCATCCACTTCATATTATTTGCCCCAAGCTTTGGGAAAACAACTGCCTGAGTGTGAGGTAAGAAGGCGCTGGATTTCCATTATGCTCTAATTGGGGGTCCTTGCTGTTATTTAACACAACATAAATTCCTTCTATGGCCCACACTGCCCTCACGTAGCAGGCATCAGTTCTGGGGTCTCCACTGGGCCAGACTCCCGCCTAGGGGATACACTCAAGGAGAAAGTTCCAGCAGGAAGCATCATTCCCCGAACAGCATTTACCTTCAATAAGTGAAAATGCTACCACAAAAAATAAAATAAGTATTGGGTGTGTGATTGTTCCTTCAAATCTGGCTTCAAAGTGGGTTGTTAGTCAAAGCGAGTAGGTGAAATCTTTCTCCAGTGAACCTTCCCTGGTGTCCTACCCCAAACCCATGACAAGAAGACCTGGGTTAAAGAGCAGGATTGGGTCAGTGGGATGATGTGCTGGGTCTGATTTGTAAGGGACACTAAAGCATCACTAGGACACGGGTGTTGCCAGAAAGGTCATGAAGTCCCTAAGGACAGTATTATGTGTGATGCGAAAAGTACTGTAATTCACCAGTTCTTATGTGGTGTCCTTCCATTCTCCAGAGGTGTCTGGACTTAGGAAAAGAGGGGTTTGAGCAGTCACAACTATTTAAAGAGCCATTGTTCATGAACAAAAATGCATGAAAGAAAATGTTTCTGTCTAAAATGCCACCAGCTACAGTGTTGGGAAACAGAGCATTAAGGACTTCTGAGAGACAGCCTGTGCTTCTCAACAGATGGATGCTGGCTCTGGCTCCTGTCTGCAGCGCTCAGTGGAGTGCGCCTGCCCAACAGAGGCCTGAGCCGAACTTCAGAAAACAGCAAGCAATGAGATTGCCACCAGCAACCTTCCACCAGACTCAAGCTCCTCATCACTGGCTCCCAGCCCCATGCCTGGGACACAAGGCCCCAGTCACTGTAGGTGGAATAGGAGGATACAGTTTGCCTAGAGTACTGTAACTGTCTCTCAAATGTTGTCACTTTTCTTCACTCTAATTTTATTCCTTTTGTTATCAGTTCTTAATTAATTTTACAAAATACTGAGCCTCTTTGAGTATAATATACTTTGGTCATATCCACCCCTCCATGAAGCCACCTTTACATTTCCTTTCTCCTTCTCCTTATTCCTTTCCTCCTTTTTAATAATAATCTCCCTTCTACTTTCTGGCATCCTTTTTAGACTCCACATATTAGAGAGGACATGTAATATTTGTCCTGCTGGGTTTGGTTTATCTTGCTCAACATGATGATCTCTGGTTCCACACATTTTCCTCCAAATGATAAAAAATTTTCTTCTTTATAACTACACAAACTCCATTGCATGTGTGTGTGTATTATGTTTTTAATCCATTCTTCTGCTGATGGGTACCTAGTCTGGTTTCATATTTTGGTTATTGTGAATTGTGCTGCAATAAACATGGGCAGGCAGGTATCCCTACAGTATACTGACTTTAATGCCTTCAGGTATATACCAAGGAATAGCTACTGTTTGATCCAGCTCTGTGTTTGTTTGTTTGTTTGTTTGTTGAGAAACCTCCATACTGATGTCCATAGTAGCTGTACTAATTTACATTCCCACTAGCAGTGTAGAACAGTTCCTTTTCCCCATAGTGTCACAATTTATTTGCACAGCAATACCTTGATAAGTGATTTTCACGGCATCTCTAAGAACAAATAGGGAGGTCATGTGTCTGGAGCTGGATGCATCGAAGAACTCACTGCAGTTCTGGTCCTTTCAGGCTCCCTCCCTAGGGTCTATATCCCACTGCAGGACCACGATCCCCATTGAGCCTGGAAACTATAGGCAGCTTTGAGATCTTGCTTTTCAGCATCACTGTCCCCCAAGCCAAGCCAAAGTCCCACGTGTGTGTGTCTGGTGAGCAAATCAGAACCCCACATCTGTGCTCTAGGTCCACAAAGAGTGGGGGATGGTCTCAGCTCCTGACAAGACTCATGAGAAACCAAATTCCTCCAATACAAAAGGGAGGCTCACATGCTCAGTGGTCAAAATGAAAAGCAAATATAAAAATACAGCATTTTCAAGAGGAGATTTCCTGTCCAGAGACCTTAATTGTAATCCTCTACTAAGACTAAAGGAATCACATGTCTGTTTACTAGGGTCAGCCTCATTTTTGCCTGTTATCCTGGCTTAATTATTAATAACATCCTTTTCACTCTTGGAAGTGATTTGCTTGGGTATATGTGCCTGTGCATACATGTACATGATGAGCATTTACCCAAACTGCCTTATCCATGCTACAGACACCAGCCTCCTGATGAAAAGGGCACTGCCTTCTCTACCAGTGCTCAGCACAATTTGAGACTCCCATTAAAGAATGCTTCAAAGGAATCACTTCCCTAATAACAGAACTGCCTTCACTTGTTAGATGATTTCTTGCTTTACAGTTGGAAAACCAAGAAGTGATCATTCCTGGAAAAGATTCTTTCCACTGTCTGTTCTGTTAAATGCATTTCTCAGACTCCGTTATTTTATCTCACTTCCCCGAGGACTCTGCCCTTAGCTGACTTCCAAGTAGCAGTTGAGTCACCTTTGTGCTTCAACTTTAAAATGCCAGCATATTTTTAGTATTGTAGCCCTTTAGGGATGCTTGGCTAGAGGAGGAATAAGAAAGAAAAAGTGAAACCCAAAAAAGAATGTAGAAGAATAAAGTAGAAAAAGGATGAGTGATAGGAAGAAGAAAGAAAATGAGAGAAGAAAGGAAGACAGAAATTAAATGAAAGGAAAAGAAAAGAGAATCATTTTACCCAATGCATTATTCAAATATCTATTCATCGTGGGCTGTCATCTGCATTGGTAAAAGCCAGCAAGTCCACAAGTTTGGTGGGCTCAGCCTGATTTCAATGAGTGTCTCCAGCTAAACTTGTTCCCAGTGTCTGAGCCAGTAAGAGCGTCTGCCATGTGACACAAGACCACAGTCTTCAAGAGGTGCAGGAACCCAGCCAGCAGACAGTGCTGGATAGTGGGAGGAATGGATATCTGACTTTATCCACACTGATGCGCCAAACAAGCCCTGTACACAACTCCTGTGATGTCCTTCCCCAGGGAAAGGGTGCCCACGTATTATCTAGATATTCTCAGAAATGTTCTAAAACAATAGTACCCAGCAGCTTGGTGTGGTGGTACATGACTGTAGTCCCCGCACTGTGGGAGGCTGAGGCAGGAGAACCACAAGTTCAAGCCCAGCCTCAACTTAGACCCAGTCTCTAATTTAGTAAGAAAGAAAGAAGAAAGAGAGACAGAAAACCAAACCAAATACTCCTAAACTAGTAGATAGGAAAAGACACTTAATCACAATTAAGACCAATACTAGTTCTCAAAACCAAAACATTCTTTATAATCCAGCTACCTTACTGGGTAGCAGAATCAGCATTTTCCCTCCCTGTTTACAGGTAATTAGGCCCCTCTAGCCTGTTATGATCACTAAATATTGAAAGATTTTTAAAGCTTCAGTTTTAACCTTCAACCTCATGCTGATTTGAACATGTCTACAAGGACAGAGATGGGGGGAAAAATCACTTCTTCCAAATGATCCAATCTCACGATTAATAATTGAGAATCTCTTTTTCTCTTTCTCCCTTGCCTTTTTTTCTCTCCAAACTGGAGTGCACTCTTCAGCTTGTTAAACTCAGCTCACTCCCACTGATAATTCACCAGAGATCATAATTTATGGACAATTGAAGCTGCAGAAACATCTCTTAGAAGGAATAGAGCAGATCCATAGCAACAATTCTTCAGGGGAATATTAATCCCCGGCTTTATGTAGTGCTAAGTGTACAATAGTAATCAGAACTTGAGTAGAAGCTGCTAATCATTGAGGGAAAAGGCTGTATAAAGAATTCATAATGGAATTAGCCTGCGGCAAACAAAGAAAGACAAAATTAAATCAGCCATCAAATTGCACCAAGGAATTTTAATTTACAGGTTAATGTAGGATTATGTAACTAATCACAGCTAACATTTTCAATGAACAACCAATAAAATTCTGCTCCTTTTTTTCTTTCTAATTTTACTAATGGTATTCCAATAACATGCTTTTATTACCCTATAATATGCTAGAAATGATTCTTAAAAATTCTAAGAGTCCTTCCAATTGTCAGAACTAGGGTAGAAACAGTTTTGAAATAATTCATCAAAAATGTGGATCTAGGAAGACCCACTCCTCAGCTCAGCCCAATAATAGCTGGGAAAGTTTGCATAAAATAGATTTACATAACCATATAGCTTTAAAGTATATGCATGTTTTTCATGCAGTGTGGGGAGCTAAAATGGGACAAAAGAGACTAAATTAAATATGTGAAACTAATTTGGAGCGCAAAGTGTATCAGCTAATTCTAAATAAAACCACTGCCATAGATTTATATGTCAATATTGCAGACATATCCAATGACATACACACCAAGGACTGCACTAACGGAGTTTTCATGGTTTATAAATGTGAACATCATAAAAAGAAATAAGGTTTCTAGGATAAAAAGTTGATTAGCATTCCCCATGAGAGGGTGCTGGAATCTTGTATCCTCCCTAGTTATATTTTGATATCAACCAATGCATGACAAAGACAGAAAAAATAAACCTCTATACAATTTGAAAAATTATATGAAAGCCACGGCTTCATAAATATAAATATATAAAAAGACAGTATAACTCTTTGCACATTGGCAAGGAGAAATTCCAAAATTATACTGTACGCTTAAAAAGACATCAGTTTAATCAAAAAGATCTTTTTCCAACATATGGCAGAAGGAAAATTATTATAAATGGAGTAAAAAGTATGTTCATAAGCTTTACTTCACGAGAGAAGAATGCTGGGAAGAAAGGGGACAGCATTCTTCTTGCATATGTTTTTCTTGTCGAGAACAATGTGGGAAAGTCTCATTTTCCTTTAATCTAAATGTTCATTTTATGGAAGCAGCAACATTCAGCCCAGTTATTAGCAAAGGAGTTTTGTTGCTTTATAAAGTCTAATTTTAAGATGCTCACTTCCAAAAAAACATTATGGTGTCAATTGCACTACCCTTCAGCAATCCTGTAATAACTTTATTCAACCATTTCTAATTATAATTATATTTTCAATTCCTTTTAGCTATAGAAACTCTTTATCAATCAGAGCACAAGACAGAAAATTACTTTATTACAGCTACAGCTCGTTAGGCTGAGTGCTCTTAATGAAGCAGCCTCATAATCAGATGAAAATCATGCTGGAGAAAACTTGCATCATTAGTCTGGGCCTTAATTACCAAGAAATATAGTCACTAACAATGATATTCCATTTCATGATATGGTGCATGCACCTTCTACACTAGTTGCAATTAATAATTCCACTGACTGCTACAGAATCTTTTCTATTTATTCATAACAATGGAGGGGGGATTCTAAATTTAATTGAGCGCTTCAGATTGTGCTCTTTCTCCCTCTCTCTCACTCGTTCAGATTAAAATGTCACAAGGCTAATATTCTATCTTACAATAATTCATCATTTTAATTACATATTTTGTGTATGTGACATGTCTTTTTCAGCTTTACAGTAGAGGTTGACATTTTTGGGGATACATCTAAGAAAACGGGTGGCCTCTTGTGAAGGTGGCTCCTACTACATAGGACCACATCCAAAAAAAACCTGCCGTCAGTCCATCGACTTCTTCCATGTTGGGAAAAGCTGGCTTTGAGAACAGGGTTGTTCAATGAGCTCGATGTCAGCATCTTCGGATAGGCTTGGGATGATGGTAGAATGGCGATGTTCTGGGGACAACAAGGCTGAATCACTGGCCTCTTTGTTAAGCGTGATTGATCACAGACAGAATCAGCAACTTTGCTTTGTGAAAGCCTGCTTTCTTCTGCCCGTTTCCTTTCACCCTTTCCTTGCCTCCCTCTCACCGAGATTCTTGCTTCTGACCTCCCGAGAAACACCTTAAGCAGGCCACCCAAAACAATCTGGCCCCTGGTCCTCCGTGGGCTTCATGTGCTGCTGGGTCCCAGTGTGCCCATCTGACTTCATGTTCTCTGCAGGTGGGCTTAAGGCTGGAACCAAGGAGCCACAGCCACTCCAGCTCTTTTTCAAATGCAAATTAGGCTCCTGGGTGCCTGCAAAGAGCACTGGGGAGGGCAAAGGCCAATGGGCTTGGCAGAGATAAATGAGTTCCCCATCTGATCTCCAAGCCCAAGTATGCCTAACACTGAACTTCCTGCCCAAACCAGCCTTCCAGGGGAACAGTTGCCAAACCACCGACTTGATTAATCTGGGCTACATTGTCCCCAGTCATCTGCCTTATGAGCATCAAGCAGTTTGATAAGTGAAATTGATAGAAGAGAATGACCTGGAAAACCCCACAAGCCACAAGAGAAAGGTTTGGCTAGGATGTAAAAGAATGCAAATTTTTTAAGACCTAAACATCCAGTCTCTACACCACAAATGTAAAGATCCCCTACTTAAAAATCCTTGGCCTCACTGATTCGTCTGGAGTAAGTGGTGGCATAATCCTCAAGGTGACATAAATAGAACGACTTTCCTCCCATCCAAGTTTAAACACCAAATAGATAAACAAATGACTGAATAAATTACTAAATGGAAACCCTACACCAAACACTCCAGATAATGACTTGCTTGGAGGTAGTAAAAACTGACTGCATTTTTAGTGATGCTTTGTCCCTCCCTCTGAGGAAAGTAGTGGCATGGGTATGACATTGCAGGCAATGTGGGCATGGAAAAGGGATTTGGAATTTGAGAGCCAGTGGGACCCAGTAAGGCACAAGGCAAATGCACCTGGAGAATAGAATTAGATGGACAATAGGAGACAGATCTGGACCAAGGAGAAAAACTGTAAGAACCAGCAAGAGATGAAAAGCAGTCCAGGAAGTGAGCAGAAGAGAGGACATTAATCAGAACCACACAGAGCACATTTCCATAGGAAAAATGCTTGGCATTTGGGACAGCCCAATAATTTGCAAAGCAACTGGAGATGTGCAGAGATCCCCAAGGACAAGTGGTTTGCAAGGCCCCGCCTGATACCCTTAGAAGCAGCCGCAGGAGAGCCAAGGAAGAGTTAAAGGGAACCGGCTGTTGCAATGTCAGGAAAAGCCCTCCGCATCCTAGCCTTGCCTTCTATCAGCCCTTAAGGCTTCCTCCTAACATCACTTCGTATAACCGCGGAAGCCACTCTGGGCATTTTCATCTGGCAGTGGCTACTCACACAGATAGAGTAGAGGCCCTTGGAAAGCTCTAGATCTTTATCTGGGGCCATGACTTGCATTCTGTTATCCCCAGTGTCTGTGCCTAGCAAGGTCACATCCAGATCCTCAATGGAAAAGAGACAATAGCAGCTCAGCCCTACCTGAGGGGACAGGGGCAACTCTACCTTGGAGTGTCTTCTCACTAGGATCTTCCAGCACCCTACCACATACAGCTGGGTGACCATAGAGAAGGATGACTTAACTACTCTGTGCCTCATACCTGAAATAAGGACAAGGTAGCTCCAGCTTCATAAGTTTGTGACAAAGGCAATCTGAGATCAGGCATGTGAAAGTGCTCCTAACAAGATCTGGCCTGTAGTATATTTCAGTAGACATGAGGTCTGAGCATCACTGTCATTATTAGCATCACCACACATAAGAGGCAGGCATGGCTTGCTCTGAAAGTAAGTTTAAAGTTTAGAGCAATGATTTTCAAACCCTGCTGCACATTAAAATCTCCTGTCCCGAACTCCCCATTCTAGACCAATGAAATCAGTATCTCTCCGGTGGTGTTTTTCAAAGCTCTTTGCATGTTTCCATTGTGCTACTAAGGTGGGGACCCTCTGACGTTGTCTCTCAAGACCTGTGCATGATATTTAAAATATAGATATGCCAGCTAAAAGGCCTGTGTGCTAGCAAGTGGCAAAGCCTTCATCTGGGTCACCTAGAGGGCATGAGAATCTGATAACTACTTTGAGATGTGAGGGTATGGAGCCTTTATGACCCATGAGTGAACAACATGGCCTTGGCTGAGGAATGTGTCTGTTGGCTTTTCCAGCTGGCAAAGTGGTCCATTTCCAAAATACAAAGCATGCTGCATGTGGCCCAAATCCCCTGTATCTTTCAAAAACTTCTGTCTAGGGCTAAGACATGCACATACCACAAGGCAAAAGGTTACCCGTGAGCACCAGAGCCAGGAATGCCTTTCCCTGTGGCTTGGTGAGGGCAGCACATGCAAAAACTGCCTAGAGAGGTAATAGTAAGGCCACAGAGGGAGGGAAGTCTACCGTTCATCTCTGAGAGGGAAGATTAACCTGTCAGAATGCACAAAGGCAGACTCAGGCCACCCCTGAATGGATGCAACAAATCTAACAAGGTAAATCCTTAGATATCCTGGTGACTTTGACACGTTTGACACTTGCATTTGTAGGATCTTGGAGAACTAAATATTTCAACTACTTAGATTCCTCAAACCTAAATAAATCTGCCAGGTGCTCAAAAGACAATCCTCTGTTTATTTATTTGATTTTAATATTTAAGACACTTCCTCCACAGAAAGACCTTTGAGACCATTTATGAAATGATAGAAAACCACAATTTAAAAAAAGAGGAAATTAAGAACCACAAGCAGCATCTAAACTCATCATTCATTTCAACTCCTATTTTGCTTTTGGCAGGAAGGGATTCACTTAACCTATGGTGGCTACTGAAAACTTAATCAGGACACCCTCATTCCACAGAGCCCAGGGTGGCAGAACCTGCTGGGCTATACCCTCAGGGATCAAAAAAGCAGAAGAGAGGTCTACACTCTTTTAAAAAAAAATAACTTTATTATCAAACACACACACATACAAAAATTAAAACCATTCAAAGAAGAACAATACAAGGGAAAAAAACTACAATAATATTTAAATACAGACCTCAACCAATACAAAACTGAAAAGCACTTAAACATTTTTCCATATAACTTAAAAAAGCATCTCAAGCACTAACAAGACACCAGAGGATGTGATTTGTTTCAGAAAGGTCCCCAAAACCAACATTGAACAAACAGTGTTCTGGAAAAAAACTCCAGTTAGCTAGCATACTCCACATAAGCCAAGCTTCTCCCTAATTTAAATTTCGATACAGTCATATGACATGCGATGGAAACACAATCCGAGAAATATGTTATTAGGCCATTTCATCCATGTGTATCCTTAATTACACTTTCAGTTTCTCACACCAGAGAAACTATTCGGTATTTACACATGTGTGTCCTATTTATTTCACTTAAGGAGGATGGCCTCAATATGCATCCATTTAGCTATAAATGTCTCTAGTTTCTCATTCTTTATGGCTGAGTAGTACTCCATTTTATTAAAAAAAAAAAACACATTTTCTTTATCCAGTCTCCAGTTGATGGACACTTGGGCTGTTTCCAAGTTTTGGCAATTACAAACTGTGCTGCTATGAACATGGGTGCTGTGGTATGATTCTTTTAATTCTTTGGGGAAGATACCCAGCAGGGGAATACCTGGATCAAATGGGACTTCTAAGCCTAGTTCTTTGAGGTATCTCCATACTGATTTCCACAGTGGTTGCACCAGTCTGCACTCCCACCAACAATGGAGAAGGGTTCCTTTCTCTCCACACCCCCGCCAGCATTTGTTATTGGTTGATTTCTTAATAGCAGCCATTCTTTCTGGGGTGAGGTGGAATTTCAGTGTTGTTTTCACCTGCATCTCTCGAATGACCAGTGATGTTGAACATTTTTTCATATATTTATTTGCTACTTTTACTTCTTTGTCTGAGAAATGTCTGTTCATTTCAGATGCCCATTTTTGAATTGGGTCTTTGAATTTGAGGGTCTGATTTTTTTTCAGTTCTTTATATATTCCAGATAGTAGTCCTTTGTCTGAGGTACAGTTCCCTCATTGTAGGTTGTCTCTTATCTCTGTTGATGGTTTCTCTTGCAGTGCAGAAGCTTTTTAATAAGAAGAGATCCCAGTTGTTGATTCTTTGTGCAAGTTTCCATGCCACTGAGGTTTTGTTCATAAAATCTTTTCCTATACCAATGTCTTCAAGAGTTCTACCTAACTTATCTTCCAGTAAATTTAGTGTTTCTGTCTTAATATTTAAATCTTTAATCCACTTCAATCTTAATTTAGTGCATGGTGATAGGTATGGGTCTAGTTTTAATCTTTGGTAGGTTGAAATCCAGTTTTTCCAACACCATTTATTAAATAGGCTATCTTTCCTCCAATGAGGATGGTTGGCTCCTTTGTCAAAGATGAGGTGGCTGAGCTTATCTGTAGTCATTTCTGCATCTTCTAATCTATTCCACTGAAGGGGTCTACACTCTTGCCCAGGAGAGACAAAAGCCCCCTCCTTTGCTCCCCTCCAATACTTTTTCACCCCTAAAAGGATCATGGGTGGGAGAGAAGTATAGCGAACAGAAAATTCTCAACAGTACTTGAGAAACACCAGAAGATTCATTTACACCATGAAGTTTAGAATGAAATCTTGAAAGCAAACCAGAGCCAATACACCAAAGAGCTAAAAATCAAACACAGAAATGCACAAATATTGTATGAATCTACTAACATGAGGTTCCTAGAATAGTTATGTTCATGGAGACAGAAAGTAGAACCACACTATCAGGGACTGGGAACAGGCAATGGGCAGTTATTGAATAGGGAGTCACAGAGTTTCCACCGGGACTTGTGCAAAAGCCCTGGAGATGGATGGTGGTAAAGTTGCACAACCATGTGAACATACTTAATGCCACTGAACAGAGAGCAATATTGCTAAAATGGCAAATTTTATGTTGAGTATGTTTTACCATAACAAAAAAAATCAGACACAAAAGAACACTTATCTTGAGGGTAAAGGGAAATTATTTAATATTTAATAATGTTTTGCTTCAGTGATGTTTTTTAAAGCAATACGAAAAACTAAAGTTTTTCCTTGAAATACAGGCAGCAAATCAGAGAAGGAAGATCTGGGGCTAGGAGACAGGCACAGTCAGGAGTCCTAGGTTTAAGACTTCTCTCTGACCCTAGTAAGCTAGGTGACCTTAGGCAAGTCACTGTACCTCTCAGCTCTTGGTTTCTTCATCATTAAAACTAGGGAGTTAGAGATGATCACTGGTCCATGCCAAGTCTTTCCTTCTTTCCTTTGTATCATTTTTCAATTCTATCTTAGTATCCATGGAAATATTTCTGTAGGAAAATCATAACAGTCACTCACTACAGGCAGACATTAGTATTGTTTTCCTTTTTGATTATTGAAAGGAAAGAGCTGGGGGCAATTAGATAAAAATAACTTTTCATTGGCAAAAGAGAATCCACAAAAATAAGAAAACCCTAACAGTGAATGTTGTTTATGTAATGTTTCACTTTTTTACTTGGAATATATTATTACCTGATGAAAATGGTCTTTTTTGTCACAAGTGATGAATATCTGGTTAGATATCATTAACTGCCCTTGAGTGAGCATTTGAGTTTGTTCCTTAGACCCAGGAATCTGCAGTGTTCGATTCAGGCACAGCCAGGTCATTCTCATAATTGAAGAGATTGTTGTGTGTCTTTCTCCTCATCCCCACTCCTGCTCAGCCTTTATGCCACATTCCCTGCTGCAGCTCTCCCATCGCCCATCGCTGGGTTATTTCTAAACTCATATTTTTCCCTCTCCCTAGCAATCTTGCAATCAAAGCAGTAGTTTCAAAGGACCAATATCCCAGGCATAATTTGTATGGAATGTCCTTTTCATCTTACTTTCTCCCTTTTTCCTTTTGGACTCTAAAATGTCTGGAAAGTAAGAACTTGCTGTGCATCTCCTTGCCAAGTTCCTAGCTTCCAGAGGAAGGTGAGCAGCACGCAGACTGCATTCCATTCTTTGGGCCACTGGTTCTCAATGGTCTTTCTTGCTCCCTCAAGACGTTTAACAATGTCTGGATACACTTTTATTTATCAAAACCTTGGATGGGGTGCTACTTGCATCTACTGGGAAGAGGTGGATATTGCACAGAACGGACCTTACTACAAAGAGTTACTCATCCCAGTACATCAATAGTGCTGAGAAACTTGCTTTATATAATTGAAAATCTCACCAAAATTATGAAGTAGGTTTTTCTCATCTTCATTTTATAGGTAAAGATCAGAGGTTAAGTAATTTCTTCAAAGTAGCGAGCAAAGAAATGGAAAAGTTATAGGTTTCTGGTTCCAATGTCTCTCTGCCTCTCTCTCTCTGAACAAATGAATGAATGAGCATGGGCTGAACAACAGCAGTTGCTGCTCTGTGATGGGAAAGCCATGGAAGGGCGAGGAACCTGAGATTGCCCCTGCATATCATTCTTAACACCCCGGGGCCAAAGTGTAGGCCAGCTGTGCTCACAATCCTTCCACCACTGCTCTTGGGAACTGCCCAGGCTCCAGGGAATGGAGATAGTGAGGCCAACAAACAGGATCTCTCAACTCCACAGTGTCATCCAGCCTTGGGTCACCAGGGGAGGGCACGACCACCAGTCCCCAGAGCACACACAGAAACTGCAGGCCGAGACTGTGTGCCTGGGGAAGAGCCTCAGCAGCTGAGTGGACCCCTTAGATTGTCTCCTTCAGGAAAGGAAGATGATGGAAAGGGGTAGGACAGTGACTGAAACAGTCCCCCAGTGTTTCCTCAGAGGAAACCACCTCTCTATCTGCTAACTGCCTTCAGTCCCTTTGAAAAGTAAGCCATTCTCCCAGCCAACCCACATACAAGACAGTGATGATTTAAAAAACATAGCCACTCCCCTGCAAAGAAGCCCACTTCATACTACTAACTGAAGATCTACAGCAAGTCCCAGCCTATATGGCCAAACCTTTTGGAAGAGCTGGGGCCCCAAGCTCGAGAGGCCCCTCTCCTCAGGAGCCTCCTGCCGCTCACATCTCCACCGCCTTCCTTCAGAAACAAGGGCCCACTGTCGGAGACGCAGCAACTAGGAACTGCATGGGGTAATTAAGGGCCGTATCTGTCAACCATTTCTGCCAAAAAGTCTTAAGGATATTTAACTCCCCCAAGCCCATGCATTAATTAAATCCTTTTTACCTGCACTCCTAGATTGTTCTGGAACCAAAAGACTGCTGGAGGAAGCAGAGGAGAAGTCCCATGGCTTATCACACTGCAGACATTGAAACTCATCCACAGGAGTTTGGAAAGTGCCTCACCCATCCGTGAGAGGCACTCTCCTGGGAATCAGCCCATGGCAACAGAGGTGATCGGAGCTGCCTCACCTGTAGGAAAACCACATGTTCACCTGTGCTTCTAAGGCCAACTCCAAGGCACCTGTGGCCAGGAAAGCTTTCTCTCCTACAGTTTAGTACAACAAACAGAAATTTTAAAAATTATTGACTTGTTTTTGTTTATCATTATCATCATCATTATTACTATTATTATTAATTAAACTTCAGATTTCTTTTGCCTTTTACCAGCTTTTCTGTTAATGTCCTTTTTCTGTTCCCATATCCAGTCCTGAATATTCGCTGCATTACTCATCTCTCACTTGAGTTTGTCTCTCGGTCTTCCCTGACTTTTCCATTCATAAAACTTTTGAGTATTGTTCCAGCAATTTGTAGAAAGACCTCAATTTAAGTTTGTCTGATATTCTTCTCATGACTAGGTGAAGTTATAGGCAGGCAAAAATGATCCACATGGCATCAGTGAAAAGGCTCACCTTAGTCACCTCATTAAGGTGGTGTCTACCAGTTTCCTCCACACTCAACTTGAGATTATTCCCTTTCTTCTTTTGAAGTATGATACTAAGTCGGAGGGGGAGGGCCATTGTATTACCTTAGAACTGACTCCTCAGTTCTAAAAGATAGAAATCCATTTTGAGAAAGCCCAGTGTGGAGGTTAGAGCTTGGGACTCCAGTCTCAGCTGTGTGCCCTGAATTATCACTTGGTTGCTGAGAGCAGTTGTTGCAGTCTATCCTCTGTAAGACACTCATGGTAGCCTTCCTTGTCAGAATGTTTGCTGGGCCCAAGATTTCAGCTGTCAGTTTTGACCCTATGGCACCAAAATTAGAACCTGTTGTGTCATTTTCCCTAGGTGCAGCCAGAGCTTGCCCACTTCTGGCCCTCATTGCTGCTCTTCTCTCACTCTCTTCCTTTGTTGCAAAACTTTTCTCCTCACTTTGCTTGGGTCTCTGCTCAAACCTCTTGGAACTAAAAGGTCCTCCTTGACCCTTGACAATTTTAACATAGAACTTCTCTCTTTACCTGCTGTGGGTTTTGGGGGGCTGTCAGCACTACCTAATATTACATTCTATATTTTCACCTCAGCCATTTGTCCCCTATACAAGCTTGTTTGCTCTATATAGGGTAGAGACTTCATATGGTTTGTTCCCTTACTGAATCTCCAATGCCTAGGACAAGGCTTGGCACATAATAGGCTGAGCCTCAAGGGATAGTTATTGAATGGAGGAACACATGGGAAGCTCTTTCTTTTTTCTTTTCTATTTGTACAATGCTTGGTGCCCTGATAGATTCAGTAATCCTTGCAATAATTCTAAATCAACAACCTCCCACCAAGCTTAGAGCAGATTTTCTAACCTATCAATGACTAAGGTTATATCTTTGGATGGATTGGAAATACTTTAGATAGGAGAAAGACTCTACTGTCAGGATGGACAGGTGGTTTTGTCTTTCATGACACCTGTGATCCATGAGCAATGGCTGCCTAGAAACTGTTGGGAAGGATTCATAGACAAAATCTGAACTCAGGAAAAGGAGATTCATTTCTAACATCTGCTACAGGTAAGAGAACAAAAGGCAGTGATACACATGATGATTGTGTGTGCATATGCCTGTGTGTGTATAGGTGTGAGTGTGTGTGTGTGGTTTTCTAATTAATATAGGATGATTAGCACTTAACCAAGCTCTCTCAAAGTCATTGCATACAACAGAGTTTAGAAATTTTTACACCTAAATTGTCAAATGGTAAATATTTTAGGCTTTGTGGACCTATGGGGGCTTCTGTGATAACTGCTTAATTCTGCCTTTATAGTGGAAAAACAACCATGGACAGTATGCAAACACATGGTCAAATGGGAATAGCCATTCCCCTCCAAAAAACTTTATTTACAAAAAGAGTTTGGAGGCTGCATTTGGTGGGCTTTAGTTTTCCAACCCCTGGCCTCCATGAATTTCTCCACAGAGGATATCTTTTACCACCCTACTGTCTTCATCTCTCACAAAAGTGACAAGATGTTTAGACAAACCAACAATTATTATTCAGCCCTCACCCAATCAACTGACTTCTTTCTCTACAATCCACAGAGATTATTTACTCATCAACATTTTGCGGCACTGTAAGAGTCATCAAAAATGTCACCAGCACCAAATGTTTCATTAATTATCACAAACATCTTTAGAAAGAATGCCACAGTGGGTTTCTTTCACTGAGTGATTTATTTCAGATATAATTTCACTTTAATTAGTAGGGGATTTTGCTGTGACCTGGAGGGTGTGAGAACCAGCAGAGTCTGCGGTTTGGTGAACAGAGAGCTAGGAACCTGCCTGTGCCTGTAGAAGGAAAATCTTACAGAAAAAGAAAGAAGCAAGCTGGAGTTTTTCAGTTGTGAACATGCAGGCTGTGCCACCTTCATCAACAGCACCTGTGGAGCATCTTTTAAAAGCAAATTAAAAGGAGATCTGTCAGGTCCCAGGACTAAGTCATATAAATTAAGAGGGACAGTAATGGGATTTGGCTTATTTATGCCATGCTTGCAAATAATTCCATCTCTTAGCTGCACTGGGTTCTGTATCTGTGCAAGTCCTTACAAAATCCTAAAGCACCGAAAACAACAAATCAACAGTGCAATTCATTAGGTCCTGACTGGCACTGCACAGCAAAAATCAAAAGACACAGACCCTGAACTTCTGGACTGTGGAAGGAGCCAAGCCTCCCTTTAAGGTGGCTTCACTTCAACTTCTGGCATTTTGAGAGCATTTAATCACTTATCTAAGCAATAAAGCCTTTTTTGAGGGGTACATTTGGAGGGAAGATGGTTGTTGTTTTCAATTACCAATAAGCAAAATGCCTAGTCCACATTTCCCAAAACACTAGGTTACATTAGTTTCAGTTTTAATATCCTGCCAAACAGAAAAAAGTCCCCAAATATGAAGCAAATACATCTGTCTAATATTGCTATTCAAAATGCCACTGCATTAAATAAAATTCCATGCTGTAAAATTTTGCAAGGTGATAAAACAAAAATGATATAATAAATATAAAACATCTGCGTTTTTTTAACAAGACATTTGGAAACCAATTTCATTTATATTTAAACTTGTTTTGAAGTGTTTTTAGTTTTGAAAAACATCCTAGTTACAGTATGTTAGACTTTTTTCCCTCCAGGCAAAAGATTAAAGAGCTGATGCCCAAGCCAAGGGGGGACTAGAGAAGAGAAACCACCAATGTACGTTCCAGAAGGAACCTTGCTTTGAATCTTCAGCTGGCTTGCGATCATAAAATCAGGGGTGCATGCCCTCCATCAGCAGTCCTGGGAAATGGATTCTCACAGGGTCACAAAAATGCATTAAAACAACATTAAGTTTCTGGCAATAGCTTAAGCACATAGACCCCAAGAAGTGGGGAGTTTAGCGGTGACTCTGGCTCCATGTGCCTAGGAGGGGAGGTTCCCAAGCCTTGGGAGTACACCAAGACCACCCACTGCTCTCTGCTGAGGGAGATGTGATGGAGCCGAGCAGGGCTCAAGTAGGAGGAGCTGGCTCCCTGCACCAGGCTGGGAAACTCAGCCTCAGAGCATCTGGGCTTCTGACCCACAACAGCTCAGTAAAGTCTCAGAAACCAAAGAAATAAAGACAAATGACATTTGTGGGGCAGCAACAGGGGGGCAAAATGTATGCATCTGTTTGCTACAACTTTAAGTATCCTCCATTTTCCACTGCTAGAGAGAAGGGACCCTGGATAGATTCACAGATGGGAAATCCACCATCTCTCTCTCTCTCTCTCTCTCTCTCTCTCTCTCTCTCTCTCACACACACACACACACACACACACACACACACCACCACCACCACCACCACCACCACCACCACATTGTCTAGCACCTACCTTTGAACCAAAATTCCAGCTATGGAACTGCCAAATTAGGAATGAGCTCTGCTCATTTCATTGCTTACAGTAGAACAGGTAAGTTGTGCTTGGAGAAATCAGGAGAAGAGAATCTACGTCGTTTAGATGAAGAAAAGGCTTCTCATACAAATAAACAGACAAGATTGATAAGGAATTTTTGTATTAATTCTAGCTATCCTTTATTGAGCACATTTTTGTGCCAGGCATGTTACAAACACTACCACATTCAGTCTGGTGCATACAGCTATTGTACATTAGCATTATTGTTACCTGCTAAATGAGGAAGATGAGCTTCAGCAAAGTGAAATAAGTCACCAGGATCAGCAGCCCTAGCAGATGGCAAAGCAAAAATCAAACCAGAATCTGGATGACTCCCACAGCATGGTTCAATCATTCCTCAGTGTGCAAAACTTGAGAATGGGCCTTAGCCCAAGTTTTACATGGGAAGTTTACTGATTTCAAACACTAAGGAGGGGACCTCTGAATGTGTGAAAATTCTGCTTAACAAAATATTTAAAGAGAAATACAGTCTTTCATATTTTTCTGTCAAGACTATTTGGACTTAGGTTAATCACACACTAGGATTAAAAGTAGAAGATGGTACCTTGATTCACAATTAATGCTGGGTCATGTACAATCCATGTCACATATACATAACTACACCTTTGCAGCTCTTTGCAAAGAATTTGCTCTCAATCATTTCTACAATCTTATTTATTGACTTGCTTGGGAAACATTTTCTTCATAACTTGTCCCAATCCCTATTCAGTTCAGATAAAAATGCTTAAAGAACATTCCTCTCAACACCAGCCATACACAAGTGTCCACCAAAAATTTAACTGTCCCTCCTTGTGTAACACATGCCATGATATTTTCCCCAATTGCCTAAATAACACTCAGAGTTTTGGGTGTTTTGTATTTTATTGCTTTAGGGACACACACACATACACACACACACAGGTATATACATACATATATATATATATATATTATGTACATGTGTGACTGTGATTGTTGTATATCTGCCATGATGTTTGAGTGGACAACATGTACATCCAGCTCCAGGAATCTGTCCAGGTTATCATGGTAATCTCATCTTTCTTGACAATCTTTCAGCCCAAGTCTAAACCAAGCAACCCCAGGCTCAGAGATGATCAATCAGAGTGGAGCTCAAGGTGCCTATTTGGTGTTCCTGGAAGTCACCATTTCTCCTTTCCCGGGTGTGAATTAGGAAACAGGTAGCTACAGTCATGACTGTTTGCTCTCTCGCATGGAGAAGGGAACCTGCTTGAGAATAAACAGAGCAAAGTCCCATCCGTACACAAAGGAGCAAGCTCAAAAAACTTTACAGTCCAAGCCCAGATTGAAATGTGTACCGAAGCTGGACTTCTCAGGTATGTGTCACAATTAGCACCTCATATTGTGTAGGATAATTTGCCCTGTGTTTTATTTTGTTTGCAAAACAATAAGAGTTCTAACTGGTGCACTGGTTTTCTAGAGCACTTTGAGAATATACACACCAACTACCAGCTGTTCGCTTACTTCAATGGAGTTGCATCACATATAACAAAATTTACTCTGAAGGTATCCCAGAAGATACCATACACTAAAGAGAATCCAGTGATCCTTACACATATTCATATGTGAAATTCAACTATAAGAAGAAACATTTAAACATGTTCTACTTGATACAATTGTGCCCGTGAATTACTCTATCTGTTTCAGTATTTCAGCATTGAAAGCTATTCCTCTTACCATCACCAAATGCTAAGAGTATAACATTAAAAACATTGAAAGCTATTTCCAGTCCTCTCCCTCTGACTCCAGCTCCTCACCACCTTCCTCGCCTCCACCCTGTTGCAGACACTGTTTCTGTTCCTGTTCCCTTTGCAGTTTTCTTCACCTGGCATACTCCTACATACACTTCAAGGCCCAACTCAAACACCACGACCTGCTCTAAGTCTTCTGACTCTTCTTTAGAGACTTAATTGTGCTCTCCTCCACATTTTCTAGCACTATGTTTACATCTCTAGTAAAGCACCTAGCTCACCTCCCTTCACATCTCTCTGATCTGCACAGCATAACAAGTCTAGAGTGGAGATATGTCTCATCCACCATTGCATCTCCTGCCTCACCATGTGGGACTGGCTCAGTGTGTGGCTTACTTGACTTGGTGAGGAAATGCCCTTAACTCAGTTCAGGGCATATCCTAAATGCACCCATCACCATCTCCTGCCTGGGTAACTATAATTCCTCCTAAGTGATCAGACTGCTTCCAGTTCGACCCTTTTTTATTATCTCCAGGGCCTGAAATACCTTCCTAAAAATTAGAAAAAGGTAACCATCTGCGTAAATTAGAAAAACAAAGATGTTTCCTCTAGGTTGATGCAACTCACTGGGAAACAATTGAAAAAGAGGTCTTCTCTTTCACCTCTTGAAGTCAATCAGGAAAAAGAAAGATTATAAAGGATATATTCCTGGCTGTGTTGTGAAGCACCTGGATAAAGCCATACCTGAAACAATTATCCTTGGACTTTTTAGTTACCTGAGCCAATTAAGTCACCTTTGAGCTCAAACTAATTTGAGTTATATTACAGATATTTAACACCGCAGCAGTTCAGATTATATACCATCACCAAATGCTAAGAGTATAACATTAAAACTTAATTGGGAGCAAGGACCTGAGTTAGATCCCCAGTACCAAAAAAAAAAAAAGCTTAATTGGGAAAAGTGTTTTGCAAAGATCTCAACAACAGACAACCAGAGACCATCCTTATAGCTTCTAGAAGAGGCCTAGCATCTCTGAGACCTGTAATTCAAACCCATTTGCAGAAACTGTTTAAATCAGGACTCTATACTGTTGCTCTGCACTTTCCATTCAATATGAGTGAGCCCCAAATCACGATGCACTAATTTACCTTTTATTTTCAAACTGGCTTGGCCATATACATCAGCCCCAGAGTAGCTTCTCATGAGAGGCCCTCATAGCCACCCCTCTGTCTCCAAGTAGCCTTTCCCTTAAATCACCCCAAAACACAGCTATCCAATACTTTCTTCAAAAGAGGAAACTGTCTGATCTTCTGAAAAGCATTTGAATGTTCAGGTGGTTTTTATAACATTTTTTAAAAAGAACTTAAAGATATTGATGTAACCTTATGAAATACTGAATAGAAAGCCTTGAGGATGAGTCAGAAAGTATCCAGCATCATTACATATCTTGCCCTATTCTACCCAAGGCTATAACTGTAGCTAATAAAAAGTGAGAAAGACTTCCAGCTGAGTATTTACTTAACTGCAATAGGCACACACACACACTGCTCTGCCCACCCTGGATGCTCACCCACCTCCCTGCCACACCCTGGCTGATGATTTGATCTAGGAAGACTTGTAGCATGCTGCATGGGCATTAGATTCTTTTCCTGGTTCTACAGTTATTTGCCAGGTGCCAAGGTCAACTTCTCTCTCTTAGACTCCCTTCCCTCCCCTGAAATTGGGCCCATAGTAATGCACCAACTCTGTGAGGAGCAAATGAGTTACCAGGCAATGGCACCGAACATGGGGTCAGGAGCAGAGCAGATGCTCCAGACCCATTCCTTTATTTATTTTTCATTAACTATCCTTGATCAAACCAGTAGGCTCTTCTGATGTTGAATAGGGCAATTTCACCACTTCTTACCCAAAGCATTCCCAGGCTGAGTAAGTTGTACCAACATCCACCTGGTTGTTCAGGCTAAAAGAAAAGCAATGTCTTGAGTCTTTTTTTTCTCACGTCCCACATCCAATCGACCTGTAAGACTTGCTGATGGCTCCCCCTCAACGCTGTCAGTGCCATCATCTTCTCTCGGCTGGACTGCAGCAACAGCCTCCTGCATGGCCCCCCTGTCTCCCCTCTTGGGTTCCTATAGCCACCATACCATAACCTGAGTGAGTGACACTTTCTAAAGTGCAAATCAGAGCCTATCACTGTCATACTAAAACCCTCCACATCTTCCAATATTACTAAAATTGCAATTTACTGAGCACTTACTATACAAAAGGCACAGGTCTTAGCAATTTACACATACTAAATTGTGTCATCTAAAACAAATCTCCAGCTTCAGTATTGTTATGCCCTCGCCCTGTCTTACATATCAAGGTCACACAGTGGCACAGGAGTCAGGACCACAAACTCTTACCCTCCCTAGAACTTCCACAAGACCTTGTCTGCCCTGTCAGTTGTGTCCTGTCACCTTGGGCACTCTCCTCCCCTTGTTTCCTGAGATCTAGCCACTCTGGCCTTTTTCTGTCCTCACGTATACCCCAGCTGATTCCTTCCTCAGGTTGCACAACTCATTGTCCACTCTTTTGCAAGACTGTGCTCAAGGTTGCCATCTTGGAGAAGCCACCCTGACCACATTGCTGGGTGACATGGACATGTATGGTGCTCCTGCCACCCTCAGAACCACGGCCATCTCAGGAGCCCAGAGTTCCTTGGGGATTTGTTGTTCCATTAGCTTGAAAATCCCATGGACTTAAAAACACAAGGAAGACATTGACTCACAGGGCTGTGATTTATCATTTACATCAGGTAGCTCATAAATCCTCTTGCTTCTGAGTGTGATGCTGAACAGAAAAAGGCCTAGAGAGAGAGTGAAAAGTCCAGAGTATTCATGGAAACTGCTTCTTAGACCCCTGAAAGTATTTTTACCCACTCAGTGAATGAACTACTCTGAAAAATGGTGAAGCCTTAAAACTGATTGTACAGAAAACATTCTCTCACAAAACTGGCTTATTTTAGCCTTAAAAATTTTTTGGTTTTTTTTCAACTATTCCTATGATTTTTTAAAGGTGACTGAATTTAGAAAGAACTTGATGACAATGTGCTACTTCATGCCAAAGAAAGCTTTTTATTGGCTTCTCTTGTGTTTCTAGTTTTCTTTATCCAGCTGTTATATCAGAGTTAGTTATCTAAAACTGTGATTTATCATCTCCATCAAATTACGTTTATAATTTTCAATATTGCAGTTGACATGAAAACATTCATGGGTTAAAACTCAGAATAAAATGAAGATTTGACAAATTTGGAACAAGGTTAATAATTCTCTGAAAGTTGGATTACAAGCAGACATGAGAAACAGTAGAGTTCACCCCAGATATTATATACACAGTACAGACCACTCAAAGGAAATGCAGGACAGCAAGACAAAGGCTGTCCCCAGTGCCAGGCTCAGGGTGTAGTCTCCTCCATCAAGTAAGTGGACAATCTGACAAATTGATAAAATAAGTTCTTGCAGTTGGGCATGGTGGTGCCTACCTATAATCACATCACTCTGGGAGGCTGAGGCAGGAGGATCAAAAGTATCAAACCAGCCTGGGCAACTTAGTAAGACCCTGTCTCAAAATAAAAAATAAAAATGGGTTGGGGATGCAACTTAATACAAAGGTCCTAGGTTCAATCCCTAGTTGCATCATCATCATCATCATCATCATCATCATCATCATCATAAAAGTTCTTGTATCATATGACTTGTCAACCCAAATAGAAGTATCCCATTTAGGTCCTTAGTTAAAATTGATTGAGTGATTTATCCATGCTGTCCAACTTATGATCACTGCACGTACATATTGATCAAAATAGCTACCATTAATGAGTGATTATCATATACATATCTCAAGAAATATGGGAGGTAATTTGCATGCCTATTTTCTTAGACAAATAGTGGCAGAATATGTGAGACTTCTTTATATTAGGATGAATTATAAAAAACTAACAGTTTTGTAGATAAAAATGGCCCCATGGCAGCAACTCCTTGCAATCCAATCTTCCTCTTATTCTGTGTCCCTCCTGGCCCGGCCCATCCTTACCATAAACACACACAGGAGAGCTCAGTAAACTATTATTTCATTTATTAATAAGTTTGTTTGTTTGTTTGTCTTTGTAGAAACAACCCCTGAGAGAGGAGAAAAGACACAGAGATTTCAAATAAGGGTCAAGCCAAGCCAGATGTGGAGGTACATGCTTGAAATCCTAAGCACTCTGGGAGGCTGAAGCAGGAAGATTCAAGCCCAGCCTGGGCAACTCTGTGACTTAGGGAGACCCCTCAAAATAAAAAATAACAAAAGTCCTGGGGATGTAGCTCAGAATGAAAGCCCTGGGTTCAACATCCAGTACAAAAAAAAAGTGACAAACCAGCAATTCTGTGGCCTTCACCTCAGCCATGCAGGTTGTTCCTGAAATGTCTCAGGCCAGTCACCTGCCCAAAGCTTACAAAGTGAAACACAGAAGGCTGCCTTGTGCCTAGCCCAGCCGATGGACACTAACAATACTCCCTCAGTCACTACTGTTCCCTCTACCTCCAGGCAGTCTCCTTTGTCTGCTCTTAAAGTTACACTAAAATGCATTTGGTCTGAGGTTACCCTAAAAATTAAATTTTAGATCAGTAGTATTTACATCATTTTTAAGGGACAAAATGAGATGACTAAAAATGAATGGCTTAAGAAAAAGTTTTCATTCTCAAAGGAGTTGGGGATGGGGGTTGATAAAGAGCCTCACTGGGACCAGAAAATAGACTATTTTAAATGTGCATTTTAAAAAACAGAAAAATCCACTCAAACAAGAAGATGGGAAGTGGGTCTGATGAAAACATTGCCTGAGGGTGAGGTTGAATCTCTGTCCAAGGTCTCCATGCCCTCACCCAGCAAACCAGAAATGAAACTAAAGAAAACCCAAGTGTGCCAGAACCAAGAGGTTCAATTTCACCTAGAAGCTAAACTCAAACCTAAGACATCTTAGTTATTATTTCATCGCTGAGACCCAAAACTGGACACCTGCAAATTAAAGGGGGAGAGGTTTAATTTGGCTCACAGTTTATAGAGATTTCAGTACATAATCATCTGCCTTCAAGGCAGGGCAGCATGGCAGAGAGGCCTGGGGAGAGAAGAAGCTGCTCACTTCATGGCAGACAGGAAACAGAGAGAGCAAAGGAAGGAGCCAAGGAGGAAGATACACCTTCCAGGCCACATCCCTAGTGACTCCCCTCTTCCAACCAGGCTCCACCTCCTAACAGTAGATTTTGCCATAAACTCAAGTAGACAAATCCACCTGAATGTAGTGACATCACGAGCCAATCATCTCCGAAAAGACCCACCAATGACACCATGAGGCTTTAAGGAAACATCTGAACATGAACCATAACACAAGACTAGTAGCTCAGCAACAGAACACATGGCAAGTCTCCCACTGCCAACTTTAGTGACCAAAACTTAGATTTAGAGAGCATGAAGATTCTGGTCAATATCAGGTGTGTTTCGGATGAGAAATGGTATGCCATTTGGGGTAAGGGGGAGTTGAGAATGTCCCCAAACCAATATTTCTATTCTACCCATTGTGGAATTGACAGAGAAACATCTGCTTGCCAGCTGTGAATGAGAACCAGCCAGATTTATCTGTAGACATCAGATGCCCCACTGCCCCAACTACTGGAGTTGGGAGAAGAGGGGAGAGGTAAAGAGAGGAGGGAAGAGATGAGGAAGGAGAAAGAAGGGTGGACAGGAGAGCAGAAATAAAGGGGGGGGAGAGAATCTAGGAGTAAAGAAGGGAGAATAGTCTGGGAGAAAAAGTAGAGATGAGCTGAGTAGGAAGAGAGATGAAAAGGGGAGAGGAAGGAAAAGGAGAGAAAGGAAGAAGAGAGGAAAGGAGAGGAGGGAAGAGGAGTAAAGGGAAATGAGGGACAGAAGGGCAAAGAACAGAAGAGCAGAGAGGAAGAGAAGAGGAAAGCAGAGGAGATGAGGGAAGGGAGAGGAAGGAAGAGGAGGGCAGAGGAAAGAAAGGAAAGAGCGAAGATGGGAAAGGAGGAGTGGGAAGAGGCAAAAAGGGGAGAGAAGAGGAAGGACAAGAAGGAGAGCACTTCTCAGAACCTGGAGCCAAAAAAGTCCGAGGGCTCCTTTTGGGCCACAGATAATTTCTCCCTTTCCCAGTCTCACCCCTAATCCTCTTACCTTAACCAAGAAAGGTGACACTTTTCAGCTCCAGAAGACCTAATGAGAGGTGTGTGCTCACCCCAATGACAGCATGATCAGATGGCACTATCTTAATTTTTCAAAGAAAGAAAATGCAGTAGACTTATTTTGATTTGCACTTCCCTAACAGCTAAAGATGATGAACATTTTTAATGTACTTATTGGCCATTTGTAAATCTTCTTTTGAGAAATGTCTATTCAGTTTATTTGCCCACTTTTTGATTGGGTCATTGTTTGGGGAAGTTAATTTTTTAATTCCTTCTGCTAAAAGTGTGGGTGGGTGGAGTTTCTATATTGTTGGTGGGAATATAAATGAGTACAACTACAACGGAAATCAGTATGGAGATTCCTCAAGAAACTAAAAAAAGAAATTCCGTTTGACCCAGCTATACCTCTCCAGAGTATAGGCCTGAAAAATTAATATCATACTGTAGTGATAACATGCACATCCATGTTTATAGCAGCACAACTCATAATAGCTAAGCTCTGAAAATAGCCTAGATGCCCATCAACAGACAAAAAGATAAAGAAAATGTGGTATATATACATAATAGACTACTACTCAGACTTAAAGAAGAATTAAATCATATAATGTGCAGGAAAAGGGATGGAACTTGAGACCATAATGTTAAGAGAAATAAATCAGACACAGAAAGTTAAATATCACGTGGTTTCTCTTATATGAGGAACTTTATACATAAATAAATAAAAGAGTAGGGCCAGAGATTTAGCTCAGTGGTGCCACTGCCTGCCTCAAAAGCACAAAGTTCTGAGTTCAATCCCTGGAACCAAATAAATAAATAAATAAATAAATAAATAAATAAAGTAAAGATGATAGGAAACAAAAAGGCAGACTTGTTGGAGAAGGGAAAAGGGTAGAGATGAGGTGTAAAGGGATTGAAAATGATCAAGATAATATATATTCCCTCAGAACAAATATACACACATAAAAAAAGAAAAAGAAAATTCACCAGTGGAACTGAAACCCTCCATGGGGTGGTCATGGATGGAACACTATCTCATGCACACTGAGCACAGCCAAGGCCTCCCTTTCTTCTGCAGAAGAGTGGCCACTCCTAGGGCAGATAGGGCAGAGAGGCACAGGTTACAGTGTGAACATTCTTCTCCAACCTGGTCACTACCAAGCTGACACCAGATGGGCAGTAGCCAGGCTGGGGGAAGGAATGACCTCTTCCCTGGAAAAGCATTTTGCCTTGTGGAAGTTCCACAGTAGCCTGGGGATGTGACATTCCTACCAAGGGCCATACTGTGGGAGCTGTCTAGAGTGGAAATCTGATCATGCCTTCATCACTTCTGCAGTTTTCAGTCTACAAGGACAGCACTACTAGAAATCTTATAAAAGATAAGTCTTATTTTCTTCCACAAGCACAGCTTTATCCTACACACAACTTAGCCTGCAAATCCACACAAAGTGCAGTCTCAGTCTTAGTTTTCTTCTTATTCAAGCAAGAAATCCAAGGCCTATTCCAGTGACCATCACTGAAACTTGCACTGCAGAGAGAGCATGGGCTTCGCAGTCTGATGACCTGGCTTTGAATGCTGGTCTGCCCTTTACCTGAGATCAGTTGCTTAATTTCTCTGTGTCTGGTTTCCTTTGTACATAAGACAGGGATAATAACTGAATCTAACATCCAGGATTATTGTAGGGATTAAATGAGTTCATCAATCTGATATAAAGATAAGGTTGAAACCAAAAATAACAGGAACATGAAACCAACCCAAAGTTGGGGCCTAACTGATTGACCAGGACTCTACATGGCAGGAAGAGCTGGGGAAGATTCCTGCAGGAAGTCTCCATGTGGGCCTGCTCAAAGGTGGTTTTTTGACAGATGGAAAGGAAAAAAAGAGGGAGACTGAGGGATTCCTTTCAAAGATTCTTGACAGTGGGGGAGTCCCCCTGTTATATACAAGGAATCAAAATGGTTTGAAAAGCTCTTCACTCGATTACCTGTCTGAAAATTTATTTTTTTAATTTATTTATTATTTATTTATTTATTTATTTTTGGTACTGGAGATTGAACTCAGAACCTTGTGCTTGCATCGCAGGTGCTAGAACCACTGAGCTAAATTCCCAGCCCTGTCTGAAAATTTTTTATTGTTGTAAAACCACACTTTTACACAGGCCACACTGCAAACAACCAGGGTACATTTCCACAAAAGCAGTCTTACACACACACACACACACACACACACACACACACACACACTGCTGCCCTGGGCTCCCACTACATTTAGTCAACACTGTAAATAGAACTGCACGTTATGATTGAGAAGGGGGGCAGCTCCCATGCAAACTACATATTTGATTAGGATCTGAACTCTTTGCTGAACCATGAATTTGAAATAATTTAGATGATACATATAAATTTAATTTCTTTGTTCAAAAACTCCACATCTGAAATGATGCCCCACAAATGTAAAGCTCTCACAGAGGTCTACAAAATGAGACTCCTTCTAACTCATCTATACTGTGTGGAAATAATCTTCAAAGAAAGGAATAAACCTATTTTAAAAACAGCTGAGTCCTTTAGATCACATACCCTAACCAATTTATGGAGATAAATGGAATTCAGTATTAAAGAAATATATTTTTTCCATTCCTCCAGAAAATGTAAATCCCAGCTACAAAATAGGAAAAAAGAAAAAAGACAAAGACAAAGAAGTAAAGAATGGAATAGCACAGAAATCTGGAAAAAACAATTCAAGACAATTGGGGAACCCTTACCTTATTATCCCTTCTTGCTTTGCCCCCATTTTCCTCTTTGGAAATTCCCCCAAAGGAACATCAGAAAGGAGAGGAACCCCAGGAAAAACAACTTCTGAAGAAAACAGAATTTGTTTCCACCATTCCAAACCAGAGAAGGCATAATTAGTTCTCTGTGGAAACAAATCCTTTTCTCTCTGTAATGGGGAGATACCCACAGTGCTTTCTTTCTGGTACAGCATACCATTTCAGTAACTCTTCTATTAACCCCAGGCTAATTAGCAAGACTGATGAGAAAATAACAAAGAAGAAAGCAAGAAAGGGAAAACAAAGTAATACCATGAGTGATTGCTTGTGTCCTATTAATATAAATGAATACAAAACACTTTTTTAAAAAATGCATTAGGCAGATATTGGCTTATGATGGGGTCAATATCACGATTTATTTAACTCTGGGGACAATAAATCTTGATATTGACTAAAAACATAAGTCAATATGTGTACTGTTGTGTGCATTCTATTACAAAAATGAGGTTTTTAACTTTAATGGCCACTTTCACAAAGAGGTAAAATAAAAGAACTCCCTCAAAGGCCTTCAGATTGTACCCACACCAAGAGCTGTTGGAAAAGGCTTGCTTTCTGGCCCAGCTTCTCAACACTATACTAGTCAATTGGTCAGCCAGTCACTTGGTCCAACAGACTGAATTCTTGATCCAGGTGCTTGACCCTTCTGTATCCACAGCCTGTGCTGTTCCTCCTACATAAGGCTGCTTCTTGACTTCAAGCTTGGCTTCTGACACCTTAACCAATGAAATGTGGGATAGGAATTTCCCAGTTCTCCACCTAATCTTGAAAGAGCGTTTTATGCTGTAATTGATCTCTTATGACTCTACCATCACAGTTAAAAGAACTTCCCTTCAAGTATAGGCTGTGATGCCAACTGAAATCCAAAAGAAGTCCACATGGAGTAGCCCAGAGTCCATGGCATAGTGAGGTGCTATGCCCAGCTGGACTTTCGTCTGGAAACAGAGCCATCTGTACAAGTTCAGCTTAGAATGCTGCTTCTCAAGGCACTCTACAGATGTATGAGAAATAAAGGCTTCCTGTGAATGACACTGATATCTGATGGTTTCTTATCAGCAGTCACTGACTGATACAGTTAGCATTCAATTAAGTAATCATTATTCCCAGATTGCTGTATATTACTCCCTTGCAGAGGTCTTTAAAGAAAGTTGGAGATACATGCCCTGACTCTAAGGAATTCTCTAAGGAGCCAAACACCCGCATGACGGGCTGTGTTCCTTTAGGGTATGTTCCATGTAACCCTGGCAACTGTCAGACATCTCTCACCCCCTTACTGAAGATGCTGCCTTAGCTTTATATATATCCAGAGCCAAGAGTCAGCTCCCTTACCAATTTCCAAGAAAAATATAATTCCAAGATTTTTGTAGGCTTTTTCCCCTGACCATGGGGGATGCCACAAAGGGTTGCACATGGCATTTATTAAACTCTATATTGGTCATTTTATTTTCTCCATATCTCTCCTCAATTATATCCAAGGGGAATTTTTTCTCCTCTTCTCTGACCCAGTAGCCAGCTCCCTAATTCATCCCTCCTCCTTCCAGATTACTTTGAAGAGCTTCAATTTTTCTATCTATCCAGAAAAGTTTACTACACCTCAGTTTATATCCCTGAACCTGCATTACCTGACTCATTTTATTTTCAGCAGTGAACCCTTCAACAAACAGATCTAAGCTCTTCAGAAGACAGCTTAACTGCTGAAGAAGGTTCTTGGTGTCTCAAGCCCCACTCCAGTGACTGATCAGTCTTTTTTGAAATACATGAAACCCTCCAGTGTAATTTAAATGGGTAAAATTGTCCATATTTCATTATAAGATTCCATTCATTTTTTGCAGTAGGTCTTGGTGGAGTTGTCACTGTTCTAAAGACTGGGGATATTCCCACGGATGCCAGCAGTGGCCCAGTCGGAACCGTCCTGCAGACGCCAGCGGCCTCACCCCGCTGGACCACACAGCATGTGGGGGGGGGGTCGTATCTGAATCCGCAGAGCAGAGGCTCCGCGCGGGAGGGCCATAAAGGCCATGGTTACGAGCCCCAGAAGATAGAGCAGAAGTGAACAACAGAGAGGGCCTCTCTGATGCTCCTCAATGAAAATTGAAGCCCACGGGGAAGGTGAAGAAAATCTCTTCAATAAAAACACACTGGACCATCGTGGTTGGTAAGTCGGTGGGATCAGCACCTTCCATAGAAACCCCGACTCGCTTAGTGGGGAGGACAGCTGGAACCTGCAGTAGAATCTTGCAAAGTTTAGTCCTGCAGGAGGTCAGGGACCTCAACTTGGACCTTGCAGCCAGAAATCATCCTGAATCTCAGTAGACTACAGCTGGCTTGCTGAGACTAATCGACTTGGACCCCCACACTGCTGCCCACATTGTTTACCAGTACAGCAGAGACATATCCTGAAGGAGACCTTTTATTCTTCTTTCTTTGTTTTGTTTTATATATACTATTTTTCTTTCATCTTTTCTTTTTCTCTCTCTCTCTCTTTCCCTTCTGGCTCTAAATTTCTCTACCTCTTTATTCCTGTTCCTGTCCCATTCTGAATTGTTTCTCTCTCTCTGTCCTCTCAACTGTCTCTATTATAGGAAGGTGAATACAAGTTCTAGCTTCCCTATTGTTGTCAGTTTTTTCTGTACTTGTCTCTGTTCTTTTGCTCTGTCTTTACCTCCTGTTCAACAGCCCACAATTTGAGTGATCCTCCCATGTCCTCTAGCCTCACCTCTAACCTTTCCCTCCCCCTCTGTCTTTCTATCCCTCCCTCCCCAACCCATTCTAAATCCTTATCCCAAAGGGCAAATCTGCTATATTGAAGGGTTTATTCACTACAAACATATTTTGGGCTGGCCCTAGATTTTGATCTAGCTTGGGCTGTTAAAGGTCACAGATTAACTGCTACCACAAATTGTCATTTTCTAAGCTGTGTTTGATGCTGATTGGGTCAATTGGGCTAAGATGTCATGATTGATCTAATCAGTTGACCTCAATGGTATACTGAAAATGAGATTGCCTAAGTCATTAGAGACTCAAAGCCTAAAAAGTCCAGCTACACCTGGAAGATATCTCTGAGGAGCAATCACTTAATAGGGACTCTAAACACCAGTAATAAAGATACTCACAATAAGAAATATTGAAGTATCAGCCCAGAAATTAAAGCAAAAAACAGCACCAACAACAGAATTAAAAATGAGAAGATACCTTGGCAGGACACAAACCCAGACTTCCAGCTCACCAAAGGCAAATTCTGGGGGAAACAAGGTGGAAAAATATGATAATCAACCACTGGGACACCCTGAACTGATAGCACAGGAAGTAACAGAACAGATAAATGAGGCTCTAGAAAAATTCAAACAGAAATAATTTCCCAGGTAACTACAGAGATGGAGAGCAGAGTGAAAGACATGCTTAGAGGCTCTAGAACAGAAATAGATTTAAAAAAAAAAATAGATGAGCTCAGAACCATGCTGGAAGCCATGAATGGCCAGCATAAGAAAGAAATGGAGGGCCAGGGATTTAGTTCAGTGGTGCCGCCACCTGCCTCAAAAGCACAAGGTCCCAAGTGCAATCCTTGGTACAAAAAAAAAAAAAAGAAAAGAAAGAAATGAAAAACATGATTGCCCAACATAGGGAAGAAATAGAATCCATGAAACAGATTCAAACAGATATCCAGTAGATTAAAAACTCCATTGAAAGTATTCACAGCAGATTCAGCAAATGTGAAGACAGAATATCAGATATAGAAGACAAGATTGTGGTTAGTGACCACAAAAACAGAGATTTCTTAAAAATAGTAAGGGACCATGAGAAATCAGTCCAGCAGCTGCTAGGTGATGCAAAGAAGAATAACATAAGACTGATAGGAGTCCACAAAAAAGCAGGAGAAAGTACAATTAACATAAAAAAGCTGTTCACAGAAGTAATAGTAAAAAACTTCACAGACAGAAGTAGAGAATTTGATATACAGATAAGTGAGGCATATAAAACTCCAACTAGGCACGATCAAAAAATCTACACCTAGACATATAATAGTCAAGATCCCAGAAACCCAACAGAAGAACAAAATCCTACAAGCAGTTAGAGAAAAGAAACAAATCACCTACAAAGGAAAGCCCATCAGAATCACAGCAGACTTCTCAACACAAACTCTCAAGTCAAGGAGAGCCTGGAGTGAAGTATTTCAAGCCCTAAAAGAAAATAACTTCCAACCTAGACTGTTGTATCCTGCAAAAAGTATCTTTCAAAATTGATGAGGAAATTAGATACTTCCATGACAAAGAATACCTGAGAAGTTTCATGAACACCAAACCAGCCCTCCAAACAATTCTAAACAATATCCTAGAAAAAGACAATGAAGGTCACAACTCCATGAGACCCAACAGAGCAAAGCCACCAAGCAAGGCAAGAAACTAAAGGGAAAGGGGGGAAAATAAAAAATAAAAGACCCAACCACAGTAAAATTTCACTACAAGGATGAGTCAATATTTATCAATTATAACCATCAATGTTAATGGCCTCGATTCACCAATCAAAGGAAAGAGACTGGCAGAATGGATTAAGAAGCAAAATCCAGCAATATGTTACATACAAGAAACACACCTAGTTCCAAAAGAAATTCAGAGACTGAAAGTAAAAGGACTGAAAACAGTTCTCCATGCAACAGGAACCCAGAAAAAAGCAGAGGTAGCAATTTTACTTGCAAAGTAGATTTCAAACCAAAATTAATTAAGATGGTCACTACATCCTTGTGAAGGGAACAATCCAAGAGGAAGAGATGACAATCATATATATATGTACGAATGCCCCCAACTATACAAACCAAATATTAATGGACCCTAAAAACAAAATAAGCACTAATACAATTGTAGTGGGGGACCTCAATACCCCACTGTCACAAATATACAGACCATCTAGACAAAAAACAACAATGAAATTCTAGAACTGAACCAAGCTTTTGAACAAATGGACTTAATAGATGTCTACAGAGTGTTCCACCCCACAAAATCAGAATATACATTCTTTTTGGCTGCACAAGGGTTATTCTCCAAAGTAGACCACATGCTAGCTCACAGGACATGCTTAAGTAAATGCAAAAGAATTGAAGTTACCCCCTGTATATTATCAGACCATAGTGCAGTAAAATTGGAGAGCAATAGAACAAAGGAAACTGCAAAACCCCCTCAAAAACATGGAAAGTGAATAACACTCTCCAGAACAACCAATGGGTCACAGAGGAAATTAAAGAAGAAATTAGACAGTTTCTACAAGTAAATGATAATACCAGTACAACATACAGGAATCTATGGGACACAATGAAAGCAGTTCTACATGGGAAATTAATAGCAGTGAATGTCCATATTAGGAAAACAGGAAGAGCTCAAATACACAACCTAAAGCTGAATGTCAAGCTTCTAGAAAAAGAAGAACATGACAAACCCAAAGCTCATACAAGAGAGGAAATTATAAAGATCAGAGCAGAAATTAATGCAGTGGAGACTAAGAGAATGATACAAAAAATCAATGAGGAGTTGATTTTTCAAAAGAATAAATAAAATCAATAAACCTTTAGCCAACCTTATCAAAAAAAGGAAAGAAAAGGCTCAAATCCATGCAATTAAGAACAAAAAAGTGGGGATTCGGCTGTGGCATGAGGCCTGAGCGTAGGCGTGCTCCATGGGCAGCAGTCCGGGCCGTGATGGCAGACTACAGTGAGGAGCAGCGAAACGAGCTGGAGGCTCTGGAGTCCATCTACCCCAACTCCTTCACAGTATTATCAGAAAATCCACCCAGCTTCACCATCACTGTGACATCGGAGGCTGGAGAAAATGATGAAACTGTCCAGACTACCTCCAAGTTTACATACAGTGAAAAATACCCGGATGAAGCTCCTCTTTATGAAATATTTTCCCAGGAAAACCTAGAAGATAATAATGTCATAGACATTTTAAAATTATTAGCATTACAGGCTGAGGGAAACCTTGGTGTGGTCATGATCTTTATTCTAGTGACAGCAGTGCAAGAAAAATTAAATGAAATAGTAGATCAGATAAAAACGAGAAGAGAGGAAGAAAAACTAAAAGAAAAAGAAGCAGAAGAAGCAGAGAAGCAATTATTCCATGGCACCCCTGTTACAATAGAGAATTTCTTATGTTGGAAAGCCAAGTTTGATGCAGAACTCTTGGAAATTAAAAAGAAATGGATAAAAGAAGAAGAGCAAGCAGGAAAAAGTAAATTAAGTGGCAAACAGCTGTTTGAAACTGATCATAATCTTGACACATCTGATATCCAGTTCTTGGAGGATGCTGGAAATAACGTGGAAGTAGATGAGTCTTTGTTCCAGGAACTAGATGCCTTGGAGCTGGAGGATGTTGGGGAGGACCTAGACTACAACCCTGCTGGCCCAGGGAGTGACTCAGAGGACTGATGCACCATCTCTGGAGAGATCCACAGCCACATCATCTGTGGCTGTGCTGAGAGGCTTTTAATTTTCCTTTCTTTTTTTTTCTAAGAAAAAATAACTCTCAGGAGAATATTCTTCTGATAACGTTCACCATTGAACTTAATAAACTGACCATAGAGCCCCCTGCAGACAGGCAGGTCTGCGCACGCCCTACCAAGGTCCTGAGTCCCGCGGAAGATGCCTAATCACCCCGCTGCAGACAGGCAGGTCTGCCCATGCCCTACCTAGGTCCTGAGTCACACAGAGCATGCCAAATCAGCCCACTGCAGGCAGGCAGGTCTGTGCATGCCCTACCACGGTCCTGAGTCACATGGAAGACACCGAATCACCTGGCTGCAGGCAGGCAGCCACCTGATTCCACAATACAAAGACACAGAGGACACCAGACCACCAGACCAAGGTAATGAGTCCCACTGTTCCCAGCCCATAGGTAGGGGCTTCTGAGCCGTTGTCCCACTGCACCTGGTCCAGAGGAAGGGGCTTCCTGGTCACCATCCCTCCTGCTGCTCCCAGCCCAGAGGAAAGGGCTTTTGGGCCACCTTCTGCCCAGCTGCTCCTGGCCCAGAGGAAGGGGCTTCCAGACCACCATCCCTCCCACTGCTCCCGGCCCAGAGGGAGGGGCTTCTGAGCCACAATCCCACTGCCCCTGGTCCAGAGGAAGGGATTACCCGGCCACCATCCCTCCGGCTGCTCCCAGCCCACAGGAAAGGGCTTTTGGGTCACCATCCCTACTGCTGCTCCCAGCCCCTGTCCCACCTCACCCAGCTCAGAGGCAGTAATCCATGCAGGTGCTAACAGCCCCCTGCCCCAGTCGAAATGAGAAAACACATAAATAAGTGTCAAAACCAGACTTCCAGATCACCTACAGCAACCCCAAAGGGAAATGAGATGGAACACTCTGATACTCAACCACCTGGACACACTGAACTGGCAACAAAAGGGGATCTGGAAAAAATGAAATCAGAAATAATTTCTCAGATAACAGGAGAAATTGGGCCCCTAGTGCAAGACATGATTAATAAATCTAGAGAGGAGCTGAGGAACATGATGGAATCACAACATAGGAAACAAATGGAATCCATAAAACAGATGCAAATAGATTTCCAGGACATGAAAAACTCCACTGAAAGTCTACACAGCAGAATGAGCCAATGTGAGGACAGAATTTTAGATATAGAAGATAAGATTGCAATTAGTGACCAGGAAAAGAAAAATTGCTTCAAACTTATAAGGGAACATGAGAAATCAATCCAGCAGCTGCTAGATGATGCAAAGAAGAATAACATAAGACTAATTGGAAGCAATGAAGAAACAGGAGAGAGTGCAGATGACATAAAAGATCTCTTCACAGAAATAATGGCAGAAAACTTCCCAAGCAGGGAAAAAGAGCTTGACATACAGATAAGTGAGGCATCTAGGACTCCAAATAGCCTTGATCAAAAAAATCTACACATAGGCATATAATTGTTAAGATTCCAGAAACACAACAGAAGAACAAAGTTCTCCAAGCAGTCAGAGAAAAGAAAGAAATCACAAACAAAGGAAAGCCCATCAGAATCACAGCAGACTTCTCAACCTAAACCATCAAGGCAAGAAGAGCTTGGAGTGACATATTCCAAGCCCTAAAAGAAAACAGCCTCCAACCCAGATTGATGTACCCTGCAAAACTATCTTTCAAAATTGATGGAGAAATAACATACTTTCATGACAAAGAGCACCTTAGGAACTTTGTGAATACCAAACCAGCACTCCAAAGAATTTTACACAATATCCTGGGAACAGACATTGAGGATCATAACCCCAGGAAGCAAAGCAGACTGAACCCATTGGGCATGACAAGAAATTAAATGTAAAGGGGGAGAACCAAAAAAAAAGAAAAAGTCATGACGATGACAAGTCAATACGTTTCAGTTATAACCATCAACGTTAATGGTCTCAATTCACCAATCAAAAGAAATAGACTGGCAGAATGGGTCAAGAAGCAAAATCCAACAATATTCTGCATACAAGAAACACACTTCATTCAAAAGGAAACTCATAGACTGAAACTTAAAGGGTGGAAAACAATACTCCATGCAACAGCAACCCGAAAAAAAGCAGGAGTAGCTATCCTCTTTTCAGATCAAGTAGATTTCAAACAAACACTGATTAAGAGACAAAGAAGGACACTACATCCTTGTAAAGGAAACAATCCAAGAGGAAGAGATGACAATCATAAATATCCACGCACCAAACACTAGTGGGCCTAACTATATAAAACAAATATTAATGGACATGAAAAGTCATATATGCACTGATACAATAGTAGTGGGGAACCTCAACACCCCACTGTCACAAATAGGTTGATCAACTAGACAAAAAATAAGTAATGAAATACTAGAACTCAATCAAACTCTTGAACAAATGAACTTAACAGATGTTTACACAGTGTTCCACCCCAGAAAATCAGAATACACATTCTTCTCAGCTGCACATGGCTCATTCTCCAAAATAGACCACATACTCACACATAGAACATGTTTAAGTAAGTGCAAAGGAATTGAAGTTATCCCCTGTATATTATCAGAACATAGTGCGATGAAATTGGAGATGCATAGCAAAAGAAACTGGAAAAATTTCATAAACACATGGAAATTGAACAACACACTTCTGAATAACCAATGGGTCACAGAGGAAATTAAAGAAGAAATCAGACAGTTCCTTCAATTAAATAACAATGACAATGCAACATATCAGAATCTATGGGACACAATGAAAGCAGTCTTACAAGGGAAATTCATACCAGTGAATACACATGTTAGGAAAACAGAACTAGCCCAATTAAACAACCTGATGCTGAACCTCAAGCTTCTAGAAAAAGAAGAGCAGGACAACCCCAAAGCTCATACAAGGGAGTAAACTATAAAGATCAAAGGAGAAATCAATGCAATGGAGACTAAGAGAATGATACAAAAAATCAATGAAGCCAAGAGTTGGTTCTTCAAAAGAATCAACAAAATTGACAAACCTTTAGCCAACCTTATCAGAAAAAGGAAATAAAAGGCCCAAATCCATGCAATTAGGAATGAAAAGGGTGAAATTACAACAGACCCAGCAGAAATCCACAGGATCATTAATACCTACTTCCAGAACCTATATGCCAATAAGATGGACAACACAGAAGAAATGGACTGATTCCTAGATAAATACGAATTGCCAAAGTTAAATGAAGAAGATATAAAAATTCCAAGTACCCCAATTACAATCAGTAAAATTGAAAATGTAATGAAAAATTTACCAACAAAGAAAAGCCCAGGTCCTGATGGCTTCACTGCTGAATTCTACATGACATTTAGAGAAGAACTATTGCCATTACTTTTTTAACTCTTCAATGAAATTGAAAGGAAAGCAATACTTTCAAACTCATTCCTGGAAGCAAGTGTTACTTTGATTCCAAAACCAGGGAAAGACCTAACCAAAAAAGAGAACTACAGACTAATCTCCCTAATGAACATAGATGCAACAATCCTCAACAAGATACTGGAAAACAAAATACAGAGGGTCATCAAGAAGATCATAGACCCTGACCAAGTCTAATTTATCCCAGGGATGCAAGGATGGTTCAACATATGTAAATCCATAAATATAATACACTATATTAACAGAGCCAAGGACAGAAACCACATGATCATCTCAGTAGATGCAGAAAAAGCATTCGACAAAATCCAACACCCATTCATGATAAAAGAAAAAAAAACCCTACAAAAACTTGGAATAGGAGGTATTTATCTCAACCTGATTAAGGCTATCTCTGAAAAGCCAACAGCCAAAATCATACTAAATGGTCAAAAACTGAAAACTTTAATGCTAAAATCAGGAACAAGAAAAGGGTGTCCACTATCTCCACTCCTATTCAATAGAGTCCTGGAAACATTAGCCACAGGATTTAGAAAAGAGAAAGAAATAAAAAAAATAAAGATAGGAAAGGAAGAAGTTAAACTGTCATTATTTCCTGATGATATGATGCTCTACAAAGAAGACCCAAAAAACTCTGAAGACTTCTAGACTTAATTGACAGATTCAGTAGAGTAGCTTGAAACAAGGTCATCACTCAAAAAACAATAGCCTTCTAGGGATGGGGATTTAGCTCAGTGGTTTCACCACCTGCTGCACAAGCACAAGGACCCAAGTTTGATCCCCAATACCAAAAATAAAAAATAAAAAATAAATAGTCTTCTTATACACAAATAAAAGGCTTATTGAGAGAGAAATTAGGGAAACAATTCCTTTCACAGTAGCATCCAAAAAATGAAATATCTACGAATCAATCTATCAAAGGAAGCAAAAGACCTCTGCACTGAAAACTACAGCACTCTGAAAAAAGAGATCGAAGAGGATATAAGAAAATGGAAAGACATCCCTTGTCCCTGGATAAGAAAAATCAATATAGTGAAAATGGCCATACTTCCAAAACTGCTATATAGATTTAATGCAATGCCAATTGAAATTCCAACAATATATTTCATGAAATTCATTTGGAACAAGAAGAAACCTAGAATAGCAAAAGCAACTCTAGGCAACAAAAGACATGGCAGGGGGTATCAGAGCCCCCAACTTGAAACTACTGTGATAAAAACAAAGCTACAAAGCTACTGTGATAAAAACAAAGCTACTGTGATAAAAACAGCATACTACTGGCAAAGAAACAGACCTGAGGATCAGTGGAATAGAGTAGAAGATGCAGAAACAATTCCAGACATACTCAAGCACCTCATCTTTGACAAAGGAGCCAACCATCCTCATTGGAGGAAAGAGCCTATTTAATAAATGGTGTTGGAAAAACTGGATTTCAACCTGCCAAAGATTAAAACTAGACCCATATCTATCACCATGCACTAAACTAAGATCAAAGTGCATTAAAGATCTAAATATTAAGACTGAAACACTAAACTTGCTGAAAGATAAGTTAGGTAGAACTCTTGAAGACACTGGCATAGGAAAAGACTTTATGAACAAAACCTCAGAACCATGGGAACTAACACAAAGAATCAACACCTGGGATCTCATCTTATTAAAAAGCTTCTGCACTGCAAGAGAAGCCACCAACAGAGCTAAGAGACAACCTACAGTGTGGTCAAAAATTTTTAGCAGCTGTACCTCAGACAAAGGACTACTATCTAGAAAGTATAAAGAACTAAAAACAATCAGACTCCCCAAATTCAAAGACCCAATTCAGAAATGGGCATCTGAAGTGAACAGACATTTCTCAGACAAAGAAGTAAAAGCAACAAATAAATATGTGAAAAAAATGGAGCCCACTGCTCCCAGCCCAGAGGAAGGGGTTTCTGAGCTGCCATCCCACTGATCCTGGTCCAGAGGAAGGGGATTCTGGGCCACCATCCAACCCGCTGCTCCCAGCCCAGAGGAAGGGGCTTCCCAGCCACCATTCATCCCACCACTCCCAGCCCAGAGGAAAGGTCATTTGGGCTGCCATCTGTACCATCACTCTGGGCCCAAAGGAAGGGGCTTCCGGGCCACCATCCATCCCACCACTCCCAGCCCAGAGGTAGGGTCTTCTGAGCCGGCTTCCCACTGCTTCTGGTCCAGAGGAAGGGTCTTCTGGCCACCATCCAGCCCACTGCTCCCAGCCCAGAGGAAGGGGCTTCCAGGCCACCATCCCTACGACCACTCCCGGCCCCTGTCCCACCTCTCCCAGCTCAGAAGAGGTGAGCCATGCAGGCACCAACAGCACCCCCCCATTTGGTCCAAATGAGAAGACACACAAATAAGTCTTCCAGATCTCCTAAAGCAACCCCAAAGGGAAATGAGGTGGAACACTGTGATACTCAACCACCTGGACACACTGAACTGGCAACAAAAGGGATCTGGAAAAAATGAAATCAGAAATAATTTCTCAGATAACAGGAGAAATTGGGCCCCTAGTGCAAGACATGATTAATAAATCTAGAGAGGAGCTGAGGAACATGATGGAATCACAACATAGGAAACAAATGGAATCCATAAAACAGAGGCAAATAGATTTCCAAGAGATAAAAAGCTCCATTGAAAGTCCACACAGCAGAATGAGCCAATGTGAGGACAGAATTTCAGATATAGAAGATAAGATTGCAATTAATGACTAGGAAAAGAAAAATTGCTTCAAAATTATAAGGGAACATGAGAAATCAATCCATCAGCTGCTAGGCAATTCAAAGAAGAATAGCATAAGACTGATTGGAGTCAAAGGAGAAACAGGAGAGAGTGCAGATGACATAAAAAACTCTTCACAAAAGTAATGGCAGAAAATTTCCCAAGCAGGGCAAAAGAACTTGACATACAGATAAGTGAGGCTTATAGGACTCCAAATAGCCTTAATCAAAAAAAATCTACACATAGGCATACAATTGTTAAGATTCCAGAAACTCAACAGAAGAACAAAGTTCTATAAGCAGTTAGAGAAAAGAAAGAAATCACGTACAAAGTAAAGCCCATCAGAATCACAGCAGACTTCTCAACACAAACCATCAAGGCAAGAAGAGCTTGGAGTGACATATTCCAAGCCCTAAAAGAAAACAGCCTCCAACCCAGATTGATGTACCCTGCAAAACTATCTTTCAAAATGGATGGAGAAATAACATACTTTCATGACAAAGAGCACCTTAGGAACTTTGTGAATAACAAACCAGCACTCTAAAAAATTTTACACCATATCCTAGGAACAGACATTGAGGATCACAACCCCAGGCAGCAAAGCAGTATGAACTCATCTGGCATGACAAGAAATTAAATGTAAAGGGGGAGAACCCAAAAAAAAGAAAAAGTCATGGCAATGATAAGTCAATACGTTTCAGTTATAACCATCAACATTAATGGTCTCAATTCACCAATCAAAAGAAATAGACTGGCAGAATGGGTCAAGAAGCAAAATCCAACAATATGCTGCATACAAGAAACTCACTTCATTCAAAAGGAAACTCATAGACTGAAAGTTAAAGGGTGGAAATCAGTACTCCAAGTGACAGGAACCCGAAAAAAAGCAGGAGTAGCTATCCTCTTTGCAGATCAAGTAGATTTCAAACCAACACTGATTAAGAGAGACAAAGAAGGACATTACATCCTTGTAAAGGGAACCATCCAAAAGGAAGAGATGATAACCATAAATATCTATGCACCAAACACTAGTGCACCCAACTATGTAAAACAAATACTAATGGACATGAAAAGTCATATATGCATTAATACAATTTTAGTGGGGGAATTTAACACCCCACTGTCACAAATAGATAGATCAACTAGACAAAAATTAAGTAATGAAATACTAGAACTCAATCGAACTCTTGAACAAATGAACTTCAGTGATGTATACAGAGTGTTCCACCCCACAAAATCAGAATACACATTCTTCTCAGCTGCACATGGCTCATTCTCCAAAATTGACTGCATACTCACACATAGAACATGTTTAAGTAAGTGCAAAGGAATGGAAGTTATCCCCTGTATATTATCAGACCATAGTGCAATGAAATTGGGGATCCATAGCAAAAGAAACTCAAAAAATTTCATAAACAATGGAAATTGAACAACACACTTCTGAATAACCCATGGGTCACAGAGGAAATTAAAGAAGAAATCAGACAGTTCCTTCAATTAAATGACAATGACAATACAACATATAGGAATCTATGGGACACAATGAAAGCGGTCTTAAGAGGGAAATTCTTAGCAATAAATATGTATATTAGGAAAACAGATTGAGCCCAATTAAGCAACCTGATGCTAAACCTCAAGCTTCTAGAAAAAGAAGAGCAAGACAAACCCAAAGCTCATACAAGGGAGGAAATTATAAAGATCAGGGGAGAAATCAATGCAATGGAGACTAAGAGAATGATACAAAAAATCAATGAAGCCAAGAGTTGGTTCTTTGAAAGAAAAAACAAAATTGACAAACCCTTAGCCAACCTTGTCAGAAAAAGGAAAGAAAATGCCCAAATCCATGCAATTAGGAATGAAAAGGGTGAGATTACAACAGACCCAGCAGAAATCCAGAAGATCATCAATACCTATTTTGAGAACCTATATGCCAATAAGATGGAAAACACAGAAGAAATGGATAGATTCCTAGATAAGTATGAATTACCAAAGTTGAATGAAGAAGACTTAAAAATTCTAAACAACCCAATATCTACCAATGAAATTGAAAATATAATTAAAAACTTATCAATTAAGAAAATCCCAGGCCCTAATGGCTTCACTGCTGAATTATACAAGACATTTAGAGAGGAACTGCTATCATTACTGTATAAACTCTTCAATGAAATTGAAAGGGAAGCAATACTCCCAATGCATTCCTGGAAGCAAGCATCACCTTGATCTCCAAAGCAGAGAAAAACCCAAATGAAAAGAGAACTATAGGCCAATCTCACTAATGAACATAGATGCAAAAATCCTTAATAAGATACTGGCAAATAGATTGCAGAAGATCATCAGGAAGATCATACACCATGATCAATCATCCCAGGGATGCAGGGATGGTACAACATATGCAAATCAATCAATGTAATGCACTCTATCAATAGAGCCAAGGATAAAAACCATATGATTATATCCATAGATGCAGGAAAAGCATTTGACAAAATCCAACATGCATTTATGATAAAAACCCTACAAAAAATTGGAATAGATTGTCTCTACCTCAAACTGATAAAAACCATTTATGGAAAACCAACAGCCAATATCATACTAAATGGTCAAAAACTGAAATCCTTCACACTAAAATCAGGAACAAGACAAGGATGTCCACTATCACTACTCTTGTTCAAAATAGTTTTGGAAACATTAGCCATGGCAATTAGACAAGAGAAAGAAATAAAAGGAATAAAGATAGGTAATGAAGAAGTCAAATTGTCATTATTTGCAGATGACATGATACTCTATATAGAAGACCCCAAGAACTCCACCAAAAGTCTTCTAGACTTAATAACCAAATTCACTCAAGTAGCTGGTTACAAGGTCAACACACAAGAATCAATAGCTTTCCTCTACATGAACAACAGACTCACTAAGGGAGACATAGGGCAAATAATTCCTTTCACAATAGCATCCAAAAAACTGAAATACCTAGGAATCATCCTAACAAAAGAAATCAAAGACCTCTTCTCTGAAAACTATAGCACTCTGAAAAGAGAGATTGAAGATGATATCAGAAAATGGACAGACATCCCTTGCTCCTGGGTAGGAAGGATTAATATAGTGAAAATGGCCATACTTCCAAAACTGCTATATAGATTTAATGCAATTCCAATTGAGATCCCAGCAGCATATTTCACAGACCTTGAGAAAACAATCCAAAAATTCGTTTGGAACAAGAAGAGACCCAGAATAGCAAAGGCAATTCTAGGTAACAGAGATATGGCAGGGGGTATCACAATCCCCAACTTGAAACTATACTACAAAGCTACTGTGATAAAAACAGCATGGTACTGGTAAAGAAACAGACCTGAGAACCAGTGGAACAGATTAGAAGATGCAGAAACAACTCCAGACACACTCAGCCATCTCATCTTCAATAAAGGTGCCAAACACCCTCACTGGAGGAAAGATAGCCTCTTTAATAAATGATGCTGGAAAAATTGGGTTTCAACTTGCCAAAGATTAAAACTAGATCTGTATCTCTCGCCATGCACTAAACTAAAATAGAAATGGATGAAAGATCTAAATATTAAAATAGAAGCTCTGAACCAGCTGGAACAGAGGTTAGGTAGAACTCTTGAAGACATTGGTGTAGGAAAAGATTTTATGAACAAAACCTCAGTTGCCCTTGAACTAGCTCAAACAATCAACAAGTGGGATCGCTTCTTATTAAAAAGCTTCTGCCCAGCAAGAGAAACCACCAGCAGTGTGAAGAGACAACCCACAATGTGGGAAAAAATCTTCACCTGCTGTCTGTTAGACAAAGGTCTACTCTCTCGAATCTATAAAGAACTTGGAAAGATCAGACCTCCCAAATTTAAAGACCCAATCTGAAAATGGGCATCTTAAATGAACAGATATTTCTCAGACAAAGAAGTAGAAATAGCAAATAAATACATGAAAAATGTTCAACATCACTGGTCATTCGAGAGATGCAAATGAAAACAATGCTGAGATTCCACCTCACTCCGGAAAGAATGGCAGCTATCAACCAATAACAGCTAATCAACCAATAACAGATGCTGGCAGGGCTGTGGGGAAAGAGGAACCCTGCTCCACTGCTGGTGGGAGTGGTGCAACCACTGTGGAAATCAGTATGGAAATACCTCAAAGAACTAGGACTGGAAGTCCCATTTCACCCAGCTATTCCCCTGCTGGGTATCTTCCCTGAAGAATTAAAAGAATCATACCACCGTGATATATTTGCACCCATGTTCATAGCAGCACAGTTTGTGATAGCTAAAACTTGGAAACAGCCCAAGTGTCCATCAACTGGAGACTGGATAAGGAAAATGTGGTTTTTTAAATAAAATGGAGTACTCCTCAGCCATAAAAAATGAGAAATTAGAGACATTAATAGCTAAATGGATGCACATTGAAGTGATACTCTTAAGTGAAATAAATAGGACACACATATATAAATACTGAATAGTTTCTCTGGTGTGAGAAACTGAAAGTGTAAATAAGGACTAAAACATATAATAGGTCATGTGAAATAGGAAGAAAAGGGGCAAAGGGGAAGGAAGTGGGAGGGGTAGGGGAAAGGAAAGAAGGGAATGGAATTAATATGAGAAAATGAAAAAATAGGAACAAAATCTTTGTTAAATAGGGAGGAATGGAGGGGTTGAAGGGAGGGCTGGGCAAGAGTGAAAAATAAGAACCAAGAGAGATTATGTAAAGGTGCAAATTTCCAATGATGAATGTCATTATATTGTATACCTAAAATGTACCAATGATTAGAATGAATAATCGATAATGCAAAATAGGAAGAATAGCTCCAAAGCAGTAGGGGTAGTGGGAGGGGCAAGGGAAGGGAAAGAAGGGAAAGGAAAAATGATGAGAAATGGGAAAAATGGAAATAAAGTTTTTGTAAATAGGGAAGGGTGGAGTGGGCTAAGGGAGGGCTAGAAATGGGGAAAACATAAGAACCAAGATGCATCATGTAAAGGTACAAGTTCCCAACCAGAAATGTAAATGCATTGTATACCTAAAATGCACCAATAAAAGAATTTAAGAAAAAAAATGTTCAACAGCACTGGTCATTCAAGAGATGCAGATGAAAACAACACTGAGATTCCACCTCACCTCAGAAAGAATGGCTGCTATCATGAAATCAACCAATAACAAATGCTGGTGGGGGTGTAGGGAGAAAGGAATCCTTCTCCATTGTTGGTGGGAATGCAGACTGGTGCAACCACTGTGGAAATCAGTATGGATATACCCCAAAGAATTAGGAGTAGAGGTTTCATTCCCCTGCTGGGTATTTTCCCAAAAGAATTAAAAGAATCATACCACAGAGATATATGCGCACCCATGTTTATACTGGCACAGTTTGTAATACCTAAAGCTTGGAAATAGCCCGAGTGCCCATCAACTGGAAATTGGATAAAGAAGACATGGTATTTTTATAAAATGGAGTACTACTCAGCCATAAAGAATGACAAACTAGAGACATTTATAGCTAAATGGATGCACACTGAGGCGATACTCTTAAGTGAAATAAACAGGACACATATGTGTAAATACAGAATAGTTCCTCTAGTGCGAGAAACTGAAAGTGTAAATAAGGATTAAATTGATTAAAATGAATAATTGATAGTTTGAAATAGGAAGAAAAGGTCCAAAGGGGTAGGGGAAGTGGGAAGTGTAGGGGAAAGGAAAGAAGGGAAAGGAAAAATTATGCGAAAAGGCAAAAAATGAAAACAAAGTCTTTGTAAACAGGGAAGGGGGAGGGGGTGAATGGCGCACAGGTAATGGGGAAAAAATAAGAACCAAGATATATCATGTACAGGTACAAGTACCCAATGATAAATGCAAATGTACTGTATACCTAAAATGTACCAATAAAAGAATTTAAGGGAAAAAAAGACTAGGGATATAACAGTAGACGAAAGAGGGACACCCTTTGATCTTATCATGCGTAGTCAATGGAGGGGGAGACAGACACTGAGGGGAAACCACAGATGAGGGCACAGTGAGCAGTGAAGGCACTATGAAGAAACTTAACACAGGTTGAGAGGATCCACGTGCTATTCTATACATTGTGGTCAGCAAAAGGTTCTCTGAGGAGGTGACATTGCAGAGTACCTGAATCATGCCTAAATCTCCAATCATTTGCTTCATTCATCTATCCAGGAAGTATTTACTGAGTTCCTGCTGTACTGTAAGGATAGTGTGTGGCTGATGACCATATAAGTGGATACTCTCCTCAAGGAGATGTAGTCACATAAAAAAAGACATATTCAAAGAAAAAACACTATAATGTGAAACAAAAAATTATATATGTTGAGTACCTAGAATACCAGGAAGATCTGGACATATGAGAAACCCCCAGGTCCTTTCAAAATAATAAATTGTAAATAAGGAAATTTTTTCTGAAGAATCTAATCTTATAAAAAGGGAGATTTTTTTACATCAAATTTCAGATATTTTTAGATCCTTTACATTCCAGTATATGGTATATGCAACAATTTTATGGATAAATGAATGATCTACAGTTTATGTTCCAAACATTATGATATATAAAGGACATAAATAATTTTCATTTCATTGTTCTTCTTGTTGTTTATGGAGTATAATAGGAATGGCAGATAATTTCATAACAAAGGATTTTTCTACTTTATTTTCAAAATCATTCCTATATTGTAAATTCTATACTTGGAAGCACACAATGAAACAGTGAGTAGGGTCGAGCAGAGGTGGTTGACAATCTCTCTGAGAAGTCACAGAGGACACTCATGTATCTGTTGGTAGTAGCCCTGGGTGCTCACTCAAGTCTACAACTGGTAAACTGATTCAGAAAGAATGTAAAACTATCAAACCACACTTTGCATCATCTTTCTACAGATTTCTGTAGATTTATCTGACCAGTGATATCTCCTCCTCAGTTCCCTTTACCTAAGAAAGGGTTTACTATTCCCTACTGACTAGATCTGAGGTGTGCATGTTGTGCAGAAGAAGTAGGTTAGAGGGCTGTGATGGATATTGCTACTGACCCATCAAAATCCATTCCTTGGTTTTTATTTAACAATAAAGCTCTGAAGTTTTAGCTGAGTTCATGATTATCCAGCCAAATAGTACACTTACCAAATATTGTTGCAGCTGAATGTGGCCACATTATTATGTTCTCCTTCCTCTATCTCCTCCCCACCTCCCATTGACTAAACCGGGCACAGGTTGGAACACTCACATTGAACTCAGACATGGAAACCACATTTTGAGGATGGCAGTGGTGGCCTCTCAAGTCCTAGACCTCTAACAGTGGTGTTAAAGATGAGTTTCATGATTAATCCACTATACTTGAGAATCTCTTTGATATAGCAGCTCAGTTTGCACCATAAACAATATGATAGATGGTATAATGGTGAACATAAAACCCAGGCCCAATGAGCATGCTCTCGGGCAGGTTTTTGGAAATAGTACTAACAGTGGAGAAAGCTTTGTCAGAGTCTGGCCTTTGCATTAATCGTCTAGCTCTCTTCTCCCCTGGACACAGTCGCATATTCACAGTTTCCTCATATGAGCTGATATTGCTCATGCTACATGGCCACTGGAAACAGTACTCCCCAGGCCAGAGAAACAAAGCTGTTCAGTGGCATTGAATGAGAAGAGTTAACATTCTGGGAACCAGAACATGAGTTCCTAAGGATTCTAATAACTAGAGACCTATCTATTGCTTTTTAGCTCTAAAATTTCATGCTTCTTGATTTTTTAGCTAATAATATACTCCTAACTTGTTTCCTAATACAGAAGAAAAGCTTGCTCTATTCTGTAGCTTCACAAAAGCTATTTCTCCTTAGGTAAGAAAGTAGCAGAGAACAACTCGAGGGGTCACTGATTTCTTTCACTTGAACACAGTATTTCTTTTTGGGAGAACTGTAAAATTCAGGCTTTACAGGTTAGATTATTGAGATGGCCAGATTTTTGTTTTTAGAAATCTGAATACATTTTTATTTCAAGGAACATTTAAATCAGCTCAGTTAAAGTTATGGGGCTTGGGAAAAGGAGGGTAGACATTAGAAAAATGAGATCTCCTAAAACTTTAGGGTGGAAAATAGAGTTGAGATAGGAAGTAGACCCAGTGGGAGCAGGACTCAATGAGTGCTTCCTGATTCAGAGTAGCCCTGGGGTTTGCCAGGGTCTTGTGCCTTCATTCTGCTTTTCACTATTAACTTGATTTAGCTGTTCTGAATCAGGGCTGAAAGGCTATTCTCTCTTGCTATCAACCAACTTGAGGTCTTAATATCCCAACTCCTAGTTCCTTTCAACAAAGACTAGTAGTGATAGAGTTCTCTGCTAGAAAAAATGGCCCTGACAACCCTGCATCCTAAAATGGCCCCTTCCTACAGGAAACAAGTCACTCCAGAGAGAACAAAGACCTGCTTTTTCCCACCTTGCCCCCGGTCATAGCCAGTCATCTGCCTCCACCACACTCCCCCCAGCCCTTATAAACCTCACCCAGTCAACCCCTGGTTGCTGTTCTCGCCATTGTTTGAGACAGCCCAGCAGCTCTGTCAGTGAAAGCCCTGCTTTGGGTGTTCGTGTTTTGGCTCATTTTATTTCTCTTAAGTAGTACCAGCAGTTCCCAGAGAAAGCAGATGACAGGTGGACCATGAATCCCAAAACAACTCCACTGGCCCAGTGTTTGAGAGACAACAGAGATGCCTGCAATTTTCAGGATAATTTTGAAGCATAAGGCGGGATTCTTTAGCTCTTTCCTAGCTCTGTGATAAATATCTTTGGCAAAGGTCACCTAAGCTAAGAGATCTTAATTCATCTAGTTATTTATTCATTCAAACACTCATTCAATAAACATTTATGAGCACTTATTCTGTGCTGTGGACTAGGAAAGCAATGTTGAATTAAAAAAAAAAAAGATTCTTTCCTGCAGAATCTCACAGGTAAACACATAAATAGTTACTTCCCAGATAGCTTCAATATTTGAGAAAATTGAGGGAGGAAGGTCACATAGAGCTCAGAAGATGAATTTAAAAATAACAATTGAAATATGGTTTAAAGTAGTTTTAATGTAGACTGATGTTTAAGGTAAATGTAAACTCATTTACATAAGTAAATGTATTTGCACAAAATTCATCCACATCTCTGAAAGAGATCAACCAACAGTTGGTCAGACAGCGCAAGTCTGATCTGGTTTTGCAGCCAGCCTCTCCTTATTATGAGGGCATCTGCCATGCCACCCACTCTGTCACTGTTCCTAAGTATCTCAAATACCAGTTTTTTAAACCCCTGGCCCTGTTTGATATTTTTTAACCATTAAAATATGAATCAAAGACACCATCTATTCCAAGAGCATCAAAGAAACATTTTCCTTGTTCATCACAGATCAATATAGAAACATTTTTTGCTCATTGCCAATGGAACTGATCCAATACTGCCTTATCAGGGTTGTTAAAGGAAGATCTTTTTTTCATGGTTTTACCATTTTATTCAGTCAGCTTCATCAATTCACTGAGGATGCAAAAGAAATCAATTCATCTTTTTCTCTTTAGTCTTAAACCACTCACATTTCCTTGATATGTGTAATTTAACTTGTTTGATTTTGTTTTTCTATTCTATGCTTTTACACTTTGTTCCATTTTTTAGTTTTTTGTAATATTTTAAATATCATGTAGGATTTTTTCCCCTTCTATTTCAATTTTTGGTCACTGGGTATCTTCTTTGTATTTAATGTACTATTGTTCACTAACACTGACCTGTTAAAATTTCTATACATGACTCTAAGTGGGGTATGCTGCATGTTTAAATAGAGAAATAGGGTGGAGAGGGGCAATTTATGTTACAGTGGGCAACTTAGCACCTGTATAGTTCCAAACAAGAGAAATCTACAAATTATTGGTAATTGTAACATTTTACAAGTATATTTTTAAAAATCTACAAATTGATCAATGCAAACCTAGATAACAAAAAACAGACAACATGTACAGTATATAATAAAACACATAATAAATACATTTCCAGAACAGAGAGGAATGATCAGCATCATGAAGATGGTGGAATTAAGTTGGATACTATGGCTAGAAGTAGGTATGGAAGAAAAACTTCACAACCAAAGTAATTCTCACAATAGGATTATTTGTGAAAATGAAAACGAAACTATGCTTTCTTAAAGCTGAGGTTGGGAGAATGTGGGATTGCCTCATTGTCCTAAAAATTGAGGCTCTCTTTCAAAGCAGAGATGTTGTCCATGTAATCAGTATAAGGAAAGGCCATTTCTTACATCCAGCAGGCAATGGAATATGTCTTGCTGTTAAGGAGTATTCAAAAGAACATAATTCCTCCCATAAACCGTCCTCCAACCTGTTATCTCTTAAAAGTACCTAAAGGTATTATATAACCAATGAGCCTTCAAGAAAATAAATCCAAAGATCCACTCCACCAACTAGCTGATCATCTTTCAAAATAACAAGGGAGTGTCCAACCCAGGAAGCAGTGTCTTTCAGCCTTCAATTCAACTTAATCATACATTATTCAAGAAAAAGTTACAACTCAAAGTGTTGGAGTAGTACTTTTTCTCATTTTTAGGTCACTATCAATTATTTTTAAGTTATCACTACTTTAAGTTGCCTTGTTTCTAAGATAAAGATCTTTCCAAGCAGAACATTTCCCTTTCTTTGTGCACCTGTGAACAGATGCATGCAGAAAAAACACAGCAGCATAACAGCTTACTTATTCCCTTCCTCTTTCCCAAGGCACTGTAATGACCTGGATGCAAGAGGTAGTGAAGAAAAGTCCCTTTTTAGGATTCTGTCTCTCTCTCTCCCCCTCCCCGCCTTGATATATATATATATATATATATATATATATATATATATATATATACTGCTCTGATACCTTTGAAGACTTCCCTTAGAACAAATACAAGACTCATCATTTGATGATGAATTTGCATGTCGATCGGCAGCCAGTGTAGCAGCCCTCAGATTAGGGACATTCCACTGCACACTAAAAGGCACAAAGAACAAGAAGTGCATTTCCATCTGCCCTTCCTTTCCAGTCATTGCATTCCCAGCCGGGTCTATTGATGAGCACTTGGAACAATACCAAAATGTAGTGTAAGATCAATCCTGCTGTTTACTTCGCTCCGCTAAAGGAACAAAGAACAGAAGAAAGGCCTTAACCCAGCCATCGTAAAGGAGTGGGATGAAGGATGAAAAATGGGTCTGATGGGCAGTTGCACAGAGTAAACGCATTTGGAGAAGCAGCAGCTCCAGCTGAGATAAAACCAATGATGATTTGTATTTTGCACTGTATCTTCAGGGAATAAAGGCACTTCTATCAGATAGCATTGGAGGCAAACTCGAAACACTGTGGTAAAGGGCTGTGTTCCTTGCCAGGGAGAGAATAAAAACTCCCGTGGTTGCTGAGATTGTGCATGCCTCTGTCCTCCCATGGTGAGGCAACTCAACCAGGCCCTCCTTTACACTCTACCCGCCCCTGCTAGCCCAACAATTGGCTGGGCCCTGCCATTAACAAAGAAATAGGATATGGGGTTTACATGGATAAATACCAGCAACTGTAATTTGTGGAATTGTCATTAAACTTTTTAAAAGTTATTTCAAATGAGGAGCCCAGCAATTTCATTACTGCCCAAAGAAGAGTAGGAATGGGAGTACAGAGGCAGAGTTAATATTCAAATACAAATATATGGAGAATGAAAGGGCAGAGGAACAAGGTTACTACAGCAATGCAGGGATTTTCTCTTTCTGAATGAAGCAAATGCAACACATGACTTCACCATGTGTTGAAACCATATGGCACTGCCCAACTGCAATGACAAGTAACCCAGGTAAGGGGGATGAGAAAGGCAGAGGAAATACACAGGCAAAATGAGGCACATCCTCCCTGGTCCCCCACCTTGCCCCCCAGAGCTAGACACAACTAATCCCATAGCCTCAGGAATCAAGTGTGGTCAGAAGACCTGAGAGTTTGTTAGAAATGAAAAATCTCTGGTACCAAACCTGCTGCATCTGGATCTTAGGAGGGGTACCAGGAAACACTGATGGTTAGTAAGCGTTTGACCAGAGTTCTTTTTTTTTTTTTTTGTACCAGAGATCGAACTCAGGTCCTTGTGCTTGCGCAGCAGGCGGCAAAACCACTGAGCTAAATCCCCAGCCCCTATTAGTAAGCGTTTGGAACCACACCTTTGGAATCCAAGAAAATTTTCCTGACTCTTTGTATTCAGCAAATCATCTCTCCTCTGAATTCTGTATTTCTTATTTATATGGCAATCACAAGACATTATCATACCCCTTTAAACAGTGGCAACAGAACAAATAATGCTGATTTGTTTTGCCTTAGTTGCCACTTTCATGTGTATTTATGTGCTCTGACTTCCCCATTAGGTGTCAAGTTCTTTAAGGACCGAAAACCTCACATAGTCTTTTTTAAAATCTTCAAAATACCTGGCAGATATTGATACTCATTAGTTGTTAAAGGGTTGATCTGGGTACTGGGCATCTTGTTTCTGCAGGGGGATAATAGAATAGATAATGTTCAATAGATTCCTCGCTGTCAAGGGGGGAAAAATCAGCATTTTTCTACTTTTGTTGTTTTGACAATAAGACAAGAGTGCCTAAACTGAGCAGTAGGGCTCTCTGATTATCATTATGTGAGTCTGTTTCCTCCATTTTCTAAGTAAGCATGGGAAATAATAAACTTGTGAGTAATTATTTTGTAGAGATGTTAACGGCTAACTGCAAAATAGTTACACTTTGAGGGGATTACTGAATGAATGCAGTCTAGCAAATCTACAGTATGTGTGGTGGTTAATCTTTATTCCCAACTTGATTGGCTTAAGAGATGCCTAAGAAATTAGTAAAAATTCTGGATGTGTCTGGGTGGGTGATGGGGCATGACCTTGAGGATTATCTGGTCCTAGTCCCTTTCCTCTCTGCTTCTTCTTTCTGTCTGCTTTCGAGTAGCCATGAGATCATCAGCTTTCTTCTCCCAGCCCTCTGCCATGATGTATCTCAGAGCCAGCCAAGCATGGACTGAAACCTCTGAAACCCTAAGCCAAAATAAACTATTTGCTCCTTTAGGTTGTATATGTCAGGTATTTTGTCCTAGAAATGAAAAGCAGACTATAAATTTGCATAAACTCAAATGCATCCTTCTAATTTAGCTTTTATGTAAAAACCTATTAGTAATTTCCAGACATTGTATAGAGGTGACCTAATATAATACTCAGACTGCTAAATGAACTGGATATAATTCACCCTAAAGGCAGTGAAGGAAACTGAGACTCAAATGGATGAAATAAATTGGTGAAGTCCACTAATTTACACAGCAGAACACAGATTCTAACTCTACTTGATTCCAGAGCCTATGCCTATTCTCTCACACTGCACTAAAGGAAAGAAAGGAGGAAAATAATGCATCTGAATGCAACCTGCACTCACAGGGAATGGAAATGCACATGACAGCAGGGACTTGAGTTTTTCCCACCTGACCACAGATAAGCTCAATACAACAACTTTGTAACTATACATAGGTAGCAAAAGGGAATATCAGAGCATAAGACCATGTCCATACAATGTCAAATAGCTGTGTTTTTTTTAAAAAAAGAACATTCAATTAATCATCCAAATATTTGTAAATAGTGAGCCACTCAGGGTTTTTTTGCTTTTTCTCAAGTGATTGCAAGACACATAGACTCAACATATAAGTCCCAAACTTCTGAATACTTCCTCAAAAGAACTTTTGACATTAACCAAAAACACAGCAAGAATCTAACGTGTTTCTTCTTCATATTATGTGTTGTGTGTTTTCTACACTCAGAACAATAAAGGAGACTCCATTTCAGTTGAAAATTCTCATAATATAAATTAGAAAAGCACACACTAAATTAAATAGACACAATCTAAATTAGATAAACAACATCATCAGAGTTCTGATTCATTCCCAGCAGGGACTATGAGAGAGGACATTTCTCAGAGGCATTGATACACAGAAAGGTTTGCATTTCTCAGGTCAATAGATCATTTGTTACATTTTATTCTGCATTTACTGTGTCCAAGGACTTGAGTGCATTTCTGAGTGAATCTAGAGTAGATGAAAAACTTACTACTCCATCAGGAGGGTAGGGCCATTAGGGTGAGAATCTTACAGTTCATCAGTCTATTTTGTATACACTGTAATTTCATGGGGTATGTCAGCTCGATTATAAAGTTCCAGTTATTATCCATTTAGTTCCCAAAAATTGCATTTCCTACCTTGCTTGTTGTACTCTATGTCCATCCCACAAAGAGTGAGCCCAGTACAATGTAAAGGGGCCTCAATATATGTTTCCCAAAATAAGAGGGGGGTTGCTGTCTGCACTCTAGACATCCTCTGACATGGTTTCAAGAATGCAAATAAGACAATCTGCACAGGCAATAGTGGAGTGCTCTACCAAGTTGCCTCTTTTTTAAGTATCAAAGTCTCTGAACAGACTTCCATAAAGATCTAAGGAACAGAGTAGTTAGGTGGCTATTAAATTACATATTAAATCACATATTAAATTAGTGCAAAAGCAAGATTGGGGCCAAAGGGGACCTCTGGCCCATCACCCTTTCCTGTGTCTCAGTCAAAGAATCTATCCCCTTCTAGCACAGGCCAAGAGACATACAACAGGAACACAAATACAAGCCACATGTTATTTTAAGTTTTCTAGCAGCCATATTTTAAAAAGGAAAGAGAAAAATGTAAAATTGGTTGTGATAATAGTTCTTACATCAGCCAATACATCCAAAGTATCATTTCAACAGGTAATCAAGAAATTATTGAGATATTTTATATTATGTTTTCACATAGTCTTTAAAATCCCATGTTTATTTCATACTTTCAACCCATCTCAGTTCACACCTACCCCATTTCAAGTGCCCTGTGGCCACATGTGACTACTTTCCTGGACAACACAGCCTTTGTAGCATGTGCCTGAAATACTTCAACAGCAAAGCCCTGCCAAGTCCAGCCTTGGGTCAGACAGCCCTTTTGCAGGCAGGATTATTGAAGTGAGATCCACACAACAGCCCTACTGAGAAGTGAGAGAAAGGTTTCCAGGCAGCCTCCAACCCTAATATAAAGCCCTGGAAGCCTTTCAGTTCCTCCCTCCCGATGGTGCCAAGGAGAAGCCCCTTCAGGTAAACTCCTGGCAAGCTTATGAGGGGGCATTTTGTAGAGGAAAGCTGCACCAATGTTCTTGCAGATTATTGTTTTATGAAGAAAAATAAAGAAAACACACTTAATGTTTCAGCAAACATCTCAAGTGATGACTGTGAGTTTAGCATTGAGCTCTGTGCTGGAGAAACAGAAGCCAACAAACTGACAAGATCCTTGTGGAGCTTCCTTGTAGTAGGGACGACCCACGAAACAAATAGGCACACATACAGAAATAATTACAAACTGTGATAATGCCTACAAGGAAATAAGCAGGATATGGAGAAAGCACCATTTAGTCAGTGTCTACTACATTCCAGATATTGTGTTAGCCTCCTTTATCTGAAATAGTACTTGTAATAACCACCATTTATTAGTGCCTAAAACATATCAGGAAATGCTAGTTTCTTTTTGTATCATCTCTTACTCTCACAATAACTCTCAAATGAAAATCTTACATATCAAAGCCAATGCTCAAAGAGATAACTGTCAAAGTTCATATCATTTGGGCCGGGGACTTAGCTCAGTGGTTCCGTCACTTGCCTTGCAAGCGCAAGGACCCAAGTTCTATCCCTGGTACCAAAAAAAACAAAAAAACCAAACAAAGTTTATATCATTAGTAGGTAGAAGAAGCAGGGTCCAAGTTTGTGTCACATAACACCATTCTCTTCTCCTCTACCTTATGATTTTTTTTTTTTTTTTTTTTTTTTTTTTGGTACCTGGGATGGAACTTGAGTCCTTGCGCTTGCAAAGCAGGGGGCAAAACCAATGAGCTAAACCCCCAGCTCTGATGTTCATTCTTATATCATGCAGGTTTTTTTTATTGACTAGCAGTGAAGAACAGAAATTGTGTCAACTATGGGTGGACCCGTCAGAACCTTTACTTTAAAAAGCCATTAAGAATAAGTTTTCTAAGCCATGAAATGAGAACATCAATTCCAACATCAGGACATGGTGCTGCAGAAACCAATGGGCTGCATCTCCCACACCACCTTTGGTGGCTGCCTGGGAATGGAGGTGCTACATGTGGGCTCAAGGGCAAATAGGTATTAAAAAGCTATGTCTGGCATGGCTGGGAGCTGGCAGAAGTGACACACTTGCCATGTTTTTATCACCCCTAGATTTGTTTCAAGACCATTATGAACTCAGGAGCAAATCCCTGGATCCTGGGCTGCCTAAGAAATGGATCTATCCAGGGCTGGGGATTTAGCTCAGTGGTTTCCTCTCCTGCTGCACAAGCGCAAGGACCCGAGTTCAATCCCCTGTACCAAAAAAAAAAAAAAGAAAGAAAAAGAAATGGATCCATCCAGAGATCACACTTGGTTAAATGTGGGTCAAAGTCAATGACCCACATCACAGGGTCATTGAGTGTGCACTGAGCTTCCCTGGGCCTAATCATCAGACCCAAGACCCTCATACAGCCCAAGAATGGACTTATGGATGCTGGACTGCCTATAAGTTCCAGCCCCAAACCACCCTTGGCTAACTCCTTACCAAAACCCCAATGAGGTAGGTTTAGTAACTGACAACCAGACTATATTGTAGCAATGACTTTTTTGTAATTTGCCAATGCTTTATTGACTATTGAATCATTTGTGTACAAACTGTTTAATCTCCATTAAAGTGTATATTTCATCATTTCCCCCTTATCATTTTGTTCTATTTTAAAAACCTCAGGTTAAAAGAACTTCTTTCAGGTTACACTAGCACAATGACCTAAACAAATAGACCAGTAGGTATTTTCAGTCCTAAATCTGATTCCTCAATGGATAAGCCTGAAAAACATCACTTTAGATGAGCAGAATGTCCAAATAGAACACTGAATTTGGAATGAACAAGGTGACCAGTGCCATTTTTCTCCTCAGGACCTGGCTTGCATAGAACACAACCTACCTAAGCCAGCAGAGCATTCCCAGAAACCACAGGGAGAGCACAGAACACAGCAGCACCCCCTGGTTGCCTGGTATTCCTCCCCGATCCTCTCTAATCCCAGAAAATGCATGTATTACTTTTTAGCGGCAAAACGATCACCTCAAAATCTCCTGAAACTCCTACCTCGCCAACCTAAACCCTGACATTACTGCATTTTCCACAACAGTGGTCCCAGAAGGCTTGAAAAATCTCTCTCTTCCGATCATGGCACAGTCACAGAAAGACATAATCTTTGGATGAGAAAACTTCCTCTTCAAACAAAGGAACACTTCTCCCTGTGCGTGCGGCAGGAGACATTTAGCCCTTCTACTATCCCCTGTTGTGGAAGGTGAGCCTTCCAGGCTTTAATGATGGGGATAATTACAAACGGATTTGTAGTCCAAGCCTGCAGGTGGAAGGAAGGGGAGCAAAATAGCAAGAGACCACCAGTTTTTCCATGTCTGTGAAGCACCCTTGTACTCAAAATGAGCATCACTTCCTTATCACTGACCTCACTCTCAGTCTTAGTTGTGAAAAAATGCTTGTAAAAATGGTTCCCACAGCCTGAAATCTTGAAATTTCCAAGAGCTTTTAGTATTTCTTGGCCTCGGCACACAAAAGTGCAGTTGCCAGGCGGATATTCTCACAGCCACTGCCATCTTTATTTCACATTGTGATGCAAACAGTGAGGGAACAAGCTAACAGTCATTTTACAGCTAAAGCTGGTTAAACATACACACACAAAATAAAAGCAGAAGCCCCACTGTTTAGAGAGTCCAGGCAACCACCAGTCCATCTGCCTCAACAACCAGGCCACTCAAAAGCCTCATTTCAAGGGCAAAACATCAGAAAGGAGGAGCAATGCAAAAGGCAAAAAGGCTGACACAGAGCATCCAAGGTGGGTGTCTCTGTGGACAGGCACGTTTCCAGTTCAGTGATCTGAGCTGAAACAAGGCTTGGGCATCCTAAAGAGCTTGTACAAAGCCATCTGCTCCAGTGAGCAAAGGGACACCCTGCCCTTGTCTAAGTGCATAGGGAACTCTCATCAACTTCTCCACCACCTGGAACTTCTGCGGTGCCTGGGTAGGTGGTAGGCAGCCCCCAAAGTGATGAAAGGAGTGAGGAAATGTTTGCAGAACACTTCACATCTCACCTCTCACTACACGCATTTCGAAGTGCAGCTGAAATGTCCGTGTTCATTATTAGGTTGGTTGGTTGGTTGGTTGGTTGTTTGGTTGGTTGGTTAATTTAACCTATCCTCCTTGTAAACAGATGTCAAGACTTTCCATGGGAAAAGTTAGAAGGATATGTGATTCCTCAAACAATGATACTTTGGAGTTTATTGCTTCAAAAAGAGAATGGAAAAAAATGGAAACAAAGCTTTTGTAAATAAGGAAGGGAAAGGAGGTTAAATTGAGGGTATAGGATTGGGGGGGGAAAGAAAGAACCAAGATATAAATTCCCTATGATGAATGTGATTACTACGTTTGTCTAAAATATATCAGTAGTATTGTAAAATCATAGCAGAAAAGGGATAGAAACTTTTAAAAAGAGCAATGAAGGTGGGCCATGGTGGTGCACACCTGTAATCCCACAACTCTGGCAAAGAGCAACACAATTTCAAGCCCAGCCTAGGCAACTTAATAACTTAGTGAGATTTTTATCTCAAAATTTTAAAAGAAATTGAGATGTTGCTCAGTGTGAAGGCCCCAGGTTCAATCCCCCGTACTTCAAAACAAAACAAAAAAACCAAAGTAATGTTAAGTAATAACATGTAATGTTTTTGTTTATATTTATGTAATCTTTTGTTTATGTTTATAATAAGTATACGTGGTCTCTCTCCTCAGGGGAAGAATTAAACACACATGCACACACGTGCGCACACACCCACACACACACACATCTTCCTGGGCAATTCATTATGTGTCTAGATTGCTCCACTTCTAGGACATTAATTGGGCAATCCTCACAAAGTGACCAGGAAGGAAGGAATATTATTTATTTTATTTTATTTTATTTTATTTGCTATTTTATTGCACATTTTAAATTATATTACATTTCTTTCTGTAAAAATTAATTTTGTTGGTACATTTTAAGTATACAATATAATGACATTCATCGTTGGAATTATGAACCTTTACATAATCTCTCTTGGGTCTTATTTTTTCCCCCTTCCCCTACCCTCCCTTCAAGCCCTCCATCCCTCCCTGTTTACAAAGTCTTTGTTTCCATTTTCTGATTTTCTCATATTAATGCCTTTCCCTTCTTTCCTTTCCCCTACCCCTCCCACTTCCCCTCCCCCTTTGCCCCTTTTCCTCCGACTTCATATTATCTATTACACCTTTTACACTTTATTTACACTTTCAGTTTCACACTGGAGAAACTATTCAGTATTTACCATATGTGAGGCTTATTTATTTCACTTAAGAGAATCACCTCAATGTGCACCCATTTACCTATGAATGTCTCTGATTTCTCATTTTTTATGGCTGAGTAGTACTCCGTTTTATTTTTAAAAACCACATTTTCTTTATCCAGTCTCCAGCTGATGGGCATTTGGGCTGCTTCCAAGTTGTAGCTATTACAAATTGTGCTGCTATGAACATGGGTGCACATATCTCACTGTGGTATGATTCTTCTAATTCTTTGGGGAAGATACCCAGCAGGGGTATACCTGGGTCAAATGGGACTTCCTGTCCTAGTTCTTTGAGGTCTCTCCATATTGATTTCCATAGTGGTTGCACCAGTCTACACTCCCACCAGCAGTGGAGCAGGGTTCCTCTTGCCCCACAGACCCACCAGCATTTATTATTGGTTGATTTCATGATAGCAGCCATTCTTTCTGGGGTGAGGTAGAATCTCAGCATTGTTTTCATTTGCATCTCTCAAACAACAAGTGATGTTGAACATTTCTTCATATGTTTATTTGCTATTTCTACTTCTTTGTCTGAGAAATGTCTGTTCATTTCAGAAGCCCATTTTTGGGTTAGGTCTTTCAATTTGGGAGGTCTGATTTTTTTAAGTTCTTTATAGATTCTACACAGTAGACTTTGCCTGAGGAACAGCAGGTGAAAATTTTTTCCCACATTGTGGGTTGTCTCTTCACACTGCTGGTGGTTTCTCTTGCTATGCAGAAGGTTTTTAATAAGAAGTGATCCCACTTGTTGATTGTTTGAGCTAGTTCAAGGGCAACTGAGGTTTTGTTCATAAAATCTTTTCCTACACCGATGTCTTCAAGAGTTCTACCCGACCTCTGTCCCAGCTGGTTTAGTGTTTCTTTTTTAATATTTAGATATTTAATCCACTTAGATATTAGTTTACAGCATGGTGAGAGATATAGGTGTAGTTTTAGTCTTTGGCAAGTTGAAACCCAATTGTTCCAGCACCATTTACTAAAGAGGCTATCTTTCCTCCAGTGAGGGTATTTGGCTCCTATGTTGAAGAAGAGGTGGCTGAGTGTGTCTGGAGTTGTTTCTGCATCTTCTAATCTGTTCCACTGGTCCTCAGGTCTGTTTCTTTGCCACTACCATGCTGTTTTTATCACAGTAGCTTTGTAGTATGGTTTCAAGTTGGGAGTTTTGATACCCCTTGCCATATCTCTGTTGCCTAGAATTGCTTTTGCTATTCTAGGTCTCTTCTTGTTCCAAATGAATTTTTGCATCATGTTCTCAGGGTCTATGAAGTATGCTGCTGGAATTTCAATTGGGATTGCATTGAATCTATATGGCAGTTTTGGAAGTATGGCCATTTTCACTATGTTAATTCTTCCAGGAGCAAGGGACATCTTTCTATTTTCTGATATCCTCTTCAGTATCTCTTTTCAGTGTGCTGTAGTTTTCAGAGAAGAGGTCTTTCATTTCTCTTGTTAGGTTGATTCCTAGGTATTTCAATTTTTTGCATGCATCGTGAAAGGAATTGTTCACCCTATTTCTTGCTCAGTGAGTCTGTTTTTCATGTAGAGGAAAGCTATTGGTTTTTGTGTGTTGACCTTGTATCCAGCTACTTTACAGAATTTGGTTATTAAGTCTAGAAGACTTTTGGTGGAGTTCTTAGGGTCTTCTATATATAATATCATGTCATCTGCCAATAATGACAATTTGACTTCTTCATTTCCTATCTTTATTCCTTTTATTTATTTCTTTTTTCTAATTGCTGTAGCTAATATTTCCAAAACTATATTGAAGAAAAGTGGTCTTGTTCCTGATTTTAGTGTGAAGGATTTCAATTTTTGACCATTTAGTATGATATTGGCTGTTGGTTTTTCATAGATGGCTTTTATCAGATTGAGGTAGAGACTGTCTATTCCAATTTTTAAAAGGGTTTTGAATCATAAAAGTGTATTGGATTTTGTCAAATGCTTTTTCTGCATCTACTGAGATGATCATGTGGTTTTTGTCCTTGGCGCTATTGATATAGTGCATTATATTTATTGATTTGTGTATGTTGAATCATCCCTGCATCCCTGGGATGAATCCCACTTGGTCAGGGTGTATAATCTTCTTGATGATCTTCTGCATTCTATTTGCCAGTATCTTATCAAGGATTTTTCCATCTATGTTCATTAGTGAGATTGGCCTATAGTCCTCTTTTCGGTTGGGTCTTTCTCTGCATTGGGGATCAAGGTGATGCTTGCTTGCAGGAATGAATTTGGGAATATTGCTTCCCTTTCACTTTCATTGAAGAGTTTAAACAGTAGTGGCAGTAGTTCCTCTCTAAATGTCTTGTAGAATTCAGCAGTGAAGCCCTCAAGACCTGGGCTTTTCTTAGTTGGTAAGTTTTTAATTACATTTTCAATTTCATTGACTGATATTGGGTTGTTTAGAATTTTTAGGTCTTCTTCATTCAACTTTGGTATTCATACTTATCTAGAAATCTGTCCATTTCTTCTGTGTTTTCCATCTTATTGGCATATAGGTTCTCAAAGTAGGTATTGATGATCCTCTGGATTTCTGCTGGGTCCATTGTAATGTCATCCTCTTCATTCCCAATTGCATATATGTGGGTCTTTTCTTTCCTTTTTCTGATAAGGTTGGCTAAGGGTTTGCAAATTTTGCTTATTCTTTTGAAGAACCAACTCTTGGCTTCGTTGATTTTTTGTATCATTCTCTTAGTCTCCATTGCATTGATTTCTTCTCTGATCTTTATAATTTCCTCCCTTGTATGAGCTTTGGGGTTGTCCTGCTCTTCTTTTTCTAGAAACTTGAGGTTCAGCATCAGGTTGTTTAATTGGGCTCATTCTGTTTTCCCAATATCAGTATTCACTTCTATGAATTTCCCTCTTAAGGCTGCTTTCATTGTGTCCCATAGATTCTGGTATGTTGTATTGGCACTGTCATTTCATTGTAGAAACTGCTTATTTCTTCTTTAATTTCTTCTGTGACCCACTGGCTATTCAGAAGTGTGTTGTTCAATTTCCATGTGTTCATGAAATTCTTATGGGTTTTTTTGCTATTGATATCCAATTTCATCACACTAAGGTATGATAATATACAGGAGACAACTTCAATTCCTTTGCACTTACTTAAACATGTTCTATGAATGAGTATGTGGTCTATTTTGGAGAATGAGCCATGTGCAGCTGAGAAGAATGTGTATTCTGATTTTGTGGGGTGGAATACTCTGTAAACATCTGTTAAGTTCATTTGTTCAAGAGTTTGAGTTCTAGTACTTTGTTGTTTATTTTTTGTCTAGTTGATCTATCTATTTGTGACAGTGGGGTATTGAGGTCCCCCACTACTACTGTATTAGAGTTTATTTGATTTTTCATGTCCATTAGTATTTGTTTTATATAGTTGTGTGCACTAGTGTTTGGTGCATAGATATTTATGATTGTCATCTCTTCCTGTTGGATTGTTCCTTTTACAAAGATGTAGTGCCCTTCTTTGTCTCTCTTAATCAGTGTTGGTTTGAAATCCACTTTATGTGCAAAGAGGATAGCTACTCCTGCTTTTTGGGGGGGCTCCTGTCACATGGAGTACTGTTTTCCACCCTTTAACTTTTAATCTATGAGTTTCTTTTTGAATTAAGTGTGTTTCTTGTATACAGCATATTGTATCCAACATCTTGCTTCTTGACCCATTCTCCAGTCTTTTTCTTTTGATTGGTAAATTAAGATCATTAACATTGATGGTTGCAACTGATATGTATTGACTTATCATTGTCATGACTTTTTCTTTTTGTTAGATTCTCCTTCTATGCTTCAATTTCTTTTCCTGCCCAATGGATTCATTTTGCTATGCTTTCTGGGGTTCGGATCCTCATTACCTTTTCCTAGAATATTGTGTAAAATATTTTGGAGTGCTGGTTTGGTATTTATGAATTTCCTAAGGTGCTCTTTGTCATGAACATATCTTATTTCTCCATCAGTTTTGAAAGATAATTTTGAAGGGTACTTCAGTCTGGGTTGGAGATTGTTTTCCCTTAGGGCTTGAAATACATCACTCCATGCTCTTCTTGCCTTGTGGGTTTGTGTTGAGAAGTCTGCTGTGATTCTGATGGGCTTTCCTTTGTACGTGATTGTTTCTTTTCTCTAACTGCTTATAGAATTTTGTTCTTCTGTTGGGTTTCTGTAATCTTTTTTTTTTTTTTGGTACTGGGGATTGAACTCGGGTCCTTGTACTTGCACAAAAGGCAGCAAAACCACTGAGCTAAATCCCTGGCCCTGGAATCTTAACTATTATATGCTATGTGTAGATTTTTTTTAATCAAGGCTAATTGGAGTCCCATATGCCTCACTTATCTGTATGTTAAGTTCTTTTCCCCTGCTTGGGATGTTTTCTGCCATTACTTCTGTGAACATTTTTTTATGTCATCTGTACTCTCTCCTGTTTCTTCATTGACTCCAAAGTGTCTTATGTTATTCTTCTTTGCATCATCTAGCAGCTGTTGGATTTATTTCTTGTGTCCCTTACTATTTTAAAGAATTTTTTCTTTTCCTGGTCACTATTTGAAATTTTATCTTCTATATCTGAAATTCTGTCCTCACATTGGCTCATTATGCCTTGCAAACTTTTAATGGAGTTTTTAATTTCCTGGAAATCTGTTTGCATCTGTTTTATGGGTTCCATTTGTTTCCTATGTTGGGATTCCATCATGTTCCTCAGCTCCTCTATTTATTTTTTTAATCTGTGTCCTCTCTAATCTTGTCTTAATCTTAATCATGTCTTGCACTATGGACATAATCTCTGCTGTTATCTGAGAAATTATTTCTGATTTCATTTTTTCCAGATTTTCTTTTGTTGCCAGTTCAGGGAGTCCAGGTGGTAGAGTATCAGATTGTTCCATCATGTTTCCCTTTGGGGTTGCTTTAGGTGATCTGGAAGTCTGGTTTTAAGACTTGTTTATGTGTCTTCTCATTTCAACTGGGGGGAGGTGTGCTACTGGCACCTATGTAGCTCACCTCCTTGGTGCTAAGTTGGCTGTGCTCCTCGGCACTGGGAGCAGTGGTATGGTGGCCTGGAAGGCTCCTCCTCAGTGCTGGGGGCAGCTCTGCTCCTCAATGCTGGAGGCTTTGGTTCAGCAGCCTGTATATTTCATTTCTTGTAGATCCATTTTTCAGTATTATATACAAGCACACATTGTTTAGCCACACAAATAATTTATTCCCTAAGTTACCTCTCACTGGTGTGCACACTTTGAAGGGCAGAATCTCTCAGGTACACAAGCGAATCCTTTCCAACATGCAAGTGGAGAATCTTGGAATCAAGGGGACTATCTTGCCCAAGAATAAACAAGGAGTTGTGACAGTCAACCTAAACCTTGCTACTGTTTGAACTTTCAAGTAAAGCAAGGAAGAGAAGACAAAGAAAGCAAAAAGAGAAAAAGGAGAAGATGAAGAAAGAGAATGGTTCTGGGTGCCTCACAGACTTTTTTTCCATTCTTGTCATTCTTTTTCCTGCCTAGTCACTAGGAACATAGACAGGGTCAAGGGTTGGGGACAGCCTATGGACACAGCAGTCCATACCAAAGTTCCTTCCCCCTTTGCCCCTACTAATGGTATTCCTGCTATCATTCTCATTCGTTCTTTCCCTCTCCCTCTCCTTCTCCCTCTCAAAAATTTCTTGTGTCTGCTACTTTCTTCTCACAAAATTTATACCCTTATTCAGTTTCCTTTCATAATTCCCAAAATCAGCTGCTTTTTTTTCCCAAACTAAGTGCTGAACCAAGACCTTGAATAATCTTCTGAATCATCAATTCCTCCATAGACTTTCTCCTTCTTTACACCCAAATTTTCCTACCTGTTCTCCCACCTCCGATGACAAGGGATCCTAAAACTCTGGGGTGAAAGTCACCTACTTCCTCCCAAAATTCCCCATGTATTCAAGCCAGCCCCCACCTTTAGTCAGCACAGATGCCCCCAGACAAATATAGTAAACACACACAGGGATCAAAGTTGCTACTAATAAAAATTCCATTAAATAGTCCCTAGCAGGGGATCAACCTGAGGTTACTCTGGAAACATACATGCTCCTTACATATGAAAGAGGACCTTCCTCCTCTGGCTCACTAGCAATTATTTATTTTCCCCAGTTTCTACCTCTCTCCTGACAGAATCATTCAACACAATCCGATTTTCTCTGCTCAAGCCCACCTTCACTTTAAAAGAACAGAAAGGATAGCCTTAGCTCCTATCAATGGTATCAAGGCTTCCTTCCTTTGACAAGTAGCCCAGCATCTGCAGTTTCATCTCTTCATCTTTTTTCCCCCTGTGTGCACTTGTACAAAGCCATAGCAGCTTCATTGTAAGCTACATGAAATCCTATTGGATTCACACTGACTACGCGTGGGATGGTCTTGCACGCCAGAATGATGGGATATCAATGGTCCACTCGTCTGGATTAAAGTGAGCTGGCAACCTGCAAGAAGTAACTCAGAACATGGGTGTGTCACTGGTTTGACATTAAGTAGAAGCTGCTTCCATGTGGCAATAGGACAGTGACAAGAACCTGATTTAGCAGCTGCCACCCTGGGAAGTGACCACTCTCAGCTCTCCTTCCAGACAGAAGCAGCATGGAAGGGGTATCTGAGGTCTGTGTGTGACATCAGGCAATGCCAACCTATCCAGGAAGCTGGGGCTAAACACATCGATGCTGCCCTGCACCACCTGGAACCTCCCTGAACCCAGACAGGAACAGCATCTTTAAAGGGCCCAACTGTTTGCTTGGAAAGACTATCACATGTGAAAAAAATCTGTATGGGATATGCTACCAGTGACACAGGTTACCCAGAAACACTTCCTGCCCTACACTACTGTCCTGACTTTGGAAAAATGTGACCAAAAAAACTTCATGCCATAACTGTTCTTAGATAAAGTTCTCAAGATACAAAACTCATTTCATTCCTTTTCATTTCTGAAAATGGTTGGTAGCACATTTAGGAGGAAATGGATAATAAACTATATTAAAATTAAGCTGCTGGAGATTTAGCTCAGTGGTTCCAGTGCCTGCCTCCTAAGTGCAAGGTCCTGAGTTCAATCCTGGGTACCCAAAAAAAAATTAAGCTAAGGACTATTACTAGTATTTATCCCTCAAAATAGTAACTGTTACTATTGAAAGGACTACTAACATTATAATATCCCTCAAAATAGTAAGTGATACTGTTAAGGAACTGAATGTAAGACAATAGTGGTTCACTGGGGACCTTCTTAACTGTCAAGAAGTAGTAGACCCCACAGTTTTAAAGCATCTTTTTTGCTTTGCACATAGAGATGAACTCTGGGGCATCACACTGCATTTTCCTACCCAGCCCAAGCCAGCCATTCCTTCACCGATGTGACCTAGGCTAGTGAGGACTCATGCTATTACCTTCTGTATTCCTGCCCCAAGCAGGTCTCACAAGAACAAAATTGAGAAACAGATTCACTCCCCTAAACTACCTATGAGAAACAATGGTCACTTTGGGAAAGAGGAAAGAGTTCCAGCTGCTGCATTCCCAGGTAGAGTACCCTGTCTCTCCTCCCATGAAGCCAATTTTAAACTAAATGCAAGTCAGTACAATAATTGCACATGAAAACAAATGACATCAAAAGATAGTCAATTCCCAAGGCTAAAATTTGGGACATTGCCTTCTACTTGTATTCAAAGAGAGGTAAGATCAAGTGCAAAAGCCCTGACCTTGGAAAGAACTTGGTGAGTTCAGAGATTCAAAGTAGCTTGATTCTCCTACTGCACAGTCTCCAAGGCAGAGAGTGGCACAGGAAGAGACAAAGCCCTTTGTCCTGTTATGTGTGTCTTGATGCCTTGCCTCCCCCCATTCTGAGGGAACAGGTCAGAACTCAGGGTAAGGAAGAGGGAAGACATAGACATATCTTTGAGCCTGTTCTAACTTATGAAAAGAAGTAAACTCTGACACTTTACCTAAAGTGGGTATTAAATTCTTTGTGATATCCCTCAATCCTGAACATAATACACCATCATCTTGAGACACTAGGCTTAAAAATCAAAAGTTTAGGGCACAGGCTATGGAGTCCTACAATCCTGGTTCCTAATCCTGCTCCATGTCCCCGAAGCTCTATGAGTTTCAGCCTTCTGCTAACATAAAGGGAGATCATCCAGGGACAAGTTTTTAACACATGAGCCTCTGAGGAACATTTAAGACACAGAAACACTAAACACTACTGTCATTTAACTAATTAATACATTATCAAATAAACAATATTTTTGCAGTGCTGGAGATTGTACCCAGGGCCTCCTGCTTGCTAGGCAAGGAATCTACCACTGACCTACATCCCAATTCAATCTTAGTTAATAAATAATTTCTTATTCCATCCCACATGCCTGACAAACACAAAAGTGAATGTTCTGGAACAGTGCTAATAGAAATACAATGTGAACCAAAAATGTGAGCTGCCTGTGTTAAATTTAAAATTTCTATTATAGAAAAGGTTATTTTAAAATAGAAATTACTTTTAATAACATATTTAATCCAGTATACCCAAAACATTTTCATTTCAACATGTAATCAATCTTTTAATATTTTTTAAATTGTTGATGAGATATTTTGCATTCCCTTCTTTATAACACTTTTAAAATTGAGTGTGTGTCCCATACTTATAGCACATCTCTATTCAAACTAGACACATTTCAAGTCCTTAATAGCCACATGTGGATACTAGCTACTACCCTGGAGGACACAGGTCTTTCGGGGTTTTTTTATATATTTGACTTCATGATATATCTTTAATATAATTACAAAATTGATGAAAGTTGAAAATATTAAGACAACAAAGATAAAGCCAATTCCTCACTTCATACATCTATTCTGGCTTCTGAGTGTGGGTGAAAGAAACTCAGCTCTCTCACCTTCCTGAACTATCAATGAGGCATTCATTTAATCAACTGCTCAATTATTCATTCATTCAACAAACATCCACTGAGCATTTCCTGTTTTCCAAGTACCAGGTTATAGGGACTGAAATAAGAACAAACACTTTTGCTGCCCTAAAGATGCTTGATATCTGGGTTGGAGGCTTCCATTCTCCTGGGAAGTTAGCAGATTCTCAGAGTATCTCCCTTCCCAGCTAGTATTTGGGAGAAGCAGGTTCTGGTTTTGGCTCCTCTGCTAAGTATCTCAAAGAAAGCATTTCCTCATCAAGCCTGTAAAATATGAACTGATCTGGATAACTATGTAGTGGCCTTCCATCAGAGATGGCAGCTTCAGCCTAAGCCCCATTACCCTATGGCTCTTGACAATGTGTGAGAAGAGGGGAGAACAAGTTGAAGAGAGGCCCCTACCCTGGGAGGAGGTGCAACTTTGTTCACTTCTGTTTATTTCCTCTCCTGGGCCTCTGTGGTTGCAAGAATGGTCTGGATTTGTTTTGCCTTGCTTTGTTTTTAATTACATTTAAAATTAGCAATACAATCCCCATGATCCATCTAGAAGAATAATTGGCCCATTTGGTGCATCCGACTGTGTGGGGAGACCCCCTCATCATCACACCAGAGCTGTGCACGCATTCTGTTCCCAGGTAGATGAGGTCTAAGAAACCCAGAGAGCTCATCCCACCCATCATTAACCTCATTTTGAGACAGCCCCAGAGGTGGTCCTTTAGCTACTGGCACAGCCAGCTGTCAATTGTGTCAAGCAGGTAAGATTAGTTAGCAGGGGAGCAACCCAAAGAGGTAGCCATAGATCCAAATGCCTAAAATACATTCTGGAATGTGGTAATTATGGCCTGCAGCTGCCAAGGGTGTCCTCTGTGGGTTCACAGATAGCACTTGTACCTTGGAAAGAAGAGAGGATAGATAACAGCATCCAAGCTATTAATGACAAGCAACGGATCTTGGTTCTAACTCACCAAGACAGTCCACAAAACTCACATCATTATTCATCTCCTCACCTGCACAATTGCTCCTCTCAATATGGGTGCTGTGGATTTATGTCCCTAAACAGAAGTGATAAGGGCCAGGGAAAAGGGGGAAAGGTGAAGAATTAATGCTAAGTGGGCTAAAAAGAGAAAACTCTATCTCTAGTTGTACAAAGCATTCTATGCCTCTATTTTTACAAATGATCCCCATTTCCATGTTTTTTTAAATGGGCAATTTTTATACTGTGCCTCAAAATAGCTTGTGCTTAGTTTGCTAAGTAAAATGGAATAATGATGGCATCACATGACCCAAAATTACAAGTCAGTGAGGTTACTAGACAGTATTAAAGCCAGAGGCTCTAAGATACCAAAATATTTGGGTAAAACAAACAACTTTCCCAATCAAGAAACTTTGGCTGTAATGTTCACTGAAACCCCCACCCCATCATTTGAATGACACCCAGTATGGGCTCATTTTTTGGAGCTATGGGATAGCCCATCAGTAGGTTCTGTAGGTCATGTTCCCACTCATCCCAAAAAGATTTAGGTCTGAGGAACAGAAGTCCATCTTGTACCCAATCTATCATTTCTGGTTAACTGCAGCAATGGTTTTCACTGGCAAAAAATCCTCAACCTCAGAATCATTTTTGACCCAAATTGTAGATACCACCTACCAACCAATCAGAGTTGACATGCATCTTTGACTACAATCTTCCCTGAATTATAAGTCCACCACATGGATTAGTTTCCACCATAATCCACCATAATCTTCTCATCTCAAGATCCTGAATTTAATCACATTGGCAGCCCTCTTTGCTCTGTAAGGTAATATATTCACAGGTTCCAGAGATGGAGATGTGGACATGTCTCAGGAGACATAATTCAACCTGCCATATGATGTCTTATAGAAAATTTCTTGTAGAACTACAAAAGAGGTCTGTGTTAAGGTTTATCTGTAAGAGCTGGGTGCACAGCAACATGGATTGAGCGACTGATTTACTATCATTATTAATGTGCAATGGTTATCTTTTGACCAAAATAAAAGAATCAAAGTATGTCTCTGGACCAAATCACCATTGAAAAGCTTACATACTCTCAGAGTGTTAGTTTGATATCATTTTCCCTTTTTCTGTTCCCCTGGTCTTGTGATTTATATTGGTATAATTGTTCCATTAATGTACAACATTTGAAAACTGAATTGTAACTGAGCCATAACTAAATGTCTTGTCTTTGGGGGCTCCAGTAACTACATGACAATTTGCCAGGACCTAAGGCAAGAAGAATGCAGCCCTTACCATGCCCCTCTCTTGTTTAGGTTTTTATTAAGAGTCTTATTTTTATTGCATGTAATGGAGGTCGGCTTCATTACTGCCAATCTACAAGCTGCTACAGTCACTCTGGGAGACATTAGCCTGTCACCACTGAACCAGCTGGGTCACCAGATTCTGCACTAGGTCTCTCACATTTTAGCTTTAAGAACAAAAGAAAATTAACCACAGAAAGCACAGCATTACTTGACTTTCAACATCACTCTGGGACAATGACAGTGATAAATGACATCAGCCAAGACCTGCTGAGGTGCAATGACCAGAGACTGCATCCATTTGGCAGACCCCAAGAAACTTTCCAAAGAAACATCCACTGCTCAACATGGAAATCAGCTAAAGTGCTCCCTAAAAAGGCCCTTGTGGAGCAAAGGTTACATGTTCAACATTCCACTGTGATAAAATAGTGGCACTTTTGCTCAAAATGTGTATTAATAATTACAAAGATATAAATCAACATATCAATGATGGTTAGCTCAGGATGCTATATTACAGCTATTTTTTAATCACTTGTTTTTATTTGTCTATATTTTTTAGATTTTCTGCAATGAGAATACAACTTCTTTGAAATTTTAAGTTTTTAAAGAAGATCATCCACAGTAACCCATCTTAGCAAAAACCTCACCAGTCATGCACAAATTGAGTAAATCAGAAGCAATACTGTGTTCAAACTTGACTGAGTTTGAGTAAATTTGTTAATTCTTCTGAGCCACATACTAGGTAGGCATGTACTCAATAAGTGATGGAACTGCAGTATTTAGCAAGGCATGTAAAGTCCCCTGTGGAGAAATAAAATACCATAGCGGAAATGTTAAGTAGTTCAAGGTGGTAACAACAATAAAACAGAGTGCTGTGATATGCAGTGAACACGGACCTCTTTATGTAGGATGATCAGAAAGGCCCCTCTGAGGAGATAACATTTAAACTGGGACTTGAACAAGAAGCAGCTAGCCATGGGGAAAGCAGGGAAGGGCACTTCAGGCAGAGGGAAAGGCCAAAGCAAAAGTCTATGTTGGAAACAAGCCTGATAGGTTCATAGGTCAAAAGGAAGACAGCCAGAGCTTTCTGAGAAGGAAACAGGGAGAAGTGCATGAAATCAGAGCAGGAAGCAGCAGCAGGTCAGAGAGAGCCCTGTAGGCCAGCATTAGGAATGAGATTCTATTCAAAAGTCATGAGAAGTCACTGGGGGCCTTTAATCACAAGGGTGACACAATCTGGTTTATATGTTCAAAAGATCCAACTAGCTGCTATGAAAATAATGGAATTCAGAGAGAAAACATATCACAGAATCTAGGCAGAGGCTACAGCAACAATGCCAGTGACAAATGACAAGAGTTTGAACTGAGATGACTGTAGTGGAGATAAAGAGAAGTAGATAGCTATTGTAGAATACAGTTTATAGGGCTTATTGATGGATTAGACACGAAGAAGAGAAAGAAATGAGTCGAAGATAAGATAGAGACATTTACTCAGTAAGTATTTATGAGCACTTAATTTATGCTGGGCACCCTTCCACTGCTGAGTAGCTGGTGGGTGGTGGAAGCACTGCCAAGATGAACAAGACTGGACTAGGAGCACATTTGGGATAAAGGATCCCAAAAATTCTGCTGGAAACTTCTGCTGGGGCAGATTAAGGTTAAGATGGCATATTCATTAAGATAACTTTAGCTTCTCTTACAATCATAAAAATCCAATGGTTTGATGCAATAAGATTTTATTTCTAGCTTAGGTAGAATCCAAAGTAGCTACTCTTCATCACTGGGTAGCTTTCCTCCAAATGGTGTTTCTAGAATCTGTGTTCCTTCTGTATTGAGCCCCTCTGTTCAACATTTGGCTTTGAAAGTTGCTGTGCTCTTGTCCAATGGCCTATGAAAGGCGTATGGAAAATCACATATGAGAGGTTTTCATGGGCCAAACCTAGAACACTTCTGCTCACATATCATGCTAGAAAACCTGTCACACAGCCACATCTAATGGTGTAGAGGGGTAGAACGTAGAGTCTAGATTTGTGTTCAGGAGAGTTAAGGAGGATTCCCAGCAGTGTCTTCAGAGATGCCTATAGTCATGCAATAAAGAAGTCAAGTAGCCTTCGAATACAGAAGTTTAGGGAATAGTGTGAGCCAGAAATCAAAAATCCAACACTATGGGGATAAGATTCTTGCTATAGCATGTGTCATGAGAGGCAAAAGGTCTGAGTTATGGAGAGAACAAAGAGCCAGTAAAGGAGGCTAAGACTGAGCTTCCAGTGTGGTAAGAGCAAAACCATGGGTGGAAGAGGAGAGGGCCGTGCAAAGAAGTAAGGATGTAAGTATGGGAGTGACCCTAATGTTGAATGGAGGAATCTTGCCTGAGGAAGGTAGGAAGCAAAGACATGAGGACAGAAACAGACAGTGAATGAAGGTAGAGTAGCCATACCCAGAGTTGTCAGTGAATGTAGTAGGGATTTGTGATGATAAGGTTGAATGTGACCATGGAGTGGGCAAAGGAGTTGGGAGGAGGTAATATTTTGGAAGTGAAGTGCTAAGACACCTGAGAGGCCACAAAGTCCATGGATCAAATTCTTGAATTTTCAAGTTGCCGTCACCAAGAACAGAGACAAGTGAGCTGAATGCTGAATCCATCAATTAGCTTGGCTGATGTACTGGATACTTTGCCTTTTCTTCCTCTCTCCAAAGCTCCCCTGTTTCCTTTATCTAACTTGCACAATGTGAAACACATGAACAAGCTATCTTGCTCTCTGGCTTCCTATTGGTTGATCAGAGGGAGGAAGAAGAGTGATCTTGCCATATTTATCCCCCTTGCTCCATTGCTGCAGGATTGCTGTGGACCAGCCTCTTCCCTTTACAGAAAGACTCAACTCCTGCTGACAGCATCTTGAACAGCCTTCTCTGCCTCCTCCCAGCCACTCTCTCCCTTCCTTCTCCATTCTTGGCTTATAACAAAGGAGCTCTACTGTTACTAGCCCCAGGCACACTATGCTTGGGATTTCCCTCACCCTAATCATACTTTTGTAAATAGTTCCTTTATTAAACTCATCACAAATTATCCTAATTTGAATGGGCCATCTGTTTCTTTCTGGGAGCCTACTGGTACAGAAAATGACAGCTACCTTGCAGTGTCCACTATAAAGATTAGAGAAAATATATGCAAGGAATCTGGTGCAGTTCTGGCACATTATACACACTCAACTAGTGGGGTGGAAGGGAGAATGGCAGTTTCTTTTAGTTGTTGATAATATGTAACTATATGTTGAATTCAAGTACAAACAGGTCTTCAAGATCATAATTAGTTGTTAACTCAATTAACAATTGAGCAACACGTGGTTAACTGATACTACCCCCAGGAACTCTCAGATCTAGTAGCAGACAGCTAAGTTAATCAAAGCATTTATGGGAACAAATATATCCAAAAAGAGAAAGGAAAAGGTTTTCAAGATAAAATTCAACCAAATACTGGCTTCCTAGGATGATCTGTGTAGTCAGGCTGGCTGGAAATCATGGTAACTAGATCTCCATCTTGGTCAAATTGGGAGAAGTCTCTGGAAAAGGAGAGAAAGGAGATGCCCATGCCTTGCATTCCCCACATAGCTCCAGGCTCCCATTCTCTGTCACCGTGATCTTCTTTCAGGTGCCAACAGTAGAGCTACCACTGAGAAAGTGGGACCCAGTCCCCAGGACAAGGCTGCACATTTCTGAACTCAGGGCCTGGGACTGATGTTGTCCAAAGACTATTTGGCTTCTCCCTTCAAAATCATTCCCCATCTAGGGAACAGGGAATGTGGAAACCACCAGCTCAAGACTGCCAAATCCAAACCCCAGATTATAGCCTCCATAGATGGGTGACAAATTAGGATGAATTTGAAGAAAAACATACTAAGAAGATGAGAACAAACCCAACAATTTCAACTAATTTGTCTAAATTTGTAATACAAAGGGGGATCGTGTGTATGTTGTCACCCATGTTCAATGTAAACCAAAACATGTAAGATTGGTTTACATGGAACATTGCAAACTTAAAGAATGCTCCATTTTTTGTAGCCCATCTCATTTGGACATACTCCCCTGCAGAAAGTGGCTTCTTATTGCCTTCGCAGCAAAAAGCAATATCCCCCAGCTTGAACTGTTTTTTATAACCCTCCACACTGACTCTATCAGGCTTTTCAGTTCCTTACTCTCATATGTGCTATCTGGCACCAGAACACAGTACTCTGCACATGCTGCTCTCATCCCATTCCACTTACTTCTAAGTAACTCCTGTTATATTCAGGTGAAGCCTGGTCAGAGGAGGGGGGTCACTGGGGACATGGTCTGGAAAGGTATCCCTCCTTCCTCCCTTGATTGCTCCCTGCTTCCCACTGCCATGACCTGAGCTGCTTCTCCTTTGCCACGCCCCTCACCATCCTGCCCTACCTTGGAGCCAGCCAACTATGGACTGAAACCTCTAGAAACTGTGAGCCAAAATAAAGCTCCTCCTTTAACATGTGGGTGTTGGGTATTGTGTCCCAACAACAAGAAAGTAACTAAGATATGTGGTATATCTGTTTTCAGTTTTTTTGAAGCATGCTAATACTGTTCTCTATAATGCCTTTATTAATTCACATTCTCTAAAACAGTATATGAGAGTTCTTTTTTCTCCACATAATCCACAGCATTTGTTGTTTTTATTTTTTGATATTACTCATCCTAATGGTAGTGAGATATCTCATCATAGCTTTGATTTTCATTTCCCAGGTGGCTAAAAATATTAAGCATTTGTATCTCTTCTTGTGAAAAGTGCCTATTCAGATCATTTTTCTTTCATTATCTTACTTGTTTTCTTGTTGTTCTTCTGAATTCCTTATAGTATTCTGGATATTAATCCTCTGTCAGATAAATAAATAGCACACATTTCCTCCAATTCTATATGTGATCTCTTCCCTCTATTGTTTTCTTTGTTGTACAGAAGCTTTTCATTTTATATAATCCCATTTGTCTCTCTTTACTTTTGATTCCTGTGCTTTTGGGGTCATGTATAAAAAATCATTGCCTATACCAATGTCTTGAAGGTTTCTCTTGTGTTTTCTTCTACTAATTTCATAGTTTCAAGTATTATAAATTGCTCTTCAATCTATTTTGAGTTGAATCTTGTATGGGTGAGAGATAGGGGTCAAGTTTCAGTATCTGCATATGGATATCCATTATTTCCAGCACCATTTATTGAAGAATCTGTCCTCTCTCCAATGTATGGTTTGGCATTTGTATTGAGCCTCAGCTAGCAGTAGATGTCTGAGTTTATTTCTGGGATCTCAATTCTATTCCCTTTGTTTGTGTGTCTGTTTTTATTCAGCACCATGCTCTCTTTGATTACTATAGTCCAGTATTGTGTCTTGAAATCAGACATTTTCAATGCTTCCAGATATGTCCTTTTTGTTCAAGAGTGCTTTGGCTATCTGGGATCTTTTGTGCTTAGTGTGAATTTTAGGATTATTTCTTCAGTTCTGTGAAGGGTGTGATTGGTTTTTTGAGTAGGTTCAACACAATCCCACCAAAATACCAAAGAGAGCTCTTAAGAAAGAAAGTGATTAACACTTGGAGGCTAAAAGATTCACCAACAAAAAAATCATTCCACACTAATCCATTTTTTAATGAAGCTAATGAATAGAACATCAGGAAAATGTAACAGAATTCAGAAGACATTTTACTAATTCAACCATATTTGTTGAGACTTTGAGGTGCACTAGAAGCTAGAAAGATGGGGTAGGCAGATCCCCGCCTTTATATAGCCCACAACTGCTCCCCTTTGGAGCATCAAAGAGAAAAATGTGAACAGGGAGGCCTGAGCTGGGGCATGGACGCCCTGTGGGAAGCCGTCCTGCCGGCCTCCTTCCTGTGGATCTTGTCCGAGGCCTTCACAGAAGGACAGGGCAGGGCGGTGGGGCCACAGGAAACCTGTCCAACCGGAGCCACACCATCGCTGCCTTCCAAGTCAACCCTTCCTGGACTCGAAGTTTTGGAACCGGCACCAATGTGTGGTCTTTCTGGCCCGGGGGACTCAGGGTTCTGGGGTGTGCTGGGCCACACACTGCGGGGTTTCCCATCCGCCACGCCAGCCCTGGTGGCCTGGGGAATCAAGGTGGACGCGGAGGAGGTGGTGGCATTGGGAAGGAGGGCTGGGCAGAGCAGGAGCCTGGGCACCGCCCTTGCACTTCCTCCTCATGGCTCTACCGTGCCTGCTCCCTGCAGTTGGGAAGGGCTGCAAGTGTGGGGCTGGCGGTGTAGACCAGGCCATCGACAGCGAGCCCCAAAGCCCCGCTCGCCTCTTGGTTGCCCCAACTGCGGAGTGAAGGACTGTCTTAATTTCCTACCACTGTATAAGGATCATAAGCGTACAGTACCACTGAAAAAGGAGCTGGAAGAGGACGTCAGAAAATGGAAAGTTATCCCCTGTTCCTGGATAGGCAGAACCAACATGGTCCAAAATGGCCACACTTTCAAAACTGTTGCACAGATTTAATGTAACCCCAATTAAAATTTCAATAGCATGCCCCTCAGAACTAGAGAAAACGACCCTAAAATTCGCATGGAACCAGGGGAGACTCAGGATAGCAAAAGCAATCCTGGTAATAAGAGCAAAGCAGGAAGGATCACAGTCCTGGATTTCAAGCTATATTGCGAAGCATAGTGGTAAAAACCAGCACGGTACTGACACAAAAACAGACACGTGGGTCAGTGGAACAGCGCAGAAGATGCGGAAACAGCACCAGGCACACTCAGCTATCTGGCCAAGAGCATGCGCAGAGGCAAGACGGCCTCCTTAATAAACGGTGCTGGGAAAACTGGCTCTCCACATGCAGAAGATTGAAGTTAGACCCATATCTCTCACTATAAACAAAACTAAAATCAAAATAGGTCAAAGATTTGAATGTTAAAGCACAAACACTTAGTCTGCTGGGAGATAAAATTAATAAACTCTTGAAGACGTAGGCTTGGCAAGCACTTTCTCAGCAGAACCCAGTTGCACAAGAAATGACAATAAGAATCAACAAATGGGATCACATCAAATTGAAAAGCTCTGCACAGCAAAGGAAATAATAGGGTGAAGAGACAGCCTACAGAATGGGAAGAAATTTTGCCTGCTATTCCTTGGACAGAGGACTAACATCTAGAATATATAAAGAACTAAAAAAAATTAGAACACCCCAAAATAGAAGACCCAATACAAATGGGCAACTGAAATGAATACTCTTAGGAGGAAGAGGAGGAGGAGGAGCAGAAGCACAAATGACCAATAAATACGTGAAAAAATGTTCAACATCTCTGGCCATTAGTGAAATGCAAATTAAAACAACTCAGAGAGTCCATCTTACCCTAGAAAGAATGGACATTACCAGGAAATCAAGAAGAACAAATGCTGGCAAGGCTGTGGGGATAAAGGAATCCTTCTACACTCTTGGCAGGAATGTAAATTAATACAACCACTATGAAAATCCATATGGACATTTCTCAAAAAACTAAAACTAGAAATTCCATTCAACTCTGTTATTCCTTTTCTAGGTATCTTCCTGAAAGAGTTAAACTCATCATATAACAGTGATACATGCATACCCATTTTTATAGCAGTACAATTCAAAATAACTAAATCTTGGAAATGGCCTATGTGTCCATCAACAGATGAATGGATAAAGAAAAAGTGGTGTTTATACACAATGGGGGTACTACTGTGCCATAAAGAAAGACAAATTTGAGTCATTTGTAGGAAAATGAATGCACCTTGAGATCATAATGTAAAGTGAAATAAATCAGAAGCACAAGTTTAAAAAAATGAGAACAGAAAGATACTACATTGAGCTGAAATTGCACTGGTTGCATAAACAACCAATAACTAGTCATCTTTGCCATCACCAGTGAGGATGAAGACCAAGAAAGTTTTTCACATTTCTGATAGAAATGGCATTGAGTTTTAGAAAGCAATTGGCATTGCATTTCAGTAACCATAAAAATGCTATTTATACTGGGCCATAGTGGTACACACCTGCAATTCCAACAATCTGGGAGACTGAGGCCAGAGTATCACAAGTTCCAGCCCATTTGGGCAACTTAGTGGTTTAGCAAGACTTTGTCTTAAAATTCAAAAATGGCTGGGGATGTAGCCCAGTACAAGGGCCCCGAGTTCAACCTCCAGTACACAGAGAGAGAGAAAAGAAGCTAGTAATTTGACCCCTATGTTTTATACCAGAAATTTACCCTGGAAAAATAACACAAAAGAAGAAATGGAAATTAAGCCAAAAAAGTCATAATTGCTGCATTTTTATAATCATTATTGCTACAATTTATAATGCAGAGAAAACAACCTGATTATCCAACACTAGAATAATGTACAGTATGTTATGGCATAACCATGTTACAAAATATTACAGAATTATATTTAGTTTTCAAGATGGTTACACTCCAAAAAATATTTTAAATGTGTTACTTTAAAATCAGAGCACAAAATTTTATTTATTTTATTACAAAGCTATACAATTTAGGGCCAGGGGTTTAGCTCAATGGTTTCGCCACCTGCTGCTCATGCACAAAGACCGGAGTTCGATCTCTGGTACCAAAAAAAAAGAAGCGTGAAAAAAGCTATATAATTTATTTCTGCATATGAACTAAGAAAATGACAGAAACATTAAGACAATTTGTTTGGAAAGTTATCTTTTTTTATTTTTTCAATTTTTATTTCTAACCTTTACTCTAAAATAGATTATGGCCTATCATAGTTGTAGAGGATACAGGATTCAAAAAGACAAAAAAATGATAAAGACACAAAAGATTAAGTTCTTTTTAGGGCATAAAATGTCAGTTATACAGAAAGACATAGAAATGGCTTTTTGCCACTGACATGAAAAAGACTTGAAAGTCTTAATTCCTACAGTTTTAGGATTAGAAAGCTTATGATGTGGCTGTTAACATAAGATTAATCCAGAGTGTGCAAATGAAGCAACACAGGCACAGTCTGTCCCATCACATGCTGACAAGACCATACCTTAGGAAAGCATTGGCTCTCTTTTTCCCCTGAAGGAACCCTGTTAGTGCCAGAGTGGATAAACAAAGGCCAAGGCAGGTCAGACGCCCCACCCCATTTCAACAATAACCTGGGGAAAAGAAGGCCTTCTAACATCACATCTCTACAACTCTCATTTTGTGGATGGGAGTTTTATTAAAAGACACTTTTCATCTAATTAAAAAAAGAAGAGGAATGAATTCCCCAAAGTAATATTCTCCTCTCTAAACTCTCATTTCCACCTGTCTCAAATTCAAGTGCTCCTAACTGAACTCACCTCCTTCCTCTCTGCAGGCTTCGCCCACGTCCCACAGCCAACACCACCACCACCTTTAAGGTACATTCACAACCCAGTGTAGCCAGCTGCTCACAGATGCTCAGGCTCGCAGGGCTCCTCCAAGCCTCCCTATTATTCTCATTTTCCAGAATTTCCCTGCTCCCCAGCAATAGTTTCTTTACCTCTTACACCCCTAGCCCAGCACACTGGACTCAGCCCTTCCTCCTCTGTGCTCGGTGGCACCTGCCATGGGCTCCTACTGGAAATACTCCCTTCCAGTGGAGGATCTGGTTACTTAAGCATTTTGCCCTGACTGTTTCCTGAAGGCCAGAGCCTCCCATTCCATTGTCTCATCCTAGTTCTTGGCACGTCGTCTTACACAGAATAGATGCTCTGTTGCTAGCAGGCAATTAATTCATCTCTGCTTTTGCAAAATTCACTTTTCCCCAGTCCACAGATATTTCTAATTGCAGAATACCTGGGAAAACCATTGAAAAACACTGCCTTCCAACAGGTACAAGATGCCCTCTTCCTCGTGCCTTGTAGTCCTTGAGCACTGCCCCTCCAATGGCACAACCTCTGAAACTACTACAAATGTGAGCAAAACCCATCTGCTGAAAACGCAAAACATAGGCAGAGCACTTTAACTCATGCTGTGAACTCGGCCATTGTTGGGTTGTTGGTTTAAAAAAAATTCCATCTGCCATAAATCTACATTCCCCCAAATGAAATATAATACCCCCGCTTTCCTCTAGCAGTCAGATAATCATCTCCTTGTTTTACGGGAAATGATTTAGAAGAGAAAAGAATTGGTCTGACAGTCTCATGCGTTTCAGAAAGTGCTTATCCTGACAATCCCTTTTCTGCTTGCCCTATTTCTCCTCAGGTCTATATATGTACTTGCATGCACACACATATACACACACACACATTCTTGCACACACACACATAATTGCCTGCACGTGCTTACACAAGCATTGAAATCTGGTTTTCTGTCACATTAAGCCAAGATTGGAATCATGCTGTTAATAGTCTTTCATAGACCTAAGCATATTCTATTTCTAAATTGCTTCCTGGTGATTCTTGGTCTGCTGACTCTTTTTCCAGCTCTCCATTGATGACTCAAGTTCTGGGAAATAAAGAAGACCCTCAATATTATGCAACCCTTCAAACTTGACAGTGGAAAACAGCCACCTGGTACTTTTAGTTCATTTGAGACTGAGGGAGACCCTCTGTCTACTCTGTTTTGACCCTGCCTGCAGTATGTCTCTCCCTGAGGCCACAGACACAGTTGTCCATCTGCCTCCTGGCCAGCACGACACAACTTTTTCTAACAAGAAGCAATCATTTCCTTAAACACTCCCACAAAATCCTCCTTTGGCTGGTGCTTAGCAGCGTTCACCTTGAGATGGCAGGAGATGACACCGTGTAGGTGAAGGGAACATGACAGAGGCCACCACCACTCATCACTTCCCTGAGATGGAAAAGCCCTCAGGGTACTCAAGAGAATGAGAAACTTTTTTTCTTTACCACTGATGTTTATTGATTTGTCCAGTTCATAGGGAGCATCCCTTAATGTTCTGCTTTCATGTTTCTGCTTTGTTGCATGGGTGCAGAAAAGAATATTGCAAATTGATCTGTCTTCCCAGCTTTTGTTGAGAATGGACTCCTATTACTTTAGTTTCTCGGGCCTGTCATCGCGTGCTCACATTCCAGGGCATATATAATCAGCCTGGCTAAACACCGAGAGCTGAGCTGATTAATTTCTAACATTCTCACCAGCGTCCATTGATGGCGTGCTTGTTTGATGATCTCTGCAATAGATAGCCACTTCTGATTGTTTGACCTCTGCTCTTCACCCTGGAGCTGTCTATTCTAGTACCTGTTTAAGCTGTACATTGCATCCACAGCACGACTGAAGAAAACTGTAATGTCTTGGTTCTATGAAAGCTTAGAAAAAGGGCTTTTAAGGAAAACCCATTTCCAATAGCAGTTGAACAGCATTTCAGAACCAATCATATACCCATTAAACAAAAAGAAAAGACATTATCCATAACCTATGATGTTATGCTTATACTTTAGAATCTACCCATTCACTCTGATTTAGCTTATGTGTTAATTATGATCAATGGATTTCCACAAGAATGTAAAACTATATCATAGCTTTTAATTTCCCATTCTACCATTTCCCAGAATTCTGTAATTTTAATTACTTTATATGCCATTTACTTCTAAGAGCTCAGAAGAAAAGGGTCATCATCACCATCATCAATATATATAATTTTAGGCATGTTGGCCCATTTCTAATGTAACCCTCAAATTAGGTTAGATGGGTTTTATTTTAGTTTTTATTATAGGGGGAGTCTCTTTAACAATTTCAGAGATGTATTTCATTTATCCTAAAATACCTTTGGTTGTAAGATAGGTTTGGATCTATTTATAGAGCTAAGTTCTCAAAAATGCACATAATTTACATCCTAACTCACTAAGAACCAAGTAGTTAGAGCTAATGCAGGTGCACTTGGCAGCCATTTTTTTAAGGTCACACGAACTCATATCCACTGCGCAGGAAAATGGAAGGGTATGAGCAAACCAAGGTCACCGAAGGACAAATCACATGTGCATCTAGTTTAATCAATCACATGTGTCTGGTCACTGAATAGCAGACCAAAGTGAGACAATCCTTAATATAAAGATAAATACACTGAACATTAAACATACTCAAAAATGAGCATACAATTGTACCAAATATGTCTCTTTTTGAAAAGGGCACCGAAAAGAGGACACAGTGCATTAGTGGAACCACAGAACCTGAGAGCTTCACAGGACGCTTGGCCACAATGCCAAATGTCCCAATTATGAAAGTGAAATGGGGACATGTGAGGAAGAACTAAGATAAGACAGGAATTGCTGGCCCTAGATACAAGCACAGTATCCTTGTCGCTGCACCAGGCCATGGCCCTTTCTCAGAGAACTCAGCCCCTTCTCCCTAACCCTGGTTCATTTCATCACCCTTTCCCCATTTCCAACATGGAAATATTAAATCTTGAAATATTAAATCTTTGTTCTATTTGATTTCCTCAAGAGACAGCATAACAGACTTCTCCTTAGTTCCCATTGTCTGGACATCACTGAAAAGTAAGTTTGTTTTCTTTTAGTTTATGATCACTCCGATCAGTGAGATTAGCCAGTCATTTTTGAAGGAATAATAACCTAACAAGCAAAAATGTTAAACAGTTTAGTTGTTAGCTTTATTCTGGGTCATATGAAACTCCATATAATCTTCAAATAATATTGAGATAAAGATACCAATCTACCATATCCATTCATGTCACTTAGACTTTATTTAGTATGCTACAAAATTTTTAAAAGAATATTTAACAATAAATATGTATGTATACATATATATTTGTGTGATTTAAAATTATATCTTTCTTTTTATTCCTTTGTGTAATGTTTCCAATACACAGGAGACATACAACAATGGCCTAGTTCTTACTTCTCTCGGCTTGAACAAACATTTTTATACTTTGCCATATTTCTTTCAGATTTTTCATTTTATTTCAAAGAAATAAAAAATATAAATGTACTTCAGATTGCCTGTGTACCCATACACAAACACATTACTTTCTTGCCTTCCTCAAGAAAAACTAATATCTTCAATTTGGTGTTTATCAGTCTTACAAATGTTTCTTACTTTTGCTACTTTTTCATCCATAAATATATAATGTTGTTCCGTGTGTTTTAAATTTTTATATATGAACAGTATCTAACCAATGCAATTCTTAATTTGTTTTTTAAGCCCCTATTTAAGTTTTTATATACAACCATGAGATAAATGTAGCACTACTTAAGTGAAGAATCTGTGTTTTATTCTATACCGTGAATATGCAACATGTCTCTCACTCTCTTGATGGATATTTAGGTTTTTTCCAGCTCTTCAGTATTATACACAAGACTTCAATAAGCATTCTTAAACACACATCCTAATGCATATTTGTAAGAAATTCTCCACAGAATATTCTTTGTAATAGAAACTCTGAGATATAACGTATGTGCATTTTCAGATTTATTAGATATCACCAAATTAGTCTCTCAGTGATACTAAGTTTGAGAATTTATACTCACACCAGAGCATTGAAGAGTTCACATGATTCCACATTCTCACAATCTTAGACTGTTTTGCCTTTTTCTTTTTTGTTTTTTGGTTTGTTTGGGGTTTTTTTTGTACCAGGGATCGAACTCAGGACCTTGTGCTTGGGAGGCAGGTGGCAGAATCACTGAGCTAAATCCCCAGCCCACAATCTTAGACTTTTAGGTTTTTGTCACTTGACGGTTGTAAACTTAGACCTTGCTATTGTTTTGCATTTTTGTAATTACTAGACATTGAATGTCTTTTTATATGTTAATTAGTCATACAGAATTCCTCTATTATTAATTCAGACTCACTGCTTGTTACCACTGGACTGTTGTTAGTCTTATTGATTTGGAATACTTTTTTATTGTGTATTCTGAATGATATTAGTAATGATGACTAATATTTTGAGGATGCTTACTAAATGCAAAACATTATTTTTTGGGCTTCACACATATTAATTGGTTTAATTCTCACAACAGTTCCACAACTCTGTGAAGATCATTATCCTTTTTTTAAAAAATGAAAATGTTGAGTTCACAAGAGGTTAAATAACTTGCCTAAGGTCAGATACAGCTAATAAGTGATGGAGTCAAGATTCACACCCAGGAATCTGGATTCAGACTGTCAGTCTTCTGCCTCTCTTTGTTTAAAAGAATGCAAATTCCTCATCAGCTTTATGCACTGTATCACTGTATATAGCTTCTTACATTCTACAGCTTATCTTTTCAATGTAGTCTTTTCATATGTCCGCTTCAGAAGTCCATGCACACATATATATGCACAGGTGTGTAATATATATTGTATATGTGCCAAATTACCAAGTAATTATTTATGATTTGTACTTTATGTACAGTATAAGCAAGCAACACTTTCAAAGTTCCAAAGCCAAAAAGATATTGTTAAATGTTTCCTTTTAAATTCTTTTTAGATTTGCTTTTCATGTTTTTGTTTGACTACAGGATAAGATAGTGGTTTGATTCTACTTTTTATCATATGAATAAACCACTTGCCTTCACATCAATATTTAAATAGCTTTCCCCAGTGGTTTGAAATACTATCTCTGTCAAATGAAGTTTCTATGTGTGTGTGTCGGTTCTGAGTTCTCCATTCTGTTCCATTGATCTATTTGTCTCTGTGCCAATGTAACACTGTCTTAATTATCATAGCTTATAATAATTTTTAATATCTATAGAGCATGTCTCCCTACTTTTTTAAAAAGAGAAACCCAGCTATTGGGTTTCACTCTTTCTTATATCAATTTAGGGCCTGATTTTCCATTTCATAAAAAATCCTGCCAGAATTTTTTTGTAATAGCACTGAATTTGTTGATTAATTTGCAGTAAATTAAGGTCTATATGATAGGAAACCTTCTCACCCAGGAACATGGTATAAGTCTATACTTCAAGTTTTCTATCTCCTCAAATAATCCTTGATAAAATGTTCCCAAAAAGTCATTTTTATTATATTTATACCTCATTGATGCTATTGCTTTTATAACTAGAAGCTTCATATGATAATATTTTTCAAATGGCACTACTATGAATGTTTTCTGCTGGGATGACCTCATCTGAAAGTTCAATGGTTTTCCCTCACTCCAGAACTGTCGCTGTAGATGCCTACTTAAGTTTACAGCACTTGCATTGCCTCTAGACATTGTCTTTAAAATAAATCATAAATCTTAACTCTTTAAAATCTCAGGAAAGGATGGAACGTTAAACACTATTTGTGTATTGGCTTGCAATTCAACAACTTTACTTAATTCTCTTATCAATTCTAAAAATTGCCCACATAAGTCTTGAATTTTTGATGTAAGCAGCAATCATGTTGCCTGGAAATAAGTTTTATTTCTTCCTTTACATTTCTTATATCTTTTATTCTTTCTCCTATTTTATTGCATTGATTATGATTCTAGAACGTGTTAATAGAAGCCAGAGTGTGGACATTGTTGCCTTGCTTCTAACTTCAATGGAGATATTTATAAGTTTTACCATTAAACATTAGGTTTGCTATGAATTTTTTAAAGATAGTCTCTATGACATTAAGGATGATTTCCTCCTTTTCTAACTTTCTTAGAATTTTTATAAATGAATATTTAACTGATTTTTCTGTACAATATCTATGGAGTACATTATTTTTTTCCTTTTATCTAATTACAGAATATGTTATATGAATAGATTTTTAGGTGACTATAATTTATTTTCATACTAAGGATAAAAATTTCCTGTCATTCTGTTCAGTTTAAATTGAAAAAAAATGCTTCTATATTTCTGTTTAAAATGTCTGCAGTTCCAAAAAAGTTTTCTTCTTATGTCCGTGTTCATTTCTGCTAACAGTGTGTGTGTGTGTGTGTGTTTGTGTGTGTGTGTGTGTGTGTGTGTGTGTGTGGTATTGAAAATAAAACCCAGGGCCTTAACACTTACATCTCCAGACCTTTTATAATTTTTTTTATTTTGAAACAGGTTCTTGCTATGTTACTAATTTACTCAGGCTGGGCTCAAACTTGCAATCCTCCTACCTCAGCCTCCCAGAGTGCTGGGGTTACAGGCATGTGTCACCATGCCAGGCTACTAATAGTAAATTCTAAATGCATGAAGCTGCATTCACTCTTTTACTATACTCTGAAATATTTGTATAAGGTGAAGATCACACACTCCTTAAACATAGACTAAAATTCCCCCTGGAAATTGAGCCTTGTATTTAGAAGAGGTATTTGTAATGGCTATTGGTTTATTTGGGTTTTTATTTCTTATTAAATAAATTTCCATTTACATTGTTCCAGAAAATTATTCATTTTTCTGAGTCTATAATTCACTACCACATTTATTCACAGTATTCTCTTATCATAGTAAATATTTATCTACAGCAACAATTATATTTTATATTTACATCTTATCATTCTTTTTTCTAAAGAAGTGTTGAGAGAGGTCTGTAGGTACCATTGAACTTGAGTTCTCTCTCAAGCAAATCATTTGATTTTATTGATAACCTCCTTCATTTCCAGTTTCATCAATTTATGTTCTTATCTTTAATGTATCACTCACTCTACTTTCTTTTGGTTTACTCATTTATTTAGCTTCTAGAATTTATCACTCATCACACTTATTTTCAGTACTTTTGGGTGGGTAATAAATGTTTTTAAAACTTTAAATTTACCTCTGGGTGCAAATATGCCCTCAAATGTCTCAAATGTAATATTTTATTTGTCCGTAATATATCTTATTACTGCCATTATAATAGCCTCTTTGAAACATGAATTGTTAAGAATGAATATTGTTGCAGTTTTTACTATATTTATATGGTTTCTAATTAAATTTTGAGATCAAAGAATATGATCACTATGATATCAATCCTTCAAATTTATTGAGTTATTACAAATCTAGAACACAATTTTTATAAGTTTCATGTATTCTTGAGTATATATACATATATATATCTTCTATTTGTTGGGTATAAATTTGTTGCTGAAATTCTTTATATTCATGTTAATATGATGTGCTCAATAGATAAATACATGATAAATATATAAAAATCTCCCACAATAATTGCAGATTTATCAAATATTTAGTATAATTCTTTTAGTTTTTGCTGCATATATTTTGAGACTATATTGTTAAGTAATACAAATTCATGATTGTTTTGACTTTTTGGTGCATTGTTCACACAGTGTCCATGACTATACTTATTAGTACTTTCTCCTTAAATTCTACTTAGACCTGTATCCATATGAATAAACAAGATTATTTTTTATTAATATTTTCCTGCTACATATTTTTCCATCTCTCTATTTTCAACATTTCTGCATAGCTTTACTTTGCATATCTGGGTATTGGTTTTGTTTTATCTAGCTTTTATTCCAAGCTCATCTACAAAAATTTGTAACAAATTTCTATCCTCTGCCTACACACTTATCTTAGCTTGCTGAACCACCTATTAAAACATCCTCAGGCCAGGGATTTAGCTCAGTGGTTACGCTGCCTGCCTTGCAAGCGCAAGGACCTGAGTTCGATCCTCGATACCAAAAAAAAAAAAATTCTCATATTTAATGGTCATCTAATATTCTACCTTGTCCTGTTTTGAACACACACACACAAAAGACACCAAATAGCCAGAGAAAACTTAAAAAGAACAAAGCAAGGGTCATTGCACTACATGATTTTAAAATATTTTTGTAAAGCTGGAGAAATCAAAATAGCATAAACATGGCATAAAAAGCCACACATTGAAAAATGAAGTAGGATAAGATCCTAGAAATAAACCCAAGCATCTATAGTCTATTAATTTTTTACAAAATTATCAAAAACAAACATTGTAAAAAAGATAGCCTTTAATTAATGGTGTTAGGAGAACTGGATATTCAAATCCAGAAGAATGAAATTGGACCTTCCTTAACTCCTGTGCAAGAATCAAATCAAAATAGATAAAAGACATAAATGAAAGACCTGAAACTGTAAAACATGTAGAAGAAAACATTATCTTGACAACAATTTCTTGGATATGACCTTAAAATCACAGGTAACAGAAGCAAAATAGACTAACGGGATCACATCAAACTAAAATTTTTCTGCCCAGCAAAAGAAAGAGACAACCCATAGAATGAGAAAATACATTTATAAATCATACATTGGTTAAAGCAGCACAGTTTGTAATAGCTAAAACTTGGAAACAGCCCAAATGCCCATCAACTGGAGACTGGATCAAGAAAATGTAGGGGTTTTTTATAAAATGGAGTACTACTCAGCCATCAAAAATGAGAAATTAGAGACATTTATTGCTAAATGGATGCACATTGAGGCGATACTCTTAAGTGAAATAAATAGGACACACATGTAAATACCGAATAGTTTCTCTAGTGTAAGAAACTGAAAGTGTAAATAAGGACTAAAAGGTATGATAGATAATGTGAAATAGGAAGAAAAGGGGCAAAGGGGAAGGGGAAGTGGGAGGGGTAGGGGAAAGGAAAGAAGAGATGGAATTAATATGAGAAAATGAAAAAAAGGAAACAAAGTCTTTCTAAATAGGGAGGGATGGAGGGGTTGAAGGGAGGGCAGGGGAAGGGGGGAAAAAATAAGAACCAAGAGAGATTATGTAAAGGTGCATATCTCCAATGATGAATGTCATTATATTGTACACCTAAAATGTACCAATAAAAGGATATACAAAAAAAATCATACATTGGTTAATTGGCTAACATCCAAAACATATAAGAAACAAACTATTCAGCAAAAGAAAGCAAATAACCCTATTCTTCAAATGGGCAAAGAAACTAAATAGACGCTTCTCAAAAGAACACCTACAAATGGCCAATAAATACATGAAAAAATGTTCAACATCATTACTCAACCAGGAAATGCAAATTAAATTACAATGAGATATAACCTCACACCTATTAGAACAGCTACTGATCAAAAAATGAAAGGTAAGTGTTGATAAGAATGTGACAAAAGTGTAATCCTTGTACACTGCTAGTGGGAATGTAAATTAGTACAACCATTTTGAAAAACAATTTAGAGGTTCCTCAAAAACCTAAAAATAGAATTAACATATGATCCAGCAATCCCATCAAGAGATATATGTATGTACTATGAAGTTGAAATCAGTATGTTCAAGGAATCTGCACTCTCATGTTCACTCCAGCATCATTCATAATAGCCAAGACATTAAAACAAAGTGCCCATCAGTGAAATGGAAGGCCATTCAGCACTCAAAAAAAAGGAAATTCTATCATTTACAACAACATGGATGAATCTAGAGGACATTCTACTAAGTGAAATAAGTCAAGCAGAGAAAGACAAATACCACATGACCTCACTTATACATGGAATATGAAAAAGCCAAACTCATAGAAGTAAAGAATAGAATGGTGTTAATCAGAGGCTGAGGTGGAGAAGGGGGATAGGGGAAAGTAAGATGTCAGTCAAAGAGCACAAAGTTTCAGTTAGACAGGAGGAATAAATTGTAGAGATCTATTGCATAGCATGTGAACTATAGTTAATAATAATGTATGTTTCACAATTATTTTTAAAGTGGATTTAAAAAAGAGTAGTATATGAAGTGATGAATAGGTTAACTAGCCTAATTTGATATTCCGTAATGTATACACATATTGAAACACCACATTTCACCCTGTAAGTATATACAATTATTATGTCAGTTAAAAGTATAATTAAACATAATAAGTTTTTCAGGCAATAAAACAAACTTAATTTTATTTGAATGAATTAATTTTCTCATTATTGATTTCACTGTAACCTTTAGTTTCTTCATGTGATTTGAAATTTAGCTTTTGAGGCTCAAGTGACTTATTTTTGTAATCGCTTTGTCATCTTTCCCCTTGTCTGATTCCATCCAACTCTGTGTTTTTCTGCATCTGGTCTCCTATAGCCACACTCCAGAACTTCATTCAGTAAGAGTAGTTCAGTATCCCTCTCTCTCAATGATTTAAGGATAACCACAAAACAACATCAGCCAAATATCAGCTTAATTTGGTTCAGGATCTCTAGGCTCTTAGTCCCCATCTTCCCTAGGTTTGCAGCTCTTTTAAGCCATCATTGTAGCAGCCTCGGTTGGCCTTTTTTCCTAGCCTACTTTCACAAGTCAGTGTTGGAGTAGAAGGCACCAAACCCTTGCCTTTGGCTACAAGCACTACACATTGATCTAATCCCCCATCCTTCCACTGAGCATTTTCCGTCCTGGTTGCGGCCCAACTCTAGCCACCATGGTCTGCCTCTCAATCTAGAGCTCGGCGACCATGGAACTCATTTAGTTCTACTTCCACCTTAGGTAAGGTCTCTGTTGTTGATTTTGTTTTTGAAAACCAACTGTATCTTTTGGTTCTGTCTTACATTTTACATAGAATTGTTATGTGTGTACATATAAATAAAGAGCATGGTCAATGCATGGACTAACTCTGCAAACTTGGTCTGTGGACACAGCTTCCTCTTTACAATCTACTACAAAGTATGCAACTTGAGGACAGGACTGCTAGTTAGTTGAAAATGTGTTAAATAAGTAAATAAATACAAGCCATTTTGCTGAAAAGACCATTAGGTACCATGTTTCAGTTTTTTCAGTAGGCTACAAGCTCTTGAGGATGGAACCAATGTGTGACCTATCATGTTGCCTAGTTTATTACCTTGTATATAGTAAAGGCCATACATATTTCTAAGGGCCAATAAATTTTTCCTGTGGATTTTCTTTATGATAGAAAGTATGAAGCCCCAAGCACATACATTGCTGCTCCAAGGACTAAAATCACCATTTTCTGGTTTCATAAAGTTGGTTCTTCTTGTAAACTATACTTTTTTTAAAAATGAATGATTCTCAGTGAAAAAATGTAGAGATGATCAGGCAGAAGTGGAATGGTTCCACTAGGATGTATAAAAGTAGGGTATGTCTAACTTTAATTAATTAAGAGATTAAATGAAAAGCTTTTTCCCAGTCTCTTTATGACAATATTAAGGACCAAATGTAGCAGGATGCTAAGTGATCACAACTGTTTTAGCTAAAATAACATTTTTTAAGCCATGGACCAAAGGACAAGGGGACAGAGAAAGTGTCCTTGTTGATTAATTACTTTTGGAACCTGGCCCAGCGAGAGGAAAGTGTATTCTAGTGATAAAGCAACGAGTCCACTTTTTGTTCCCTCTGCCCTCCCAAGAAGCAATTCACTAGTTCTCTGAGGAGTGCACTTAGCTGCTTTAAACCATGATGCCCATAAAGAAGAGACATTTCCATATATTTTCAAAATGAATTCACGCCCTCCTAATCCACAGCTTGTCCAATTCAATATGTACTGAGCACCTAGTATATGCCAGCACTTCAGTGATTACAGAAGAATTTTTTTAAATTCCCTGAGTGGAACAAGTGAATCTCAAGCAAGTGCCACCAAGTGGGTGGGACCTTAGTAAGTGCTGCAGGCAAGAACAGAAGAGCAGGTCTTCTCCAGGGACAGATGGTTATGAATGACTTCTGGAGAAGGCGAGAAAATCAGGAGGCCTTGGATGGGTAGGATTCCTGTGAGAGATTCTTATCCTTTCTGGGCCTTTGTTTTCTTATCTATAAGGAGTAGGTGGGGATTAAGTAATTTTAGTAAAGTTCCTTGCAGTCTGAACATTACCTAGCTCTTCTTTATTCTTCATAACAACTGTTGCCCCTTGGAGGGGCATTTGTAACCTAGTAAACAACTTCCACTGTCTAGCAAGAAACTCCTTTAGAACAGAGTGAGAAACTTCAGAGACATTTGCCTCCAGGCAAAGAGAAACTTCTTTCTCCTTCAAAAGATCTTCCCCCTAGAAATGAAGGCTGAGAACACCTAGAGCTCCCTGAAGAACTGAAATTAGGATCCCAGGGGGCCAAGGAGGGAAAATAGTACAGAAGCTCCTTCTCAAATGTGCAGGTTGATCATTTGTTTCAGACCTCTGGCCTTGATAATGCCTCATGGAGCGGAAAGCGCTGGCTGAGGAAAATGGCATTCAAGATTGACAACTGATTAATACACAAGCTTGATTATATGCAAATCATCACTTTCTGTTGACTTAATTGTGATCTAATGTAACCTGTATAATTAACACATGTATTTAAAATAAATGTATATTTAATTGATATGCATATTTTTAAAAATGAATATTTACATTTATATGTTGTCTTTGTATTTTTTTAATCAGGGGTGAATTTCTTTCTCACGGAAGTAAAGGGGTAAGGGAGCTTCGTTGAGAACTCACATAAGAAACATAAACAAAGGAATGAGAACTGGCTTCCCTGAATGTAGTAGAGAAAGCAATGAGCTAGCAATCAGAAAGCCTGATTCTAGACTTGTTCTGCCCCATGCTGTGTGACTTTCATGTCTGGGCCTCAGTTTCTACATTTGTGAAAGGAAAATCAGACAAACAATATGTAAGTAAGTCACCTTCTAGCACTGCACATCCATGATGAGCTCACAGAATCACTCTATTTTCAACTTCTTTAGTCAAAATGATTGCATTCCAGCCACAACCATCCCAGCATCTCTCTAATGATGATTACTGCACCTAAAAATTATGTTCAGAAGTTTCCAGAAGAGTTCTGGAGCCTGAAGTGCCTTGGACAATCCCAGAACACTCAGAAAACAGTGGTCCTGAGAGCAAACTCCATACAGGTAACTGAACAGGAAGGCCCTGGACAGCTCACAATACAGGGCAAGGTGCTCAAGGACACTCCCAGGAGTGGGCCACTTTGAAGGGAAGAGAAAAGGAAGAATTAGATAAGGCGTAAGGCCTCATCTTAGAGACACTGAGTAAGTCTATTCAGCTAGGGATGGTTCTCTAATGAGTGGCTCTTTGAAGAACAGGATGAAAACCACAATCAGTAAGTGTAGAACTCCTATGTGCTTTGACAGACAAGATAACGGAAGAAAACATTTTCATCCTTAATGTAAGTGATGTCACTCTCAATCTTTCACAAGTAAAATGACTTATGGTAAAATATTATATAGGCCAACTGATCAGAAAGGAAACACACCCCAAAACAACTTTAAGGATGTTATGGTTCTGAATATTTCCTGGCAGTATGGTGAAGTGAAAAGAGGCATAACACCTGCACAGGCCACTCTGTTCCATTCCTGGCCAAGTAATGAGCAACTCTGAGCAAGTTACTTTTTCCTTTCTGCCCTTTCTTCCAACCTTTGGCTCTTTCTCTTTTTGAAAAACATAACTTAGCTCCCATCAAGCATATGTTCAAAAGACTGTCCCTGATTCAATGCTGCAATTACAAACATGCATGAGACATGTTGTCCAAGGAGATTGTAGTCCATCAAGGAAGTAACTAACCGTGACACAAAAAGAAAATGGCTCCCTTAGCAATGTGTATCAGTATTCAGGGCAGCGGTATGGGGCAGGGGCAATTTGCCTGGGTAGGGTTGTTTGGAAATTGGGGTTTAGAAATTTGTTTAGAAATCAACAGCTTTCCAAAGAAGCTGTGGGTGAATATGGCATTCGATCTATGTTGTGATTATTTTAGCAGTCTTCTAGACCTTACCTTTCTGCCCTTGATGGCCTGCAGACACAGTGGGATTTCCTCTGCTCCTTGGGGCCCCAAGAATGAACTGCACTGGGGCTTCCCAGCAGCCCATCTTGGCACAGGACCGTTGCTCTCAAACATCTCATCCTTGGAGCATTCCTTTCCTTGCTGCTGAAATACAGCAGACTCACTAATTTAGTGTAGAAGAGATTTCTTGTGACACATGCCTACACACAATAAAAGTTGCATTTTAGCCACTGAGCCAGGCTACCATTGGGCCAGTATCCAAGTTCCATGGAAACTGGTTTATAAATCAAAAGAACCTCGGTAACAAATTGTGTTGATCAGCTGAAATCTACATGTTACTATTTGGCATATCACCAGAAAAGAACTACACACAAGCTCACACTTACACAACACACACACACACATACACACACAGTAACATGCACACATCATTTTACTGTACATTTCAACACATGCGTATCATCTGGGTAATGGTGCCTTTTGCAAGCAGATGGGGAGAAAGAGACTTTAAAAGATAGTCTCCTATTATTCCACCAAACATCTTAAAACTGATCGAAGCCTCAAAGGAGAGAAAAACAAAGCCAGATCTCTGAGGCTTTCTGTCTACCCCTTCAGAAAATCATTGGTATCCCAGGCAATACTTTAGAAAAGTATTAAAATTTGAGCAACACTAGTTTACTTGTTTATATGCATCCCCATAGAATTTCCCGCCACGTCCACAGAAGCTTCAAAGGCTCCACATTGAGACCCATCAGGATGTGGAGAGAGTCAGAGAAAGACACTGCTTTAGTGTTTGGAGACCCAGCCTGGGCATGCAGGCTCCCAGGCATCTGGTTATCCCAGCCTGACACAGCGCCTGCGATTTCAGACTGTTTAATTAATTCTGATAATACCACATCGCAGGTGCTGCAGGAAGTATGTTAATTTAAGATCACATCTTACGAATTCCCACAGGTTTCATTCCAACCTAATAAATGAAATAAGCTCCACTGTGAGCCCCTTGCTTACCTAATTAGGCATAGGGCGACAAAGCAGTCACACAGGGTACATTAGTGCCACTGGTCACCTTCAAAAGCAAAACTATGACCTGCCCATGGGCTCCTTCCCCAGACTTCTGTCATACACAGATCAAAGCCAAGCAAATAAGGGACCACGTTACCCTTTTCCTACCAGCAATCCTCTTTTTACTCCTCTCTGCTACTTTCTTGTCTTTTTAAACACATCTATCGTGCTGAATCCTATGAAATCATACTCTGCTTAAACCACATTAAACTTTAGTTTTAATTTCATACTAATTCACTTAATTCACCATAGATTCAGATTATTTTTAACCAAATGGGTTATTTCTTCCAACCAGTGGAGGTTTTCACATTGCTGAGGCAGTTCAAGGAGCTGTCTACTTCTATCCACACCACTCTAAACGTAGCAAGGTAAGTGCCATCTGTCCAATCCCCTCCTGAAACTACCCTCCTGTTGTGGGGTTAGGGACAACAGCTGCCTGGAATGCTCCCCTCTCATCTCTTTTGTAGCCATACTAAAATGGCAGCCCATCAGCAATGCCCTTCCTGACCATCTCAGGAAAAGAACAACTCCATTCCTACATCTGTACCCCACCCTCCCAACACAAAATGAAGATCTGGCAACCACAGTACCTGGATAGTGGGAAGAGTGTGGACCAGTGGTTACCATCTCTGGCTGCTCATTCATTTCACCTGGGCAGATGGAATGTCACTCTCTAGGCCCCACTCCCTGAGCTCCTGATTCAGCTGCTCTGGAGTGGGGTCCAAGCACCAGCACGTGTTAAGTGCCCCAGATCAAAACAGAGACCTCTGGTGCCAGAGTCAAGGAGGTTCAGGCCAGAGTGGCCGTTTAGCGGGGATCATCTATTTTGAGCATCTAATGATCAAATAGATCAGTTGTTTCCCCAATCACCACAAGATTGAGGGAAAAGTTTTTTTCACTTCACTTTGTTTTACATAGACACCAGTGTCACAGTGGCCTGGTGAGAAGAATTTACCTTAATTCCTGGTTCATAAACTGGCTTCCCAATGGTCAGGGAATAATAGTGACATCTACCTGATGGGTATTTTCTTTTGTCCCAATGTCAAAACTCACTAAATGGAATAAAATGATGCAAGATACTTTTAAAAAATTGAAGTCTGGTCCCTGAAGGCTTTGTCAAGGAGGTGAAATACAGAGAAAATGTTGTTCTGAAGACTTCCTGGGTAACTTCAAGTGTTTGGAGTGCCAGTTTCTCCTGACTGATAAAGCCTCACTCTCACCAGTGGCCTGATTCTCCCTGCTCATCCCAGAGCACACCTGAGGAAAGACAGATAAAGTCAGCCTCTCATAGAGGCAGGGCCCTGCATCCTGGCTTTTCCACTGGAGAGAGACTTTCAGAGTGCCCCATTCAGCATCTATTAGTGACCTTGACCTGGCCTCCAGAGCACGTTCCTTTCCACACCACTTACAGGGCATCACCTGGGAGCCAGCCCCAAATCGCTGGACTCATTGCCTTCTTCCATTTTCCATTTTCTGAGCTTGGCTTTGATCAAAAGTTCAACAAATCTCTAAACCTCAAAGGGGAAACCCAGAAAATTCTGCCAGGTTTTTCTAACCCCTGCTTGAAATAATCAAACCCCCAGCAGGTCCCCCAACTCAACCAATACTGGTTCAGTTGCCAGCCCCAGCCTTGCTAAAAAATTCATAAACCACAGAACAGCTGGGCCACAGTCTGCTTTCAGAGCAAAGAGTCCACTATCAGGTTTTCATCTGGCACTACTGAGGAGCTGAGTATTTACTCCTGACAGAGACTTGAAAGAGGAAATCTTACTGGCTGTCGACTCAGAGTCACATGAGGACAGATTTGATGGGAATCCCATGCATATTCCAATGAGATAAAAGATATTATTCATTCCTAAAATGTCTTCAGAGACTCCATTAATGGAGAAATTCCAACTGACAGATAAAACCAAAAAAAAAAAGTCCCCTAATATTTACATACAATCACATTAGGATGGATCAGGGGAATGAATGCTTAATAATAGACCTTTCTTAAAATCATGTTTCTTTCCTTTTCATCACAAGAGATAAGAACTGGCTGGGTGAACTGATGGAGGGGGATGGAGGTCCCCTAGAAAACATGTGGGACCAGTTAAACAATACTTTTCCCTACTCGAAGAGATTTCATTAAGAAGTTGCTATATTCTGGAAATTTCTAGGGAGACTTGTCCTTCCAAGAATTCCCTCCACCATGACAGGCTTGGTAAATTATGCCAGCAATATTCTATGCATGGATAATCTGTAATTTAAACAAGCATTTTAAAAAAGCTGTCCTTTCTGTAAAGACTATATCCTAAGGAAAAAGATGGAGAAACCAAATTTCTTGCAATCTTGTACCTAAATCCAATAGGGAGATGGTAACAAGATGCTCAGATTTAGGGAAAACATTTTTCGGGTACATAACCACTTGTGCATGCATGTGTGGAGGGGGGGTGCATGCGTGTTTATAGTGAGAAGTAATTTTTCAATACTCCAGGCACAATTCTCTGTTAACTAGCATTATTTATCTTAGTTACTCTCCTCATCAACAAGACACAATACTGAATACCTACAACTTCAAGAAGAAGAGGGTCTTGTTTTAGATGTTTCAGTCCTTGCACAGTTGATGATATGGTGGAAGGGTCTGGGTGGAGGAAAGCTGCTCATGTCATGGGGTTCAGGAAGCAGAGAGAGAGAGTTGAGACAGGAGTCAGGAAGGGAGACACATCCTAGTAGGTGTGTCCCACACCCACCCACACCCACACCCCACACCCACACCCATCTTCCAGCCAGGCTCCACCTCCCAACACCAAGCCAGCTACAGAACCCCCATAATCCAATCACCTCACACAAGCTGCACTTGTCACATCTCTCCCATAGCTGTCTTGAATTTTAATTTACACTTTGAATTGTCATTTTACTTTGCTGTGAGTATTCCCACAAATGGATTCAACTTCCACCAGGACAAGGAGGATGTACAGTTGATATCTATAGTTTCCACCACATATAACTCCCATTCTGACCAGAATCCAAGCTGCCTTGTTCGGGCCATTGCACCAGGGAGAATCTCTCCTCTCCACCGTGGCTGAGGGTAACCAAAGCCTTCTTCCTGTGCAGAGGTGCACATGATCCCACCAACCTATGAGACTCCATGAGATTTTTGTGACAGTAGAAAAAAGAACCTCACTGCCTAGATGGAGAATGACCTAAGCCTGGAGGTACTGGGAGCCCAAAGAAGGACCTGAGTCTGAATCAAGAATAGAGAAAGTAGAACCATGGGATGAGCAGGTTTCCATGAGAATATTGCGAGTGGTGGATGCAGCCATACTAAACACTTGGACTTAGGGGGAATATGAGCTGTGTGTTTCCCTTTTCTCTTTATGTCAATTAGAACTGGGTTCAGTTAGAATCCATTTGTTTCTTTCCAGGAAACTCTTTGGAGGATAATCTTTTTTTTTCAGAGTAGGAAAAAATTATTGAGAGAAAGAAAGCTTCCATCTGAGAGAGAGAAGGGGGACTGGAAAATGGGTTGCCCACTCACCCAACTTCTCGAAGGTGTTTTATGGACAAAGCCATGAAGTGAGGCCAGTTCAAGGTGAAACAAAACTATAGTCAACTAGTAAGATTACAAGTATAGTTGCTTAGGTAATAATGATCCAATGAGAAATCACAAAGTGGACAAAACTGTGAACAACCATTAAGATTATAACAAGTATAGTCACTTTGGTAATATTAAAATGGGATCCAATGGGGAAACAAGTCTTGTAGCAAGCATACAAGGAATGAGCAAGGATTTTCAGTAATGAAGGGTGGGTCAGGAATGTTCTGTGAAAGGTCTTTGTCCCCCATCCAGGTGATTGATGCTTAATTAGAATATCAGTCAATGCTATTCATCCTTAGGAGAAGTACATGGGTCTGGTAGTTTCTCTTCTTTTACAATGCTGGCTTTCAGTGAATGTGTCTTGATTGTCCTCCATGTTGGCTTCTCAACTGTCCTCCATGTTGGTTCCTTGAAGCCCAGCCCTGTCTAACAACCTACAAGATATCTAATTAACTTACCTATCTACAATATTCCCCCCTCTGAAGAAGTACTCCTAACTGCTGTGAGGGGGCAAAGGGCGAAAACTGTTCTGGCTACTTCCAGCTGAAGAGGGTCATAGTTGTGATCAGCAGTCAGAATTACTCTACAGAGGGACTATCAAAATTTGATAGCCACCAGACATTGTCATCTTGGGTAGGTGTATAGCTTTTAGTCTGGAGGAGACAAAGCCAAAGAAAAGGTAAGAATACAAGGGCTAAATTATGAGGTCAGCAGGATTGCTATGAATATAGCCAACAAGCGTTTCCACCAGGGGAACTAGTAATAGTCTCCCACAAAGAGGATAAGGAGAAGGTCCAGGGGACTTCAGAATCTGACATAGTAGTTTAGCAGTTATGAGCTGTTTGTTTACAAGGCCAGTCTGGTGGATCCCAGTAAAAGAAGCCTAGCACATTTGTCATTGATTCCATTTGTATTGTAGCAGCAAAGTGCCAGCCAGTATATACAGCTCTAGTGTCTACAGCTCAACACAGGTAGTCCAGGAGAATGGGAGACACCCAGAAGTTTCAGAGGCAAAGTGTACAGTCTGGGTCAGTCTGGAATTTCTCCACAAAGAGACTGACCATGCAACTTGGCCAGAGCTGGGTTGTTATACACTTAGGGAAGGGGCAGGTTTACAAGTTTCAATCCTTCATTTACATATGGGCCCAGCAATCTTATTGGTTACAGAATTTCACATACAGCAGGTTCATTGGTTAACACAGTGCACTGAGTTTTATCTTCTTTGTATATGGCAGGAAGGCAAAACAAAGAAAATTCCTGAGATGTTTGAGGGAGCTGGGCCCAGGCAGGCCCAGGCATGTTAAAAGTAATGGAGGGAAGTCATCTTTCCCTGTTAGCAAGTCCAGCTTTAACTACAGAGAAGTTTATTTCCCTTTCAGTATGACTGCTTGTAGTTTGGCAACCTCTAGGCAAGAAAAAACAAAACTTATTTTTGTATTAAATTCTTTTATTGGTACATTGTAGGTATACAACACAATTACATTTCTCATTGGGAATTGTACCTTTATATAATGCATCTTGGTTCTTATTTTTTCCCCATTCCTAGCCCTCCCTTCATGCCCTCCACCCTTCCCTATTTACAAAGACTTTATTTCCATTTTTTCCATTTGTCAGAATTTTTTCCTTTCCCTTCTTTCCTTTCCCCTGCCCCTCCCACTACCCCTACCCCTTTGGACCTTTTCTTCCTATTTTACATTATTGATTATTCATTCTAATAATTGGTACATTTTAGGTATACAATATAATGACATGCATCATTGGAAATTTGCACCTTTACATAGTCTCTCTTGGTTCTTATTTTTCACCCTTGCCCAGCCCTCCCTTCAACCCCTCCAGTCCTACCTATTTACAAAGATTTTGTTCCTATTTTTCCATTTTCTCATATTAATCCCATTCCCTTCTATCCTTTCCCCTAGCCCTCCCACTTCCTTCCCCTTTGCCCCTTTTCTTCCTATTTCACATTACCTATTATACATTTAGTCCTTATTTACACTTTCAGTTTCTCACACCAGAGAAACTATTCAATATTTACACATGTAAACCTTTTAAGAAATTAGAGCATGAGCACACAAGAGTGGAAGGGCAGGTTGGGGAGAAAGTCACACTTAGAAATTGAAATAGTGATTGGAACCTGCTGGCTCTTAGATTCTTTCATTGATAGAGGTTATCTATAAATCTGGTACTTTGTCATAAGTCTCTCTGGTTTTAGCTGTAAGAAGAAAAGAGACAATTTGAAGAAAAATTTCGCTAAGAAATTTAAAACTCTAGCTAAGCTCTTACAGATTCTTCCATAGTTTTTCCTAGTGACCCATAACCATTGGGGTTGGGGATTTGGCTCAGTGGTTTTGCCACCTGCCTCTCATAACCATGGTCAGCTATTGATGTAGCTGGAAACTGCCAGAAGGGGTCAGCAATTGGAGCCCCCTTTTATATCTAGCTTTATTACTATGGCATTATTCTGATGACTCTTTTGGTCATTCTTTTCTGTTGGGTGTTTAAGACCAAGTTAAAGTGATACCTGTGTCAATGAAAATCAACCTCTTGCTATCTGTCAAGGTCAGTTAAGTCTCCTCAGGCATTATTTTGGAACCATGCATAGAGCCCCTCAGCTCCCCTGTCAGTGTCAGCCATCAGGAAGGGTCACAGCCTTGCTTGACCATGTTGCTTTCAGTGAAAGCATGGGAGACTATTCCCTCTTGGTGAACCTCCTTTGGCACATAGGACATTTGTCCTCTGGTGTCCAGCAATCTCCCTGCTCAAGAGATTGAGTGAATTACCAAAGATGTAAGATCCCATAGAAAATGTTCCCTCATGTTCCAGATTCTGGTGTAAACATTCATGCCTTCCATGTGTACAGGTCTTCCAGGATACAGTTTATGGTAAAGAGCTTTTTTGACCCAGGTATTTGCCTTTATCTTGCCCTCCAGCTACTTGTGATAAGAGGTACATGTCAAGCCAGCAGGAGATAGCCAGTCAAATAGTAGCTTTCTTAAAAACTTATGTGATGTGTATATATATATATATGTATATATATACATATATATATATCATATATATCACTACATTTAGGGGTGCTCAGATGCCAAACAGTAGAAACAATGTCACACACTAAAAATAGAGGCTAGACATTATGAACTTTTAGAGTACATTTATAGGCCAATATGTATGTTCTCTTTAGATGGCATCCTACTAAAGGATAACAAATAAGAATTACCTTTATGTCATTTAATGTCTTGTGATCAGATGGAGGTGTTTGGCTGAAAGACTATTCTATACTAAGATGGACATGTAAGTGCTACAAAAATAATGTCATCATGATTGTCATGCTAAAATACTGTGTGTGAAGGGGAAGTGGGAGAGGTAGGGGAAAGGAAAGAAGGGAATAGAAATAATATGAAAAAATGGAAACAAAGTCCTTGTCAATAGGGAGGGATGGAGGGGCTGAAGGGAGAGCAGAGGAATGGAGAAAAAATGAGAACCAAAAGAGATTATGTAAAGATGCAAATTTCCAATGAAGAATGTCATTATATTGTATATATAAAATGTACCGATAAAATTAATAAAGTAAAATACTATGTGTGGCTCTTGATCTTAAATTTCTCTATGTAATGTATAACTGTTGTCTGTTAACATTCTGCAGGGATTCAATTACTAAAACAACCATGGTTGGTAAGAAATAACAGCCCTCTAAATGCTTTATACTTCAAAAGTGCTTAATATCCAGACAAAACTATAATAGTTAAGCTCACTGCTCCACTGCACTACTAATGTCACTGACCTTCTCTTCTGGGTGCTCAACAGCTAAAGTTTGGAGATGAAAACTGGAGGATAATCCAATTTAGATAAAGACTATGGAACTTAGAACTGAGTATATATAACAAACTTGCTGTTTAAAGATCAATAAAAATAAGGAAAGTCTTTTCTAAAAATTTTATTTCATTCATACATTTTAGGTATACAATATAATGACATTCATCATTGGAAATTTGCACCTTTACATAATCTCTCCTGGTTCTTATTTTTTTCCCCCTTCCCCTGCCCTCCCTTCAACCCCTCCATCCCTCCCTATTTAGAAAGACTTTGTTCCTTTTTTTCATTTTCTCATATTAATTCCAATCTCTTCTTTCCTTTCCCCTACCCCTCCCACTTCCTTCCCCTTTGCCCCTTTTCTTCCCATTTCACATTACCTATTATATGTTTTAGTCCTTATTTACACTTTCAGTTTCTCACACCAGAAAAACTATTCGGTATTTACATATGTGTGTCCTATTTATTTCACTTAAGAGTATCACTTCAATGTGCACCCATTTACCTACAAATGTCTCTAATTTCTCATTTTTAATGGCTGAGTAGTACTCCATTTTACAAAAAACCACATTTTCTTTATCCAGCCTCCAGTTGATGGAGGCTGTTTCCAAGTTTCAGCTATTACAAATTGTGCTGCTATGAACATGGGTGCACATATATCACTGTGGTATGATTCTTTTAATTCTTTGGGGAAGATACCCAGCACGGGACTAGCTGGGTCAAATGAGATTTCCAGTCCTAGTTCTTTGAGGTACCTCCATACTGATTTCCACAGTGGTTGCACCAGTCTGCACTCCCACCAGCAGTGGAACAGGGTTCCTCTTTCCCCAGAGCCCTGAAAGCATTTGTTATTGGTTGATTTCTTGATAGCAGCCGTTCTTTCTGGGGTGAAGTGGAATTTCTGAGTTGTTTTCATTTGTATCTCTCAAATGACCAGTGATTTTGAACATTTTTTCATATGTTTACTTGCTATTTCTACTTTGTTGTCTGAGAAATGTCTGCTCATTTCAGATCCCCATTTTGGGATTGGGTCTTTAAATCTGAGGTCTAATTTTTAACTTCTTTATAGATTCAAGATAGTAGACCTTTGTCTGAGGGACAGCCAGTGAAAATTTTTTCCCACATTGTGGGTTGTCTCTTCACACTGCTGGTGGTTTCTCTTGCTGTGCAGCAGCTTTTTAATAAGAAGAGATCCCACTTGTTGATTGTTTGTGCTAGTTCATGGGCAACTGAGGTTTTGTTCATAAAATCTTTTCCTACACCAATGTCTTCGAGAGTTCTTCCTAAACTCTCTTCCAGCCCATTTAGTGTTTCTGCTTTAATTTTTAGATCTTTAATCCATTTCAATTTTAGTACATGGTGAGAGATATAGGTCTAGTTTTAGTCTTTGGCAAGTTAAAACTCAATTTTTCCAGCACCATTCATTAAAGAGGCTATCTTTCCTCCAGTGAGGGTCTTTGGCTCCTTTGTCAAAGATGAGGTGGCTGAGTGTGTCTGGAATTGTTTCTACATCTTCTAATCTGTTCCACTGGTCCTCAGGTCTCTGTTTCTTTACCAGTACCATGCTGTTTTTATCACAGTAGCTTTGTAGTATAGTTTCAAGTTGGGGGTTCTGATATCCCCTGCCATGTCTCTGTTGCCTAGAATTGCTTTTGCTATTCTAGGTCTCTTCTTGTTCCAAATGAATTTTTGGATTGTTTTCTCAAGGTCTATGAAGTATGCTGCTGGAATTTCAATTGGGATTGCATTGAATCTATATAGCAGTTTTGGAAATATGGCCATTTTCACTATGTTGATCCTTCTTACCCAGGAGCAGAGGATGTCTTTCCATTTTCTGATATCATCTTCAATCTCTCTTTTCAGAGGGCTATAGTTTTCAGAGAAGAGGTCTTTGATTTCTTTTGTTAGTTTGATTCCTAGGTATTTCAGTTTTTTGGGATGCTATTGTGAAAGGAATTGTTTGCCATATTTCTCTCCCAGTGAGTCTGTCATCCATGTAGAGGAAAGCTATTGATTTTTGTGTGTTGACCTTGCATCCAGCTACTTTACTGAATTTGGTTATTAAGTCTAGAAGACTTTTGGTGGAGTTCTTGGGGTCTTCTATATAGAGTAATATATCATCTGCCAATAATGACAATTTGACTTCTTCATTTCCTATCTTTATTCCTTTTATTTCTTTCTCTTGTCTAATTGTTGTGGCTAATGCTTCCCAAACTATATTGAAGAAGAGTGGTGATAGTGGACATCCTTGTCTTGTTCCTGATTTTAGTGTGAAGGATTTCAGTTTTTGACCATTTAGTATGATATTGGCTGTTGGTTTTTCATAGATGGCTTTTATCAGATTGAGGTAGACACCATCTATTCCAATTTTTAATAGGGTTTTATCATAAATGCATATTGGATTTGTCGAATGCTTTTTCTGCATCTATGGAGATGATCATATGGTTTTTATCCTTGGTTCTATTGATATAGTGTATTACATTGATTGATTTGCATATGTTGAACCATCCCTGCATCCCTGGGATGAATCCCACTTGATCAGGATGTATGATCTTCTTGATGATCTCCTGCATTCTATTTGCCAGTATCTTATTAAGGATTTTTGCATCTATGTTCATTAGTGAGATTGGCCTATAGTTCTCCTTTTCGGTTGAGTCTTTCTCTGCTTTAGGGATCAAGGTGATGCTTGCTTCCAGGAATGAATTTGGGAGTATTGCTTCCCTTTCAATTTCATTCAAGAGTTTAAACAGTACTGGCAGTAGTTCCTCTCTAAATGGCTTGTGGAATTCAGCAGTGAAACCATCAGGACCTGAGCTTTTCTTAGTTGGTAAGTTTTTAATTACATTTTCCATTTCATTGGTTGATATTGGGTTGTTTAGAAGTTTTAGGTCTTCTTTGTTCAACTTTGGTAATTCATACATATCCAGGTATCTGTCCATTTCTTCCGTGTTTTCCATCTTATTGGAGTATAGGTTCTGGAAGTAGGTATTGATGATCTTCTGGATTTCTGCTGGGTCCATTGTAATTTCATTCTTTTCATTCCTAATTGCATGGATTTGGGCATTTTCTTTCCTTTTTCTGATAAGGTTGGCTAAGGGTTTGTCAATTTTGTTGATTCTTTCAAAGAACTAACTCTTGGCTTCATTGATTTTTTTGTATCATTCTCTTAGTCTCCGTTGTACTGATTTCTGCTCTGATCTTTATAATTTCCTCCCTTGTATGAGCTTTGGGTTTGTCTTGCTCTTCTTTTTCTAGAAGCTTGAGGTTCAGCATCGGGTTGTTTAATTGGGCTCACTCTGTTTTCCTAATATGAGTATTCACTGCTATGAATTTCCCTTGTAAGATTGCTTTCATTGTGTCCCATAAATTCCGATATGTTGCACTGTCTTTGTCATTTAATTGTAAGAACTGTCTAATTTCTTCTTTAATTTCCTCTGTGACTCGTTGGTTATTCAGAAGTGTATTGTTTAATTTCCATGTGTTTATGAAATTTTTGCAGTTTCTTTTGGTATTGATCTCCAATTTCATCACACTATGGTCTGATAATATACAGGGGATAACTTCAATTCCTTTGTACCTACCTAAATATGTTCTATGAGCAAGTATGTAGTCTATTTTGGAGAATGACCCATGTGCAGCTGAAAAGAATGTGTATTCTGATTTTGTGGGGTGGAACACTCTGTAAATATCTGTTAAATTTATTTGTTCAAGAGTTTGAGTTTTAATATTTTGTTGCTTGTTTTTTGTCTAGTTGATCTAGCTATTTGTGATAGTGGGGTATTGAGGTCCCCCACTACAATTGTCTTACTGCTTATATGATTATTCATGTCCATTAGTATTTGTTTTATATAGTTGTGTGCACTAATGTTTGGTACATAGATATTAATGACTGTCATCTCTTCCTTTTTGATTGTTCCCTTTACAAGGATGTAGTGTTCTTTTTTGTCACTCTTAATCAGTGTTGATTTGAAATCCACTTGATCTGCAAAGAGGACAGCTATTGCTGCTTTTTTTCAGGTTCCCGTTGCATGGAGTATTGTTTTCCACCCTTTAACTTTCAGTCTATGAGTTTCTTTTCGAATTAAGTGTGTTTCTCGTATGTAGCATATTGATGGATCTTGCTTCTTGACCCATTCTGCCAGTCTACTTCTTTTGATTGGTGAGTTGAAAACATTAACACTGATGGTTGTAACTGATACATATTGAGTTATCATTGTCATGACTTTTTCTTTTTGTTGGATTCTCCCTCTTTGCTTTTAATTTCTTGTCATGCACAGTGGATTCATTCTGCTCGACTTTCTGGGGTTGTGATCCTCATTGTCTTCTCCTGCAATTTTGTCTAAAATTTTTTGGAGTGGTGGTTTGGTATTCATGAAGTTCCTACGGTGCTCTTTGTCATGAAAGTATCTTATTTCTCCATCAATTTTGAAAGAAAATTTTGCAGGGTACATCAATCTGGGTTGGAGGCTGTTTTCCTTTAGGGCTTGGAATACGTCACTGCAAGCTCTTCTTGCCTTGACGATTTGCATTGAGAAGTCTGCTCTGATTCTGATGGCCTTTCCTTTGTATGTGATTTGTTTCTTTTCTCTAACTGCTTGTAGAACTTTGTTCTTCTGTTGAGTTTCTAGAATCTTAACAATTATATGCCTATGTGTATTTTTTTTTATCAAGGCTATTTGGAGTCCTATATGCCTCACTTATCTTTATGTCAAGTTCTTTTCCCCTGCTTGGCAAGTTTTCTGCCATCACTTCTGTGAACAGTTTTTTTTATGTCATCTGCACTCTCTCCTGTATCTTCATTGAATCCAATCAGTCTTATGTTATTCTTCTTTGCATCATTTAGCAGCTGCTGGATTGATTTCTTCCAGTCCCTTACAATTTTAAAGAAATTTTTCTTTTCCTGGTCACTAATTGCAATCTTATCTTCTATATCTGAAATTCTGTCCTCACATTGGCTCATTCTGCTGTGTAGACTTTCAATGGAGTTTTTAATCTCCTGGAAATCTGTTTGCATATGTTTTATGGATTTCATTTTTTTTATCTGTGTCTTCTCTAGATTTATTAATCATGTTTTGCACTATGGGCACAATCTCTACTGCTATGTGAGAAATTATTTCTGATTTCATTTTTTCCAAATCCTCTTTTGTTGCTAGCTCAGGGAGTCCAGGTGGTTGAGTATCAAAGTGTTACATCTTGTTTCCATTTGGGGCTGCTGTAGGTGATCTGGAAGTCTGTTTCTGAGACTTGTTATCATGTCTTCTCATTTTGATGGGGAGTGCTGATGGCGCCCACGTGGCTCACCTCCTCTGTGCTGGGTGTGGGGGTAGGTTGGCCCGGTAGCCTCCTGCTCTGCACTGGGAGCTGTGACAGGTTGACTCGGAAGCCTCTTCTGTTCTGGGAGCTGTAGCACGTTGACCTGGAAGCCTCCTCTGTGCTGGTAGCAGGGGTAGGTTGGCACAGAAGCCTCCTATTCTACACTGGCAGCTGAGATAGGTTGACCCAGAAGCCTCCTCTGCACTGGGAGCTGTAGCACATAGACCTGGAAGCTTTCTCTGTGCTGGGAGCAGTAGCATGTTGACCTGGAAGCCTCCTCTGTGCTGGGAGCTGGAAAGTCTTAAGATACTTTTATTAACACTTTGGAGAAGTCTGAGGAAAGTTCAACTGTCTACAGCAAGTAAAAGAATAATTACATAATATTATGTTAATATGCTAGTCATGAAAATCATTATTACTGTTACCATTCTTCATCAGTTCTTAGATGCACATCCTTCTCCCATCTTTACAATCTCTGAAATCAGAATGTGTCATGTAATCAATGGGATCTTATCATTTCTGAGCTTGAAAATGAGTTCTAGAAAGGATTATTTGCATTTGTTTCTGCCAATCAGAGTAACCTGAAACTACTCGAAATTAATTTCTCTGCTTGAGGATTTTTTGTACCCCACCAATGGAGTGATTACAGACCTCAGATCTAGGCAAGTCCACACCAGACTGTGGCTCAAATTCTCAAATATATTCATGTTTTCTTTCCTTTGCAGAGACTGAAGGCTGAGACATGCAGGTTTCTTGGATGGCCACTCTGGAAAATTTTCCTCTACCTTTCCACTGAGTGTGAAGCTTACTGGTACAAGGTGTGATCATGATATATGGTGAATGTTCAAATTTTTTAAAAATTATTTTAGCAAAGAACACATTGCCATTAATCCCCATAAAAATAGTCTCTCTTGCTTGAAACACAATTATAACATCATCCTTGCCACTTTCTGAAGTAGTGGAAGCCCTCTTTTGTAAGTTTCTTTATGAGATGTTATCAAATATGCAGTGAATAGTGTTGCTAAGTTCCATCCAGGGGAAAGGCAGATTCATAAGATGAACATGTTCCTTGTCTGCCTTGTTCACTGGTTCAGCACCATATGACTTCTGGCTCTTCTCCAAGTCTAAATGACCATGAAAAGTCAACATTTTTTAATAAATTCAGGACAGCCACAGCACCTCACAGAACAGGACTTCCAGAACTACTTCAGAAAGTGGCAAGAACAATGGGGTAAGTGTGCACAAATTGATGGGGAGTATTTTGAGGGAGATTAGTGGCAATGTGTCTTTTACTGTAATACATTTTTCAAGTTAAACATTCACTGTGTTTTTCAGTCACACCTCATAGATATAGTTTCCTATTAGATGGCCAATCTTGGATATGTTTCCTTCATAGAAGTAGTGCATAAAATCACAGTGTCTTTTGTAACAGATGGGCATCTTGACTTTGATGATATGTGATACCGTGACTAATATTAGACAAGTGTGGTGGCACATACCTGTAATCCCTGGGAGGATGAGGCAGGACAATCTACAAGTTCAGACCACCCAAAACTACATGGAGAAAACTTGTCTCAAACAAACAAACAAAAGTGGCCTGGGAAAGCAACAGTGATTGAAGATGAAGAGAAAATATCTCCCCAAATCATTTCCTTCATGCCATTACTAGATGTCATTCTCTCACTGGAAACCAGAGTCTGGACTGAGAAACAGTGTTGTAATATGTAAGCCTCTGGGAAACTAGAACAAGGCCAGGAGTATAGTAGTTGCTCAGTAAGTATATAGTTTCTGAATTAACTAAATTAATAACCTATTCAAATCTGATGGACCTGAATAATGAAGGGGCATAGGAACAATGCACCAAGGACACTCAGACTGAGACCCCAGAACACTGCCCAAGATGGCTCCCTGGTGTGAGGGGCTCTCCTTTCAGAAAAGCCCAATTAAGTATCCTATACTGTATCTCACCTCTGGGAACACAAATAGTTCTCATGTCCAGAGGCACTAAATATTGTAATTCAAATGGTTTTCTGCCTTTTCATTCAAGCTTTACTAGATACTTGGGTAGTCTTCCAATTGCCCACCTTGCTAATAATGGTTCAAGTACCAAGAGAGTATTTATTTTCATTCATTTGAGCTTCCTGAAATGCCACAAAATTACTCTCCAATGTTATAGGAAATGATTCCAGAGAAGGCTGAACAAGATGCAACCTTTCACCCTCTAACTACATTACCGCTGGGGTGAAACCTTTGTTAAATCCAGATTTATAACCCTTCTCCATTCACATTGCCTAGTGGTTCTGCAAGCACAGCACCTGCATTTGTTACCAGAGAGAAAACATTTGCTCAGTGAATTCTCCTGGTCTTTATTTCCTTTCTCTTGAGGATTGTTAGAAAATAGAGCATTGACTCCTGTTCCCTTTCTTTCTCTCTTTCTCCTCAGTGTCTCTTGCCATCTAACAAGATTGTTAAAGACAAATTGCTAACCATCCCTCTTACACACACACCTCATTAAATTGGTTGCACAATTTTTTTTCATTCTTTCTCCAGGGTTACTGTAGGAATATAGCCATTTATAATAACTGCCACTGTGGAGTGTAACTGCTGGGTTTAGGTGAGAGTGTGGATACACTCTTTGTTTTGCAAAAGGCTTTCTTTCAGGTACAAGTAATTTAGTCCTGTTTCCTTAGATTAATGGTTGGCATGTTAGGAGACCTTGGGTTACTTGGAGCTCATGTTGGTTTTTAATGAATTCTGTCAAAATGCTGGGAGCTACCTGAGACTGCTGAATGGGCACAACTCATAGAGACTTGTCATCATCATCATCTTCAGCTTTACTGAGAAGCTCATTTGAATGGACAAGAGTAAGCCTCCCTTACCACCTCAGCTCACCCCATTAAAATCCCAAGTTTCAAAAATCCCAATGAAAATCCAGGGAGAGAACACACATTTTGAGCAGGGACCCTACCCACAGTTCAGGGGGCCTAGAGTAAGACTTCAGTTCCCTCATTATGCAGTAAAGTGCAAATGTCCTCCAGTCTATCTGAGACCCTAATATCATTCCATCAAATACTTTGCATGAAAGTGCTTTGGAATTCATAAAGCAGCAAACACATGGAAAGTATTATTATGGACATATGAATGGATTGTAGAACAGCTTGGCAAATAGCTTTCGCTATGCAACTTGAAGGATCTTAGAAAGCAGATACAAAAAGAACAGAAATCAAAGATACTCAGGTACCAATGTGGTTGCTAGGATTCTTGGGGGCTCCAGAACCCAGTTCTAAACTTCATATGCCATAACATTTAGTGCCCTTAGAAGCTTGGCCCAGGAAATACATTAGGTCATAACTGAGAAACTTACCAGGAAGGCCATGGAATCAAAAACAGTAACTTCAGTTTATGACAGGGAATCATCACAAAACTCAAATGTGGCATCTTTGGCTGATGAACACAACAGTAAGAAAAAAGGAAGAAAAGCAAAGCCTCTGTGCCCAGACTTGTAACCAGGGCCCTTGGCCACTCTTGGTCCTACCCACTGGCCAGCATTGAGCCCTATGAACATCCATCTCAGCTCCATCCTGGGCCTGAGCTAGTGCCTCCATGCTTGACAGCAATTTGGAAGTTCTGCCTGACCAGCTGATAAGGGTGGAGTTGATCTTGCTGTCCTGGAGGGCCAGCTACCCACACTTCTGCTGGTGTTCCCAGTCTCCTCACATGATTTTAACTGAAGCCATACAATGGGGCTAACCCACAAGCCACGGCCAAGTTTACTGCATTCTTTGGACATCCTCATTGTGGCCAACCGAGAGCTTGTTAGTGCTCTTAGCACAGCCTACTTCCTTCCCAGTCTATTGCCCCAGTGCTCATCAACTTACCAATAAGAAGGCCTTGTTTCCCCACCATCTCAATATGGGCCTCAGAACCCATAGCCACTCTTCTGAGCCTCCATGGTTCCATAAGCCAGTGTGTTGTGTGGAAAGCACTATTCTGAGGATCACAAAGCCCAGGTTTAATTCTCAAACCCCTGTCTTTCTAAGTTGGTGGGGCTCTGGACAAATGCCTCTCCAAACTTTATTTTCTTCCCTTGAAAAAGTCGAATAATAGTGCCTATCAACAGATTTATCCTCAGAATTGCGTGAACATGTTTGAAAACACGACATAAACTGTAAAATATTGTTACACATAGGGTTTCTCCCAGTTGTCTAGAAAAACAAAGATATAAAATTCATACTATTGTCATCTAGACTCTCAATAATGAAACCCCTATTTTGATTGTTTTGCTTAAATAAATGCTATAATTCAGATGAAAATATACAGTAATTTTAGATAGCTCCATGTATCTAGGATCCTAAAAGTGACCCAAATTTGTTTATATACAACTTCTTACCTTTGGCAGCTATCCTTCCTCTAAAGCTTCTCTGTCAATACTTGTTTTTAACCCCTGACACTTTATGATCTATTTTTATGAAAACTGCCTCCTCATGTGTCTCCTTGGCTTCTGTTGGGATTGATGAGGTCTATGGCAGCCATGGCTGTGAGTCATAAATTGCAAATAAACAAAGATAACAGATGAGGCAGGTTCTGGTGGCGACCAAAGCCAGGCAAAGAACTGACCAGAAAAAGAATACCCAGTCATGAAGCTGAAATCATGAGGAGATACCCAGAAACAGCAGAGTTCAGGAAGCTTTTGGAACAGGAAGTAACAGGTAGAAGACAGAGGTAAGTAACTGGTGGGGCTGCAGTAGAACATGGGGCAATAGTTTCACAGGCCATGGTGTGAGATCAAACCACGTCACCTTCATTTGGATATTTTTGGAGGTCTTTGGTCCACCTTCCCCCAAGACTCAGATTGTCTGCCTTTAGCAAGGTCAAGTGAGCAGACCCTGAAACCATCAGGGTTTTCATTCTACAGTCTGTCCTATGATTAACTAACCATCTTTGAGACTGCTTTGCTCACACTCCCTTTTCATGGCAAAGCTTCCAATGTTGCCTTGGCCTCCTCTACATATTAACTTTCTTTTCTTAGGGCTCAAGGTTCCCACACCTGGACCCTACTGACCTGTCAGCCTTTCTCATGTCTTCTGCTCCAGACATTTGTTCACAAGTCCTTTGACTTCTTTGCATTTCCCTGCTTTTTTAAAACAGTCCCCCCATCTAGAAAACCACTAGTCTACTATCTCTCCACATTGTAACTATTCTTCAAGACTATCAAGCAGAGTTAAAATGGTACTCTATAATATATATATATATTTCATTCTGAACTAGTGCAATAGGGGGAAAGGGATCTCAGTAGAGGCTCGGAGATCCCGAGTCCAACGGAAGATGCCGAATCAGCCCATGCCCTGGCAACAATCCACTGGACCCCCCACCCCCCGCTCCTCTGTACAGCCACCTGGTTCCACACTACAAAGACGCAGAGGACACTGGACCACCAGACCACGGTACTGAGTCCCACTGCTCCTGGCCCAGAGGTAGGGGCTTCTGAGCCGCTGTCCCACTGCTCCTGGTCCAGAGGAAGGGGCTTCCTGGCCACCATCCCTCCCACTGCTCCCAGCCCAGAGGAAAGGGCTTTTGGGCCACCTTCTGTCCTGCCGCTCCTGGCCCAGAGGAAGGGGCTTCCAGGCCACCATCCCTCCTGCTGCACCCAGCCCAGAGGAAAGGACTTTTGGGCCACCTTCTGTCCTGCCACTACTGGCCCAGAGGAAGGGGCTTCCCGGCCACCATCCCTGCCGCTGCTCCCAGCCCACAGGAAAGGGCTTTGGGGCCACCATCCCTACCGCTGCTCCCGGCCCATGTCCCACCTCTCTCAGCTCAGAGGAGGTAATCCGTGCAGGTGTCAACAGCCCCCCCAGTCAAAATGAGAAAACATGTAAATAACCCTCAAAACCAGACTCCCAGATCACCTACAGCAACCCCAAAGGGAAATGAGATGGAACACTCTGATACTCAACCACCTGGACACACTGAACTGGCAACAAAAGGGGATCTGGAAAAAATGAAATCAGAAATAATTTCTCACATAACAGGAGAAATTGTGCCCCTAGTGCAAGACATGATTAATAAATCTAGAGAGGAGCTGAGGAACATGATGGAATCTCAACATAGGAAACAAATGGAATCCATAAAACAGATGCAAATAGATTTCCAGGACATGAAAAACTCCACTGAAAGTCTACACAGCAGAATGAGCCAATGTGAGGACAGAATTTTAGATATAGAAGATAAGATTGCAATTAGACCAGGAAAAGAAAAATTGCTTCAAACTTATAAGGGAACATGAGAAATCAATCCAGCAGTTGCTAGATGATGCAAAGAAGAATAACATAAGACTAATTGGAGTCAATGAAGAAACAGGAGACAGTGCAGATGACATAAAAGATCTCTTCACAGAAATAATGGCAGAAAACTTCCCAAGCAGGGAAAAAGAGCTTGACATACAGATAAGTGAGGCATATAGGACTCCAAATAGCCTTGATCAAAGAAATCTACACATAGGCATATAATTGTTAAGATTCCAGGAACTGAACAGAAGAACAAAGTTCTACAAGCAGTTAGAGAAAAGAAACAAATCACATACAAAGGAAAGCCCATCAGAATCACAACAGACTTCTCAACACAAACCATCAAGGCAAGAAGAGTTTGGAGTGACATATTCCAAGAACTAAAACAGCCTCCAACCCAGATTGATATACCCTGCAAAATTTTCTTTCAAAATAGATGGAGAAATAACATACTTTCATGACAAAGAGCACCTTAGGAACTTCGTGAATACCAAACCAGCACTCCAAAGAATTTTACACAATATCCTAGGAACAGACATTAAGGATCACAACCCCAGGAAGTAAAGCAGAATGAACTCATCTGGCATGACAAGAAATTAAATGTAAAGGGGGAGAACCCAACAAAAAGAAAAAGTCATGGCAATGACAAGTCAATACGTTTCAGTTATAACCATCAACGTTAAAGGTCTCAATTCACCAATCAAAAGAAATAGACTGGCAGAATGGGTCAAGAAGCAAAATCCAACACTATGCTGCATACGAGAAACACACTTAATTCAAAAGGAAACTCATAGACTGAAAGTTAAAGGATGGAAAACAATACTACATGTGACAGGAACCTTAAAAAAAGCAGGAGTAACTATCCTCTTTGCAGATCAAGAAGATTTCAAACCAACACTGATTAAGAGAGATGAAGAAGGACACTACATCCTTGTAAAGGGAAGAATCCAAGAGGAAGAGATGACGATCACAAATATCTATGCACCAAATACTAGTGCGCCCAACTATATAAAACAAATACTAACGGACATGAAAAGTCATATATGCACTAATACAATTGTAGTGGGGGACCTCAACACCCCACTGTCACAAATAGATCAACTAGACAAAAAATAAGTAATGAAATACTAGAACTCAATCGAACTCTTGAACAAATGAACTTAACAGATGTTTACAGAGTCTTCCACCCCACGGAATCAGAATACACATTCTTCTCAGCTGCACATGGGTCATTCTCCAAAATAGACCACATACTCACACATAGAACCTGCTTAAGTAAGTGCAAAGGAATTGAAGTTATCCCCTGTATATTATCAGACCATAGTGCGATGAAATTGGAGATCCATAACAAAAGAAATTCGAAAAATTTCATAAACACATGGAAATTGAACAATACACTTCTGAATAACCAATGGATCACAGAGGAAATTAAAGAAGAAATCAGACAGTCCCTTCAATTAAATGACAATGACAATACAACATATCAGAATCTATGGGACACAGTGAAAGCAGTCTTATGAGGGAAATTCATAGCAGTGAATATGCATATAGCTTCACTGCTGAATTCTACAAGACATTTAGAGAGGAGCTGCTGCCACTACTGCTTAAACTCTTCAATGAAATTGAAAGGGAAGCAATACTCCCAAATTCATTCCTGGAAGCAAGCATCACCTTGATCCCCAAAGCAGAGAAAGACACAACCGAAAAGGAGAACTATAGGCCAATCTCACTAATGAACATAGATGCAAAAATCCTTAATAAGATAATGGCAAACAGAATGCAGAAGATCATCAAGAAGATCATACATCCTGATCAAGTGGGATTCATCCCAGGGATGCAGGGATGGTTCAATATATGAAAATCAATCAATGTAATACACTATATCAATAGAGCCAAGGACAAAAACCATATGATTATCTCCATAGATGCAAAAAAAAGCATTTGACAAAATCCAACATGCATTTATGATAAAAACCCTACAAAAAATTGGAATAGATGGTCTCTACCTCAAACTGATAGAAGCCATCTATGAAAAACCAACAGCCAATATCATACTAAATGGTCAAAAACTGAAATCCTTCACACTAAAATCAGGAACAAGACAAGGATGTCCACTATCACCACTCTTGTTCAGTATATTTCTGGAAACAGCCACAGCAATTAGACAAGAGAAAGAAATAAAAGGAATAAAGATAGGAAATGAAGAAGTCAAATTGTCATTATTTGCAGATGACATGATACTCTATATAGAAGACCCCAAGAACTCCACCAAAAGTCTTCTAGACTTAATAACCAAATTCACTCAAGTAGCTGGTTACAAGGTCAACACATAAAAATCAATAGCTTTCCTCTACACCAATGACAGACTCACTGAGAGAGAAATAGGGCAAATAATTCCTTTCACAATAGCATCCAAAAAACTGAAATACCTAGGAATCAACCTAATGAAAGAAATCAAAGACCTCTTCTCTGAAAACTATGGCACTCTGAAAAGAGAGACTGAAGATGATATCAGAAAATGGACAGACATCCCCTGCTCCTGGGTAGGAAGGATTAATATAGTGAAAATGGCCATACTTCCAAAACTGCTATATAGATTTAATGCAATTCCAATTGAGATCCCAGCAGCATACTTCATGGACCTTGAGAAAACAATCCAAAAATTCATTTGGAACAAGAAGAGACCCAGAATAGCAAAAGCAATTCTAGGTAACAGAGATATGGCAGGGAGTATCACAATCCCCAACCTGCAACTCTACTACAAAGCTACTGTGATAAAAACAGCATGGTACTGGCAAAGAAACAGACTTGAGGACCAGTGGAACAGATTAGAAGATGCGGAAACAATGCCAGACACACTCAGCCATCTCATCTTCAATAAAGGAGCCAAACACCCTCACTGGAGGAAAGATAGCCTCTTTAATAAATGGTGCTGGAAAAACTGGGCTTCAACTTGCCAAAGATTAAAACTAGACCTATGTCTCTCACTGTGCACTAAACTAAAAGCAAAATGGATTAAAGATCTAAATATTAAAATAGAAACTCTGAACCAGTTGGAACAGAGTTTAGGTAGAACCCTTGAAGACATTGGTGTACGAAAAAATTTTATAAACAAAACCTCAGTTGCCCGTGAACTAGCACTAAGCATCAACAAATGGGATCTCTTCTTATTAAAAGGCTTCTGCACAGCAAGAGAAACCACCAGCAGTGTGAAGAGACAACCCACAATGTGGGAAAAAATCTTCACCTGCTCTTCCTCAGACAAAGGTCTACTATCTCAAATCTATAAAGAACTTAAAAAGATCAGACCTCCCAAATTTAAAGACCCAATCCAAAAATGGGCATCTGAAATGAACAGACATTTCTCAGACAAAGAAGTAGAAATAGCAAATAAATACATGAAAAAATGTTCAACATCACTGGTCATTCAAGAGATGCAAATGAAAACAACGCTGAGATTCCACTTCACTCCAGAAAGAATGGCTGCTATCACGAAATCAACCAATAACAAATGCTGGTGGGGCTGTGGGGAAAGAAGAACCCAGCTCCACTGCTGGTGGGAGTGCAGACTGGTGCAACCACTGTGGAAATCAGTATGGAGATACCTCAAAGAACTAGGACTAGAAGTCCCATTTGACCCTGCTATTCCACTGCTGGGGATCTTCCCCAAAGAATTAAAAGAATCATACCACAGTGATATATGTGCACCCATGTTCATAGCAGCACAGTTTGTAATAGCTAAAACTTGGAAACAGCCCAAATGCCCACCAACTGGAGACTGGATAAAGAAAGTGTGGTTTTTTTAAAAAAATAAAATGGAGTACTACTCAGCCATAAAAAATTAGAAATTAGAGACATTTATAGCTAAGTGGATGCACATTGAGCTGATACTCTTAAGTGAAATAAATAGGACACATGAATAAATACAGAATAGTTTCTCTGGTGTGAGAAACTGAAAGTGTAAATAAGGACTAAAACATATAATAGGTAATGTGAAATAGAAAGAAAAGGGGTAAAGGGGAAGGAAGTGGGAGGGCTAGGGGAAAGGATAGAAGGGAATGGAATTAATATGAGAAAATGGAAAACTAGGAACAAAATCTTTGTAAATAGGGAGGACTGGAGGGGTTGAAGGGAGGGCTGGGCAAGGGTGAAAAATAGGAACCAAGAGAGACTATATAAAGGTGCAAATTTCCAATGATGAATGTCATTATATTGTATACCTAAAATGTACCAATGATTAGAATGAATAATCGATAACTCAAAATAGGAAGAAAAGGTCCAAAGGGGTAGGGCTAGTGGGAGGGGCAGGGGTAGTGGGAGGGGCAGGGGAAAGGAAAGAAGGGAAAGGAAAAATGCTGACAAATGGAAAAAATGGAAATAAAGTCTTTGTAAATGGGGAAGGGTGGAGGGCATGAAGGGAGGGCTAGGAATGAGGAAAAAATAAGAACCAAGATGCATTATGTAAAGGTACAATTCCCAATGAGAAATGTAATTGTGTTGTATACCTAAAATGTACCAATAAAAGAATTAAAAAAAAAAGAAAGAAAGAAAAGAAAATGAGGCTCAATTCAGAATACAGTATGGTAAGTGAGAGGTGATCGCCAAGGAGCAGTGTGGGGAGGGTGGAGCACCCGGGGCGCATCAGGCAGCCATGCATGCTCACGAGATGGGTCCGCTGGGCCCTGCGCTCAGTAGTGCTGGTGAGCAAAGATGGTGGCCGGGAGGGAACTTCCTCTGCTGGGCAATGGGAAGCCCACCGACTTTGAGGAGCTGGAGACAGGGAGGACCTGTTCACCACCACTGTCTCCACATTGGAGTCAAGCCCATCATCTCCAGAACCAGCTAGTCTTCCTACAGAGGATATCAGTGCAAACTCCAGTGGCCCAAAACTGTCAGAAGTTGTACTGGATGATGACAGAGGAGATCTTTTCACAGAAGCTGCAGAAGAAGTTTCTTTGAACAGCCCAGAAAGAGACCCTAGCCTGTCTTCGGAGCCTTCTCCTGCAGTCACACCGGTCACCCCTACTACACTCACTGCTCCTAGAATTGAGTCAGAGTATGTCAGCTCCTGCAGTCTTTGACAGATCCAGGGAAGAGATTGAAAAAGAAGCAAATGGAGATATTTTTGATATAGAAATTGGTGTGTCAGATCCAGAGAAAGTTGGTGATGGCATGAATGCTTACATGCCATACAGAGTAAATAACAACAAAGACTTCTCTTTCCATGTTCAGTAAGAGTGAATTTTCAGTTAAAAGAAGATTTAGTGACTTTCTTGGTTTGCACAGCAAATTAGCAAGCAAGTATCTACATGTTAGTTATATTGTGTCACCAGCTCCAGAGAAGAGTATAGTAGGTATGACCAAGGTCAAAGTAGGTAAAGAGGATTCCTCATCCACTGAGTTTGTAGAAAAATGAAGAGCAGCACTTGAAAGGTATCTTCAAAGAACAGTAAAACATCCAACTTTACTACAGGATCCTGATTTAAGGCAATTCTTGGACAGTTCAAAGCTGCCTAGAGCAGTTAATACACAGGCTCTGAGTGGAGCCAGAATATTGAGGATGGTGAACAAGGCTTCAGACAAAATGACAGTCGAGATGAATGAATTGGATGCATGGTTTGAAGAAAAGCAGCAACAATTTGAGAATCTCGACCAGCAGCTTAGGAAACTCAATGCCAGTGTCAAAGCTTTGGTCTGTCATAGAAAAAAACTTTCAGCTAATACAGCTGCCTTTGCTAAAAGTGCTGCCATGTTAGGTAATTCTGAGGATCATATCGCTTTATCTAGAGCTTTGTCTCAGCTTGCAGAGGTTGAAGAGAAAATAGTCCAGTTACATCAAGAACAAGATTTTTCTGACTCTTACATGTTTTCAGAACTACTTAGTGACTACATACATCTAATTTCTGCAGTGAAAGGTGTGTTTGGCAAAAATGGGAAGATGCTCAAATTACTTTGCTCAAAAAACATGAAACTGAGGCAAAAATGATGGTCGCTAACAAACCAGATAAAATACAGCAAGGTAAACATGAAATGAGAGTGGGAGGTGAAAGTGCAACAAGGAGAAAGAGATTTTGAACGACCTCTGAAGCAATTTGAAAAGAAGTGGGACGATTTAAGAAAGAATGAGTGAAGGATTTTAAAACTTATCATCAGGTACTTAGAAGTATTAGTACAAACACAGCAACAGCTGGTAAAATACTGGGAGGCTTTCCTACCTGAAGCCAGCAAATAAGACTGCCTTATTGCCTAGTAATAAGATTGTTCCACTTAAGAAGACATTGGATGTTGCTCCAGTTATCCTGAACTCCACATTTAAAACCATCCAAACAAACCACTATATATTTTATGGGGAAAAAAAAGAAAATTACTAAGGGAAAAGATGAGGGTTATAGGGAGATTCTGACTAAACTCACCTATCAGATTTCTTCCTGTGGACAGGCCAGTATATTGAAAATTATCTGGGAGTTGTGGAAGATGAGGAACCCAATCAGGATGATCACATATGGAGCATGGAGGGGGTTCTGACTGAAGTAACTTAACAGGGTTCTTGCTAAAACTGGATTTTATGAGAAAGTGTACAGATGGATCTAGGGAAAGGTTTAGGAACCTATCTAAAGTTTAGTCAAGCAAGGAATCTTTGTCAAGATCCAATACAAACCTCTCTTCCTTCATAAAGTATTCCAGGATTGCTGGGGCTCCCGCTGTTGACACTTTTCTGAATCCCTGTGACCCCAGCCCTTGTCTCTTGTGGGATGGTGTTGCACTATTCTCTTTTATCATTTCTATTATTTAATTTTCTTTTGGCTTGTATTATATTCATGAAAAAATCTTGTCACACTCTTTTTTGTATCTCTCAAGAATGATGGACACACTATAGCAACCCTTAATAAATTATCTATTAATTGCTCCCATTGAAATGGTTGGCCCTATACTTCCTTCTATCTGTTCTCAGAAAGACAATTCTAGGACCAGCATTCTAGAACTGAGTGCATGCTGGAGTCAGACCACCAGGGTTCCAATCCTGGTGGTGCTGCTTACCCACTGTGTGACCTCAGGAAATCACTTAACCTTTCTATGCCTAAATCCTACCCACAGAGCTACTATGGTACCTAAGTAAACTAACCCACATAAAGTAGATTCTTACCTACATGTTGTAAACACTTAGTAAAAAATGGATATTAATAAAGCTAAAGTCAAAAAGTACACTTGATGTTTGTGAACTTTATATCTTCTATTTGGACTAGTACTATGAGCTCAAAGAACCCATAAAATGCAAATAATTAAATTTATTGTGTCTCTGAATGCCTGAATTAATTCAAAATGTTTTTCTGCCTATGGACTGATGTTGTACCATTTCTTTAGGGTCATTAAACGTATTTTGGTTAATTCTCTGAGGTTCAGAGTCTGTAATCTTGGAATCTATAAAAGAATTAAAGTCCTTGGTTCAACAAAAGAAAAGAGAGGGAAGCAAATCTATCCTCGCACTATCCTTCAATTGTTCTCACTCCTCAAAATGGAGTTTGATTATTTTTAATAGCTAAAATGTTGCCTTAGACCAATTGAAAATTGATTTATTAAAAATGACAGATTATCCAATCCTTTGCCATAAAAGGATGCACCCACCCTTTCTGCAAGCTTTTCTCCAAGAAACCTGGGGTTTCAAATGCCTTCCTAGAATGCTATCAATTTAAATGATTGAAAAAAAACAACACATAATAAGTGACAGATTTTTCAAATCAGATAAAGGTGGGAACCAGATTATCTGTCTGGGGGTGATAGATTGCAGCAATAATAAATTCACTTGAAGACACTGGATCAATTTTTAATCAAGCCAAGAATTATTATTGCAGAAAGATAAAATGACCCATGAGAAGATGCCTTAATTTTCCACCAATCAAATTATAGCCTTTCTAAATAAGATGTAATGAGATCCATGGAATATCCAGGTTACACATCCCACCTAATTACCCATGTTACCTGTCATGTAGTGATATACTAGTGGTAAACTGACCTCTGAATTTGCCCAGATGAAAAGGTAATTAGTTTTTCCACCAGGCTGTGGTGAAAATAACAGCAGTGACACATGTCATCTCCTTCCACCGAGTCACAGTCTCTGAGGTGTTTGTTCTTAAAATATACAGGATATGACCTACTGGGTAATAAACTACACAGTCATTAAGTGAAGCTTGTGTCTGACAGAAAAACAGCCACCATCTCTAAGTTGAGAAAAAAGGGGCTAGAGGTAAACCAAATCAGTCTGCACTTGACATTAAACTTGATCAGCCGGGAACAATGTCTCCTCTCTACCCTCCCCCAAGAACTACGAATGAGGAAATGGAGTTTGTAATTACTGACCATTGCAAAGACCCTATAGAGAGCCTGGGTTCATGTGCTCCATCTGTCCCACTTGTTCCTATCTTGCTTTTCAGGCTAAAACTCCTCCATTTGGAATCACTCCCAACTCAGCTTCCTTTCCTCTTCCTCCAAATACTGCATCAGTATAACTCTATGTACTTGCCCAAAAGAATCCTTGTCTGCACCCTTAGACATCTGTGCATTCATTCAGAAAACACTCACTGTTGTGGGCAGACACACCCCTTTTTCTTTCTCCATTTATTTTGAGAGAAAAACACTACATTTTATTATAAAGTAGTAATATGTTTTTAAGTTTAATAACTGTCCACTTAGGGCTGTTGTATCTTCCTTTGATGTTTCTGACATTAGCAGATCTAAAATCAGAAAAGTATCTTTTCAAAGAAACATATCCTTTCTCCAGTTCTTAAAAAAGATAATCCGCCAGCCTGGATCAAACTATCCTCTAATCAACTTATTCTTCATCCCTGTCATGGAAGACAACACACTGAGCCCTTTTAGTATCATAATGCTCTATATTTAACAAACTTTCGTTCACTTTATCACTTCTTTGAAGCCATTGTTAATCTCTATCTGAAATTATCTTATGCCTATAAAGATACTATTAGTAATTTGGTGACCCAGAGTCCTGTTTAGGCTTCAATTGTTTTTTTGTTTTTTTTTAATTAAATTCTTTTATTGGTACATTGTAGGTATACAACACAATTACATTTCTCACTGGGAATTGTACCTTTACACAATGCATCTTGGTTCTTATTTTTTCCCCATTCCTAGCCCTCCCTTCACCCCCTCCAACCTTCCCCATTTACAAAGACTTTATTTCCATTTTTTGCATTTCTCATCATTTTTTCCTTTCCCTTCTTTCCTTTCCCCTGCCCCTCCCACTAGCCCTACCCCTTTGGACCTTTTCTTCCTATTTTGAGTTATCGATTATTCATTCTAATCATTGGTACATTTTAGGTATACAATATAATGACATTCATCATTGGAAATTTGCACCTTTATATAGTCTCTCTTGGTTCTTATTTTTCACCCTTGCCCAGCCCTCCCTTCAACCCCTCCAGTCCTCCCTATTTACAAAGATTTTGTTCCTAGTTTTCCATTTTCTCATATTAATCCCATTCCCTTCTATCTTTTCCTCTAGCCCTCCCACTTCCTTCCCCTTTACCCCTTTTCTTCCTATTTCACATTACTTATTATACATTTAGTCCTTATTTACACTTTCAGTTTCTCACACCAGAGAAACTATTCTGTATTTATTCATGTGTCCTATTTATTTCACTTAAGAGTATCAGCTCAATGTGCATCCACTTAGCTATAAATGTCTCTAATTTCTAATTTTTTATGGCTGAGTAGTACTCCATTTTATTTTTTTTAAAAAACCACACTTTCTTTATCCAGTCTCCAGTTGATGGGCATTTGGGCTGTTTCCAAGTTTTAGCTATTACAAACTGTGCTGCTATGAACATGGGTGCACATATATCACTGTGGTATGATTCTTTTAATTTTGGGGGGAAGATCCCCAGCAGTGGAATAGTGGGGTCAAATGGAACTTCCAGTCCTAGTTCTTTGAGATATCTCCATACTGATTTCCACAGTGGTTGCACCAGTCTGCACTCCCACCAGCAGTGGAACTGGGTTCTTCTTTCCCCACAGCCCCACCAGCATTTGTTATTGGTTGATTTCATGATAGCAAGACTTCAATTGTTAATGGCAATCAGCTCTTGATTTGAAATGAGATCTTTCATTTATATTTGTCATTAAACCCTTTGAAGAACTGCTCACATTTCACCAAGAGTATGCAAACTGAAAAAACCTTGCATTTTCAAACACAGCACAGGCCACCCTGGAGTGTCCCATTTGATGGGTCTCCAAAAGAGATAGCATCTTGTAAGCCGATGAACAATAAACTTCCACTGTTAGGCTTGGTATCAATGAATCCATTAGAATCAATGAATGCATCTATGATGAAATTTTTTTCCAAAATAATGACACTTGCCCAAATGTCTGTCTTTTTCATCATTACATAATACATTTAACCCATTTTTGTAATGTGTGATCCTTCAAATCACCAAATTCAGGGAATGTTTGCAGTAAGGAAAAACTAATGACAAAAAACATTGTCAGTTATTCTAAAATTAACACCAGATTTTTTTTCATTCAGTTGCAGCTCTCAACATTGATAATCCTAAAAATAATTTAATGATGTTGTGTCTCCCCTAAATTCATATGTTGAAGTCCTAACCCCCCAGTATGAAAGTACTAGGAGGTGGGGTCTTTGGGAGTCATGAAGGTGGAACCCCATGGTGAGATTAGTGCCTTTATAAGAAGAATACATCCCCTCTCTCCTCTGCCCTCTCCCTTCCTCCCTCTCCTTTCTCCTCTCTCCTCTCTCTGAAAGTGGCCATCAGTAAGTCAGAAAGAAGACCCTAAGCAAGAACCGAATCTGCTGGCACTTTGACCTTGAATTCCTTGCCTCCAGAACTGTAAGAAATAAGTATCTCTTGTTTAGTCCAGCCACTCCATGTTGTAGCAGCCCAAGCTAAGATAATATATAAATGTATTATATAATATAATAGCTATTATATTAAACATTATATTCAGTATATTAAGCTCAATATATAATGCACAAAGTAATATCAACTAACAATTTTTCAGGCACTTTGTTAATAGTTTATATTCATTGTCTCCTCCCAACAAGGCATAACTCCTTTATTCTAATTTTATAGTGGTAAAATTCCAAGGTTTTATAGGGATAGCTGATTTGCAAAAGGTCCCACAATCTGTCTCTACACATAAGGACAAGGATACAAAGTGAGCTTTCTGGGAAATTGGTCAAGTTCATTTTCAGTGAGTCTGTAGCTAGGATTGTAATTTCTGGACAACAGCCACTGCTATGACGTCCCACTAGTGACATTTTTTCCCACTTTTATGATGTCTTGGCTTTGGATGTTACTGCCTCCTCCAAGCACTCCATCTTAGAAATAATTGGCTCAAGCACAAAGAGAATTATCCTCAATTTAATGAATTCCAGCAATTCATCGTTTTGCTCCCCCGTCCTTGCTAATTTATTAATAACAATTACAATGAAATTGGCATGCTGTATAAGTTCTTACATTTTCTCTTTGCCTTAAAATATCATCCCTGGTGATCTTAAAAGGTGATACATTAAGATTTACAATTTATTACCAGTAACATAGCTATAGCCAATTGACCATAAAATCCAACTATTTTTAAGTAATTCAAAATCTCCATTGTAGTGAATGGAATATTTGCTTGACTATGTCTTTGGAATCTTAATATTTTCCAGTATCTCTTTACATGCTTACACTTCATCAGCCAATATTTACACATTAATTGAATATATGCTTCTCTCTATATAGTATATTCTTAAACATGAAACTGGATAACTATTCAAACAGAATTAGTCGCAGATTTATATTACTTTATGTTAATTATCTGGATATAGGTAAGTATCTCATGAATTCAACAGTAAGTACTTTTACAAATCTTTTAATGAAAACTATTTTAAATAGTACAACATTAAAAATGCATTGACTCTCATTGTCTAAACAAGTTAATGCAGAGATAATATGGTCATGTGTTGAGATGGCCCTAAAGATTTGATGCTGGCCCATACACTTTCTACATACTACACATCAGTTTTATTACAATGCTTCCTTCCATTGCACAGTATCGAAAACATCCCTTCCTATGGTGAACAATTGCCCCAGTTTGTCTGAGTCTGTCTTGGTTTTGCACTGAAAACTCTATCCCAGGAAAAGCCCTATTCCTTTCTTCAGCCACCCTCTCCAGAGCTAACCTTTTACCAGAACATCTACCCTTAAGAGGTGTTGAAAGCACTACTAGCACAAACTGTAAATGCTTTTGTCCAAAAGCATATGATTTCCAATATTTACAGCTCTTAGGAAATTGCTTCTAGAAAAGACTCTGGGTACTGAATTCCTTTCCCCAGAATACTAACACAGGATGACAGCAATGACAAGGGTCCAAATTTTCTCAGATATACACTTCTTATACACAAGAAATGCATAAAGATTTTAGCCTTTCACCAAGAAACTAAGAGTAGAAAGATATTCAAGTTTGAGGTGAGAAAGGATAATAAATTTAGTTTTGAATGAAGTGACTTTGAGGTGTTTTAGGAAGAGTCAAATATATATAACCAAAAAGAGGCCCAGATATAAGGCTCTGGGGCTGAGGTGAGAGATTAGGCTGGAAAGACTGGTTTAAGGGCCATATGTTGATTTCAAGTTAAAATGAACAGAAGTAAAGTGATGAGATAGAAGACTTGGGGAGAATAAGTAAGAAAATGGAGGCGGAGGATGAATCTTTCCTAATCCCTTGAATAATATTCTTAAACTGCCTCACCCTAGGCTCCACCAAGCAATTTTCCTGTGTATTCACCCTGCAGAATTTGACTGCTTATTCTTCTGCTAGGTAGACTGTTCTGAGCCACTCCTGGGCTTCCAGTTTTCTTCACCTTTCCAAGGCATCCTCTCTGGAAGCAAGGTAAGGTTTTTTCCCTGGGAGATCCAGGTCATTCAAATTCATACTTAAGCAATTCTTCCTTCCTTCCTTCCTTCTTTTCTTTCTCTTTCTTTCAGTGAATATTTACTGAGTACCAATCATGACCAATTCTCTAAGCACTAGAGGCAATGAACCCGAAAGCACAATATCACTATAACATATCTTCAAAAGTTATAATTAAGAGAAATGAGTCAACATGTTATTTTCTTTAATTTTTTAAATTTTGATTTATTAAGGAAATAGTGGCCAAGCTGTTGCAGTCTTTTGAGCTTACTCTTCTAGTTTTGTCTTTTGGGGGGGAGGGGGTACCAGGGATCAAACTCGGGACCTTGTGCCTGTTAGGCAGGTGGCAGAACCACTGAGCTAAATACTCAGCCCTGAGCTTACTCTTCTAAAGGGAAGCTAAAGACCCCCATTTGCTTCCTAGAGGTATAGATTTGCTTTCTATGGTATTAACCACTAAGACATCAGATAAACAAAATGTATTGTTAAAGGAAGACACAATGGAGTTTAATAGTAAGCTCACATCTCAAAACTATACAGGCGCAGTGCCCAGCCCTCATCTCTTTCATCATTGGGCATTCCATAGAACAAACCTATATATCCACATTTCCCTATTCAGTAGTTTGAAACATGGTCTCTAGTGGCAATAAGTGTTCCCACAGACTACTGTGTCAAGGTCATTGGGATATCCTCCATAATGCCTCTACTGGTTAATGGGTAGTTCATGAGATAACACAAAACCATGTGGTTGTCTCTTTTTTAGGAACCTAGGCCATTCAAATTTTATTAAAATGTCCTCTTCACTTCCAAGAAGGGAAGAAAAATGATTCTTAATTAAATATTTAATGTTTATTATAGTTAGAATATTAGTTTTAGGTCAAATTTATGATGCACTAGATTTGTACTTTTTCTCTTATACAGAGTTTATAGTGTATTGAGATTTCTTATATAATGAATGTGTACACTATATTCAAGCCCATTTATGACAGAGCATGATTTTATTCTTTAAAATTATTACAAAGGTTTATAGCTGTCACATCTTTGCTTTTATGACATATTTTTGTCACATCTATGGCTTATTTAATGGTAAGTTCTTGGTCAGGATTGCAATGCCCAATTACGACATTGTTCTTATGAGAAAACGTGACTGCTTTACAATAGAGTTTCTGGGAAGGGACTGTGGTCAAAGGAAAAGACTGTGCTTTGAAAGGAACAACTATTGTGTGTGTGTGTGTGTGTGTGTGTGTGTGTGTGTGTGCGTTATACCTATATTAAACCCCTTCCCTATAAAGACCCATCACTGGACACCCTCTCCCATCACTCAGACTTTGCTGGACACCTGAACTCTTTTGTGATATTTTGTATCATTCACACAGCTTTAGTAATGCAGAGGGAAAGCCCACCTGGGATGATCCACATGTCTATAACACACTCAAAGGATAAAATTTATACTGGCCTTTCAACTATCCTTTCTCCCACTCAGGTAACATGTCTCAGTAACTTCAAGCAGCACCTAGCCCTGAGCACTTGTAGTTAGTGAAGAATAAGTCTAGCTGTTTCCTCTGAGATGGGCTTAAGGAAGACCAACGCTACAAAACCAGAAAAATGCACAACTCTAAAGTGCAAGTCAGGGTCTTTAGTGTGACCCTGGATGTCCCATGATATTCCTGACTCCTATAATGTCATTTTATTTATAATCATTTCTTATCTTCTGCACATAGGTTTAATTCTTCCAAAAGGATTCCTTAAAATATTCTATCTGTTACACCTAGATCACAATAACAGTAATTTTCAAAACAGAAGGTACACTTCTTGCTCACTTGATTTTTTTTTAATATGACAAATGAATGAGTGAAAAATTCTAGTTATCCTGAAAGGTTAACATACCTAAGAAGATAGAAAGTGTGAAGAATTTCTGATTAGCCTTAAACACCAATGCATTTCCAGCATCAGAACAAGATTAGGCCATGAAGCTATATAAATTCATTTATAACCCATCCTGCTACATCCTGACTTAAGCAATTCTAGTTTAGCAACATTTTTTGATATTCAAGCCATAGCACATGCAATGATTGGCTGCAGTAGCATCAATTTTTGTGCCAACATATGTGCCAGGAAGTAAGGAATAAGGAAGAAGACCCTGTCAGACTGGGATATCAGGTACAATGACTTTAGTAACAGGATTGCCAGGCTGGCCAACAGTATAGTTAGGAAATTTGGTCAATTGCATTTTTCAGTGAGAATGGCAAGTGTCCAGTAAGTGTATTAGTTAGGCTTCAGCTGCAGCCAACAGAAAGCACTCTAGCTAGTTCTAACACAAACTGATTTATTACTAGACATTAGGAGGCTTCAAACCATCTATGCAGAGCTTCCAGGAATAATTCCCTGTGCCCTGCCACAATAAAGAAAAGCCACTGCTGTGCAGGACATTGGTGAGGGTGGGACACAGCACCTCAAGACTGATCTACACCTGCCTCTGGTTCCATTCTAGTCAGCTCTGAACCCTAGCCTGGTACACAGGCAGGACTAACACAGTACCCAAAAACCAAGCTGTAAGGGAATTTTTTTCAAATAGCTTTTTGTTTTCCAGCATCTGCAGCAGAGGGGGTTGGGAAAATGTTAAGATCACAGATAGTGGGGTTGACCCTGGGAATCTAAATTGGCAAAGGAGCAAGAGACAGTCACAACACAGATAGGAGGCAAGAAAGAAGGAAACCTGATTTTTTTTTATCCAAAGAGGTGGACTGAGTTAAGAAGAAAATAAAAAGTGAGAACTTCCATAGGAAGCCAGGAGCTGAGCCTGGAGGCTATCTGTCAGATACCGCAGATGAGGGCAGACTTGCTAGCAGAACTGCAGCCCAGGTGCCTATTGGCTTATGTATCTAAACAGCATCTAGGAGCTTCCTGGTAAGATAATCCCTCCATCTTTTAAGGAGCCAGGGCTTCTGTTGGGGACATTGGATAGAAATGACCTGAACTAAGGCCCAGGGCATAGATTTATTAAGATCAAATATGGTATTTTGTTTAACCCTTTAAAACCCTCCTTATGGGACAACCTGCTATGGCATTCGGGGTGTATTCAGGGCTTGGTGAGGTAACAGAGGGAGATTAGAGGGGAGATTAGAATAAGATTCCACTCTCTGCAAGGTTGACCACAACTGTCATTGCCTGGGGTTTCTCTCAGCAATGTTTTACCCACTGGACATTGAAAGGGGGTTGCCAGCTCCCAAACTGCAGAAATTAGAAAATCAGCCCATGCCTTCCTCTTGTGCATGTAGTCCTGGCATTTATGGGTCAGTCTTCCCAAGCCTCTCAAAAAGACTTCCTCTCTGAGTTTAGGTGGGTAGACCTCTGTTATCACTGTACCCCAATGTACTCAGGCCAGCTCTGCTCTCACATTCAGGGTTCTGCCCAAATGATGAGGATAAAGCAATGCTGTTGTTATTCAAGGCATCTATATATTTTATTTGCTCTCTACAATAACCTTGGCAAGAAAAACTATAAAGATTTCCATTTAAGGATGAGGGGAAAAAAGACTCTCCCAAGGTTTCATACTGTTACTCCCAGACCAGACAACAAGCCCACGAATTGTAAGGCCAGGGGATCCCCATAACTCCAAGGTGGAGCTTCTGCTATGTGAAATACCAGACCCTAGAGGAAAATGGAAAGTATTCAAGGCCCACTGCTAAACTGGGACAGATCCTCAGAAGTCAGAGCACTGAGCCTCTTCAGGAAAAATTGAAATGCTTCAGTTCACAGAAGGATTCTTAAGGCACACCAACATTTTGGGGGAAATTTTGGTCATTTTGGGGAAAATAATATTACATAATTCTGAAAAAAATTTCAGAATTTAATTAGAAAGAATGGGAAAAATGAAGGGAAGATTCTACTGCCATTTTCCAAGTCTTTTCAGTGTTCATGCCCTAATGAAATCTAACTGACTTCTTTTTTTTTTTAACTTTCCTAGGTCCTTTGTACTCTTACATAACTTTTAAATTTCAATATCCAATTCTTCATTTATACCAAGTATACACAGACCTGAATTTTTATATATACCTTGTGTTTTCTAATCCTGCTAAATTTAAATACAAGTTCTAGGGGCTCCTAGACATTTCTTAGTATTTTCTCTGTAGATGATTATTTCATCTACATATAAAGATTTTGCTTCTACCTTGCTAATCCTATCCTAATTGTGTCATTTTATTGCCCGACTAGTTTGGTTTAGGCCTAGGTTTCAAAGTTTAATGGAGAGATAAAGAGTAAGCATATCTGCCCTTGTTCCCCACCTTAAGGAAAAAGCATTGTATCTTCTCCATTCATATAAGGCTTTCTCGCTGGAAGTATAGAGTACATGTCTTTAATCTGTTGAGAGGGTTCTGTTCTACTTCTAGTCTCCTGATAGCTTTTACCATGAACAGCTGTGGAATTTAATCCAATACTTTTTCTCCAACTAGTGACAGGATCATATGGCTTTTTCCTTTCCTCTATTAAAATAATGACTTTTTGGGGTGGATCTCCCAATGCTGAACCAACACTGCCATCCCTATAACAAAACCACTTTCTACATACTGCCAGATCTGACTTCTAATAGTATGTTTTGTTAAACAAATTTCTATCGATGTTCATACTTTTTTCTTCTATTATCTTTATCCAGTTTTAGGATTAGCACAATGTTGAGTTCCTAAAATGAGGGGGGAAGTGTTCCTTCTTTTTTCTGCTTTAATTGTTTGATATAATTTATCAGTTAAAATGTATATGAGCCTGCTGTTATCATATAGATAGGTTTTCAAGCTAGGAATATACTTTCTTTAATAGGTGCTATTCAAATTTTATATTTCCTCTAGAGTTAGCTTCATTAATTTGTCTTCCAAGGTACTTCTTAGAAGTTGTCAAATTTATTTCAAAACAGATTTTTGAAATATCCTTTCTATATCCTTTTAAATTCTGTAAAATCTGTGGTAATGTCTCCTAGATCTTGATATTGTAATTTTAAAAATGTATAATTGATATTGTGTAACAGGAAGGAAAGGTCTAAAGGAGCAGGGGAAGTGGAAGGGGTAGGGGAAAGGAAAAAGGGAAAAGAAAAAATATGAGAAAAGGAAAAAAATGGAAACAAAATCTTTGCAAATAGGGAAGAGTGGAAAGGGTGAAGGGAGGGCTGGGGAATGGGGAAAAAATAAGAACCAAGATACTCATGTAATGGCACAAGATCCCAATGATGAATGTAACTGTATTTTATACCTAAAATGTACCAGTAAACTTAATGGGAAAAAAAAAAGAAATCTAACTGACTTCAAGAACTCCTGTAGCTCCTTACAAAGTACTAGATACATGTCTTTCAATTTAATGCTAGTTCTGCTTTCTATACTTTCCCAAGAAAATGAATATACCTTAGTTGAAGCCATACATAATAAGAGTGGGTACAGTAAGAAACCTATTGCCCTCAACTTCACTGTAGTCAATTAATATTTGTATGTCCAAGGAAGCTAGAAGCCCACCCAAGCAAAAACAATTTAAAAAGTAAAAATAGAGTAGAAATACACAGTTTCTGACTTTCACTAACACTACTGTAAAGAAAGAAATTTCTTGCTTTCCCCTTCAAAATCTGCTTAATAACTGTGACTGGTGGCATTTACTGAGTATACCTTTTATGCCAGACACTACTGCTAAGCCCTTGACATGCATTTGACTTAACAACTCCTCTGGGAAATAAGTACTACTCCCACTTTACAGAAGAGGAAATGAGGACCAGTAAGATTAGGTCACTGCTTACAAAATTGAATGTGCGTACAAATGATTTGGAGATATTGTTAAAAAATACACATGTTGATTCAGTAAGTCTAATGGGACCAAGATCCAGCACCTCAAATTCCCTGGAGACTCCGGCTCAAGGACCACCTTTTTGGTACCAAGGGATTAAGGAACTTGCCTGGGATGGTGGAGGTCAAATTCACAGATTTTAGGTCCACTTCTATCAGTAAGTCAGTGATTCTCAAAGAGTGGTCCCTGGCCCAGGATGGCAGCAGCAGTATCCCCTGGAAACTTGTTAGAAATGCAAATTCTGGGACCATTCTGGGACCTTACTGCAGATTCACTGAATCAGAAAGTCTCAAGTTAAAGCGCACCAATCTGTGTTCTTATAAGCCTTCCAGAAATTTCTGAAGTGCACTTAAGTTTGAAACTACTGCACAACACCATGCCTTTTGCTTAAGTTTTTCCTCTCCTTTTACATTTGAGTCTTGGGATGTCTTTGTTGTTTTAACATATGACAACACCTCTATGCTAATTACTATTCTACAAAATTTAGTTTCTTCAGATAAAGCTAAAAACATATTACCCCATTACTAAAAGCTCATTGCTTTCATCTCTATAGCAGAGAATGGTAAAATAGCTTATACAGCCGATAAGATGGAATGTAAAGGAAAAACTTAACTGGCTTTCCAAATCAAATTCTTTATATGCTCTGGGTTGATAAAGTATAACTGAGCTGCTGCAGGCATGTGCTTTATACCTAGGAAATGATCATTCTCCTAGGCCTCGGCATAGGACAGATTTCTATGAAGGAATGGAAATGTTTCCCCAGAAAACTCCCCAGCACAGCAACAGCAGCAAAGCCCTCATTTCCTTTTCACATGCAGAACAAGGGAACCCCAGCACTTCCCCAATGCAGACCTCTGTGGCTGCCAGAATAAAGTGTGTGTGTTTGTGTGTGCACAACCCTAAATGGAGACTAAATGCAAGTCAAAATCTGGAAAAGATGAGCACAGTAATTTTTTTTACTTATTGAGCCAAAAATAATAGTATCCTATTCTGTTCATTTTATAGTCTACTCAAAGTCTCTTTTGGTCCAATACTTTCATCCTCACTAAAGCTCCTACCTCATACCCACTCTGGCCAGACTCCAGTCAAGATATTTTATAAGTTGGAAGTGTGATAGGCTCTTGATGACAGCACATATTTTCCTGCATCTGCATTAAATTCAAACCATTCTTTGCAGCCCTATTAGACATCAGAAAGTCGCTTGTAGCCAGTAGGTGTCCTTTGATTGTATTTTCAGAAGAGCCTATGAATAAAATAGAGTTAGATTACAAAAAAAAAAAAGCCAGTAACTAAATATGACAGTTTGAATATATCAGGAGCATTCCAACATTTTATCTGGAAACTAGTCTCTCCCAATGTCATTGGAAGTTATGTGTTATATTCTGATTCCTGATTTCCGATAATCCAAAAGAGTTGATTTGGGTGTTGAAAGGTATTAGAAAGCAACACAAAATCACAGTAATAGTCAGAGTGAATGAGCAAGCTTGTATGCATGAGCACACACACACATACAAATGTATGCACCCCATGCAAGACCAGGAAAAGAGGCTTCTGTGGAAGCAAAACCAACTTCACAGTCTCATTCTAGCAATCCTTTCTCCCCAAACTCCAGCCAGTTCGCAAAAGTCCAAGCTTCCTGCACTGTTATCTTCAGATATTTAATTAATTTTCACCCATCTCCCCACAACTCTTATTCCTTAACTTCCATCTGAGCCTAGCCTGAGAGAATCAAATACATATTCACATTCTCAGAAGCTGGAGATCTTACCATATTTAACAAGAAGCAACTCTGACATTAATTGGAGTTTTGTATCAAGTTAAATAAATGGTAAGATCATAAGAACATACTCCAGTGGGCCTGTGCATCCTAGAAATGCTAACATCAGAGGGCAAATTTAACATAAGGCCTCCGTGGAGATGAATTTTCTATAAACAAACAATGTGAAGAAAGCTTCATTTTTGTCATGTGTTATTCCCATTGAAGAAAAGATGAATATTCTGTTTCAAATGTTTATTACCAGAAGCTGCCACTTCATTTATTTAACAGGAGGTTTTTCACTTCCTTGTTGTGTGGATCTGGTAATCAACATATCCTGGCCAGCAGTGGATAAGCAGTCTTCCTTTTTTTTTTTCCTTTGGTACAGGGGATCAGACTCAGGTCCTTGCACCTTCGAGACAGGCAGGAAAACCACTGAGCCAAATCCCCGGCCCAGGATAAGCAGTCTTATTGACCAATGGCTCTTAATGCAAATCATCCAAATTATTAAATATGAGTCCATTTGAAAGTGGCTTCTCTTTTCTGTTACCCATGCTGGAGGAAGGACCTGTCTTCTAGGGCTAAGAAGCTCTCTCTGGATAGGGCTTCTCAACTTCAGTATCACTGATATTTGAAGCTGGCTGACATTTTTGTTATTGTGATGAGGACTTTGGTAAGAAGAGTAGTAAATAACCCCACAAAGGTATCTGTGTCACAATCCTGGAAAACCTTTAAATGTGTTACATTCCATGGCAATTCATCACATTACATTACAGGAAATTCAGGTTTATGGATGTAAGTGTTTGCTAATTAGCTGACCTTAAAAGGGGTAGATTATCCTAGATTATCTGGGTGGGCTCAATGTAATCACAGGGGCCCTTAGAAGTGAGAGAAGAAAGAACAGTTGGTCAGAGAAGTGTGGCAATGAAAAAGCTAGGAGAGATTCAAAATGTGAAAGAAGTTTGATCCACACTTCTGGTATTGAATATAGAAAATGGGCCACCAGGCAAGGAATGCAGACATTCTCTGGAAGCTGGATGAGGCAGGAGAATGGGCTCTCCTCTGAGTTCCCAAAGGAAGGCAGACTAATGACATCTTGGTGTCACCCCTGTGAACCCAGGTGAACTTCTAATCAATAGCCATATAAGATAATAAATCTGTGTTGTTTTTACGTTACTGTATTAGTTAGGGTTCACTGGAAGAACAGAATCAACATAAAATATATGTATAATTATACCAGGGATTTATTAGGTAGGCTTACAGAACGAGAAGAGGAGCGTGCCCGTCCCCCCGCCCCCCGGGACTGTCTGCAAAATCAAAGGTGGAAGAACCCAAACTGGCTGTCTGCACACTGGAGAGAGCCAGAGGATCTAGTAACAGTTGAAGGTGAAAGCCAGAGTCTGCATCCAAGCAACAATCCTATTAGTTGGTGCCACATGCATCTGGGGTGGGTCTTCCCTCCTCAGTTTTTCAGCATAGGTGTCAATTATCCACAGACACACCCAGAGCTTTAATAATCTGGTAGGTAGTTCTTACACCAGTCAAGTTGATATATCACAATTAACAGCTACTAAATTTGTGATGATTTGTTAGAGTAGCAATTGTTACGGTAGCCCTTGGAATAAAAAACAAATATGAGGCTGTCCTGGGAATTGTAGGATGTTTAGCAGCATCCATGGTCTATACCTGCTAGATGTTGATAACTAAAAATGTCTCCAGGCAATGTCAAATGTTCCCTAGAGGACAAAATCACTCCTACTGAACCATTATCCTTGGACCACTAGACCTATTTATTTTCAGAATCAGATATTTTTTTCTCACTATCATGCTTGAACTTTTAGGTCAACTCATTTCAATATCCCAATGGGGTGCTCCCAAAAAAGCATTTTTATTTTGAAAAAATATTAAAGAAAAATCAATCCCCCAAAATTCCATCATTCACTATACTAGAAGAAAGTAAGCTTCGCTCTATGGGAGGCAAGAGAGCAGGTGTTTAAGATACAGGTTGGGGTCATTCCCATGTGGGGATTAGCCCATTACCAATGATGAAAAAAATAACAGCAGTAATAAAAATACAAAGAGATTAATATCTACTCATTTAATCTACAAAATTATTAGGGGTTTTGTGAACCATAGCTTGGGGTTATAGGGACATTCTCGCCATCATTTGATGGCATATTACTATAGTTGGCATAATACTATAGTATTACTATAGTTAATACTTCAGAAGTTGAGATGGGGTAAATTTCATTCGAAGAACAAAGTAAGTGGAGAATGTAGAGGTAATTCTAAGTGTTTTGTGAGTGTGTGAAGGCTGAATGGAGAATGATGAGAATCTCATACAAGCATCAGAAGCAGCTCTTCCTCTCCATCTATTCAAATCTTGAGACCTCCCTATTTAGTTGGGTATTCATGCCTACCTCTAATGAAAATATACACACATAGAGACTGTGAAAAAATTTTGAAAGAGAATTTACTATGAAAATTGTTGATGATTCCTACTCAAAGTTAAGGCTATTCCTTTCCTCATCTCAAACTCAGCCTCAGGAGCTTTTAAAACATTGTGTGATAGCAGTGTGCAAGTAAGATGTCCAGTGGAAATCTCCATCTGTTCTGTCACTGACCAGTCTTTAGCTCCATATGCTACATGTTTCTTTGGTTTTCCATTGTCATTTTTTTAACATTGAATGGTTTACTTCAGACACAGCTTGGAACTTGTCTGCAGTCCCACTTTCTCTCAGAGCTTCCCAAATGGCCCATCAGCCTTCACCATCCCTCAGTATCCTCTCATGTGGCCAAGTGATCACACTCATGTTGAAGCCAATTCTATCTTTTGTTCTCTTGGAACATGACCCATCTCTCTGAAGCCACCTAACTAAAGCATTAGCTACTGCAATCCTAGCTGTGCCTAATGTTGCCTTATAGGAATGACAGTTCTGATATTAGGGTTTCTTTTATTCATGGGGGCTCAGAAAGGAGCTGCATGGGTGAACTGGGAGAGGTAAGAAGACACAGCAACTGCCAGGATAGCCAGTGACCCTTCCCGCAATAGTCAATAACTATATGACATCCACATTATCCATAAAGGACCATTCTGCTAACGTGGATTATTTTCTTTCCCAGCTCTGCAATATCTGGCTCACTGTCATCTTAAATATAAGAAATCAATGCTAGACCCTTTGCCTTTGCATAGTCCAATGTCAGGACTATTTCTTGCTGCTTTACTTGAATTCTCTTCCTTCTGCTTTTTAATTTTTTTATCTTGCTCCAGGAGGTAATCAGCCTCAGGATAAGAAGACAGAAATGCAGTATCACATCAGAAAACACCATTTGGATTATATTTTATTGATGCCATGCTAGCATCATCTCCCCCCCCAAAGAAAAGACTGAACAGTAGTTATTTAAATTGGTTGTGCGATGAAGCTGTTTATTACCTTACACTGAACTAAACAAACAAATGCCAAACCATTTGTATGATCCAGCCAGTAATTTGGGAGAATAAAATGCAGTTTCACAATGAACAAATGCACCTAAACTGCTGTTGGGATGGCAGGCCCCACCGGAAGCCCCTTCTAAGACTGGAAAGCCAACCTGCCACCAGTTTCACTGCTATTTTCAGCAAGACCAGGAGTGATTGGTCAGCAGTAAGTTCTGCCTTAGGCATCAAAATGGAAGCAAGGAAATGCAGGGCAAGTGGGGCACAAAACCTCACTAAGAAGCAGAACATTGTCAAATTCACAGCGTTCGCCTCCCAATCTTTTCAAGAGACACTCACAAGGCCCTGGGTGGTTCCGTTGTTGCTGTATTCACTAGGACTGCAGGGAACAGAAAAGGAAAAAGCCCAAGGCAACTCTTCTGTCCCCATTTCAAATACAGAAGCTGAAATCTATGGTAAGGATGAATTGTTGATTATTTGTATTTCTGGAAAAAGAAAAACATTTAAAAGTTGAGTCAATTATTTGGGAGAACTTCATTCAATAAATATGCACTTATGGTAGTACTTCTCATGTGAAGATGATGGGCCATAGCAAAACAAAATTTTTTGACAATACATAAGACATAAGTCCTTTGTTGAAGTAGACAGGTGTTATACACATAACTATAATACAATTCAGAATTAAATGCTTGCTATAGGAGAGGTACAACCAAATGCTTCATGCCACCCACAATGGTAAAGGGATTGGGAAAGGTTTCAGGAAAACCAGAGCATTTGAGCTGAGCCTTTGAGTCTGATGAGGATGGTAACAGATGGGGAGGACATAAGAGGGCAGGCACCCCAAGCTGGGAGCACAGCTAGGAGCAAAGGCACAGCAGCATGGGTGTGCAAAACACATCTGGAGAGCAGATAGCGCTTCCAATGGACTAGAACCAAATGCTGCAAAGGAAAATGATGCTCCCTGATGTATATTTCAAGCAACTAAAGCTGCCAGCATACAGTGGTGCTGGGCACTCAACTCATAGATTTTGAGTGCCTACTATGCACTCACTCAGTAGTGACCAACACTCCAAAGTGACCCCAATGAGTCCACCCTCATATTATTCTATCTCCTTGAGTTTGAGTGCAATATATGACTTGCTTCTAATCAACAGAATATGTCACAAGTAATAAGATGTCACTCCCTTGATTTGGTTGCATTCCAAATTCAGGTAGCTAGTCCCATGATCATGCTATGTTATACTCCTAAGAGGTTATCTTATCAGGCAGGAGAGAGAAGCTCCTGTGCTGGCTTGAAGTAAAAAAGGAAGCTGCCATTTTATAGGAGGACCATGGAACAAGGAACTGTGGGCAGCGTCTAGGAGCCAACAGCAGCGTTCAACCAACAGCCAGAAAGAACAGGGGAAGATGGATTCTGCCAGTAGTCAGAGAGTGTATCTGGGCAAATCTATCTCCAGGCAAGGCTCAGATGAGACCACATCCCAGCCAACACTACCAGAAAGTCCTCAACAGAAGACCTGGATAAACTGCACCTAGGCACCTGGCCCACAGAAGCCATGAAATAACAAACAGGGAAGGAGTGGGCTTAAGCCACCAAATTTGTGCTAATTTGTTATGCTACAGAGAAAGCTAATAGGTTGTATATATAAATATTGAGACGGGTTGACATTCAAGACAGAGAAAAGAGGGCCTCAAATGTCTTCCTAGATTAATCCCTTGTGGAAGAGTGCTATTCATTGTGGCCGAATACTCTGTTTTATTTTTTACAATTACAGGCACCTTATTAAATGAGATAACATATTTAAAATGATCAGCAGAGTACCTGGAAGGTCATAAATGCCATATATGTTAACTATTATCGCTACTGCTGTTGTTCTCATTATAAATTCTTGTCATGATGATATCTTCTCAAGAGAAATAAAATGTCATTCCAGACAACAGTTCACCTGAGAAACAGCATTATTCTTGAGTCCTAAGCTTTTGGGAGCTTTGAGAATCTGAAGAAAATAATATACTAACCATCAGTGGGGAACAATGCAAACATTCCCATATATATAACATTTGCCTACAGTGTCAAGAGGCTCTCAGACAAAACCCAATGCCCAAAAATATATATAAAAAAGAGTGCTGTACAGAGGGTGGGAAAGTCCACTGAAGACTTAAGAGACTGTGTATTGCAGATCTCTGATTTTACCCTCAGCTCTGATACCAAAACTTTGTGACTATCTTCTTTGGCCAGTGCCAGTTTTAAGTGCCACTGGACACTGGCCAATGGGGCGTTGTTTCTGAGATAGAGAATGTCTTCAGCTCCAGCTCTTTGGAGAGATGGGCAGTGTCTCAGACCTCCAAGCTTCTTGATGATAAGACCAACAACACATAGTGTTTCAGGGGCAGACATAGCAAACTCTCCTCAGGCTTCCTACACATTCTATAGGCAATATATGGAATCCAGGAAAGAACTGTCACTATCCCCTTGTGCTCTGTCTCACAGATCAAACATTGTGTCTTTATTGTGGTAGAAATGGCATATGAGAAACTCAGAGAATGGGCCAATCTCATGAGGGCCCACAGTCTAGAACACACATTTGTGATCAGAGCTTCCCATGCTATACTGAATGCATCCATGTAATTAATCTACATGTAAGTGTAGGCTTCAGAGACTACATATTAAGTTTATCTGTTAAAATTGACAACTATATGTTCTTGGGGTTGTAAGGCATTCACAATTAAACTAACATTTTAACTTCCTGCCTAGGAAAATATTTTTAAATGGACATGGAAATATAATGAACAATGTGTGGACCACTAAACAGAAAATAATGTGCTTGGAATTGGGAGAAAGTGAACTTCATTCCATCAACACATTCCATTCAGTTGTTCTAAAATACATATTTATATATGTGTGTGTGTGTATGTATGTATATTACATTCACATAGTGGCTTGAAATTAATAATCAAATTTGCACATCATTTTTAATTAAATCCACATCTTTCCTGCCTCCCCAGCTGTTGGCCTGGTGTTTATGTAGACTACATCTGGCAGTCTTCAGCATTCTCCACAGTCACCCGTCTTCTCAGTCCCCAGATACACCTGCTTTCTGCAGCTGGTCCCCCAACAGGTGCAATGGAAAGCCTAGTTGATAGGCATTGTAAACACCCTACTGTTGAGCATCTGTGAGGTAACAAAGGGCCCAATTCTAACTTTAATGTTCCTCCCTTCCATGGAAGTAAAAAACACCCTGTGTGAACTAAACATGCTGGAGTCTCCATCAGTCACTTTCCCATTCCAGGAAGAAATGCTTCAGATCAACTGGGCGTTAACAGCTGGGCCACCTTTCTAGTTATTAATGAAGTCTCCCCTAGAGAGCTGGGTCTTGGTCTTTCACAGTTTATCTGAGCTTCCAAGACACCAGCCAGTGGCCTGGATGCTCCATCTCTGTTTGCCCTAATGAGTAAGGCACAGATCTCCTCATGGTCCCCATTTTGTGATCATTAGCCACCTGGATTTGATTGGGGAGTCTGCAGACCAACACTTCCCACAGCCCATCCAAATTAAAAACATGTGGAAGCAACACATATTGCAAGAATTACTATTTTGCAATTCCTTGTTGATAGAGCAGTAGATATTTTAAAGCAAAAAATAATAACAATAATAATGTTCAGCATCTTTTGAGTTCATTTTCTTTTTGGTTTGGTTTGGTTATAATCCCAAATCTTGAAGTTTGGGAAGGGGTTCAGATACTTTTTTTCATGGTGATTTGAAAAAATATCTCATCCTATACTGAATGCATCCATGCAATTAGTCCAGATATAAATACAGGCTCTAAAACTATGCACTGTGGCACCCAGGTTAATGGACTAATGTAATAAAGCAATAGGTTACAATAAGGAATTTCAATACAATTAAAACCATAAAACTAATGATGATCTATTTCAAATGAAGCTCTAGATGAAAATAAAGCACTAACAGACACTTATTCATTAAACAGTTTTAGTTCCACTCAGAAGTTCACAGAGGGCTTTAGTAATCTAAAGTATAAGATGCACTGAAAGAGAAATACATAAAAGTGGCCCCATACCACTATTTATTTGAACACTCTCAACTCCTTCCAATGCACATGCCTGTAAGGTAGAGTTCAAATACCACTCCATTTGAATCTTCTTTTAGATTTGTTTTTGTTTTTGTTTCATTTTGGTTTTTGGTACCAGGGATTGAACTCAGGACCTTGTGCTTGTGAGGCAGGCAGTGGAACCACTGAGCTAAATCCCTGGCCCTTCTTTTTATCTACATTCTAGGCTAACTTAGCCCAGGAATTTAGTTGGTCACCTGAGATACACAGTGGTTGGGTCAGGCTATCAGACTACCACTAGTTGCAATGATGCACCCACTTGCTTGAAAAAGTTACTGTGTCACACTGTGATCTTTTAAGGATCTTAGTTATTTCCAAGTAGTTCCCCTACCCTGGGTGAGTCTTGTCCCTGCATGAAATGACTATTCCATTTCAGTTTCTTTAACTGTCCTGGCCCTTTTCTGGCTTTCTCTCACTTAGAATATTTTATTGATATTGCTAAAAATAGGAAGTAGACTCTTCAGATCAAGATACTAACCTCACAATAGAACACTTGACAGTTATATCCAAAAAGCCAAATGTAAATGTTCAAGGACCTGTATCCTGTATTTCCAGTGGTTCTGCTGCTCAAGGAAGAGGAAAATTATGTTCTATATTCTTAGTGTCTATTGTTTGTGTGAGCCCAGAAATTGGGTCTATGGCATAAAAGGCCATAAAAGACAACCACATCCAATTGAAACTTTCAGCAGAACATATCTATTGGCAAGTGAAAGCTCCTTATGTGGTTTCCTTACACAAAATGTTTGTAACTCCTGTCTTTTTTTAAATATTATGCATCTAAAACTTTAATGCTTTGACAAGCAAGTCATGGGGAAAAATATACCACTTGCTCTCTTCTCCTTAGTCTACAAAGACAGAAACCTTATTCATACACTTGTCCAATTGAGGATTGGAAGACTGGAAAGCCAGGACTGTCTTATGTTATTCTTATTACTATGGGTCTATCATTGTGCTAAGTATCTTCCTTCATGTTTCCATGCCCCTCCCTCCTCTGGGCCCCAGGAAGCTGGCATCCACTGATTACATCAGCAGCTCCCTGGACCTCTGGCTTCCATTTGGCATGGCCCATGCAAGTCACTAGCAGGAGATGAAGAAGGAAGCAAAGTGGCTATTCTCAACCAATTCCTTCAGCCAGGTGCCACTGGAGTGGCAGTGTGTACTAATAAGGTACTTAGGATTTGTTTCAATCAAGGGTGGTGAAACATGCAGATATAGAAATGACTGTCAAGAAGGAAGATCTTTTTAAATTCATAGTCTCTAGAAATAGAAAACATGGCAGGGCACAGAAAGGGCCTCATGGGAAAGCACCATGGTCAGGCAAAAGGCAGAGAGAGCTAGGGGAAAGTGGACAGGAGTCTTTACTGGGGTTTCTGTTGTAAGGCACAGGAAAGGAAAGGTGAGCAGTTATAAAGTTGGCTGGTTTGAATCATTTCTGCGGACTCTGGGGCATAGGAACTCTCTTTAGTTGTCTGATACCTGGACCTGGGTGATTAGGGTAGGTGGATTGTGACCTAGAGCAGTGGTGGAGCAGGCAGTTTGTATCATTGAAAATTCTAAAAGGTTCATCATCACTGACCTAGAGTGTAAGAGCCCAATAAAGGAGATGTGTGGGGTTTAGCTCTCTAGTTAAGCTTGATTGTTTCACTGCGATTGGCTTGGGAGCTATCAGGAGATTGAGAGAGCACACATCTAGGTATGTCTGGATGGGTCATGGAGGCATGACCTTGGGATCTACATCTGGTCCCTGGCCCCTTCCTCTCTGGCACTGTTCCCTTTCTCTGCTTCCCATCCACTATGAGCTAAGCAGCTTCAACCCCTTTAAGATAGCTGGCTCAGTAAAACCTGGATTTGGAGAACCAAAAAAAAAAAATTTATCTAGTAACAAACAGTATAGAAACAGGATATTAGAAAGTAGATGTGCAAGCCAAAGGAACTATGCCTCATTTTCTCATTTCTTCAATAATAGCCACTGAACTTCATGTCGCCAAGCACTGTTCTCAAAAGTAACACCATACTTGTTCTTGGAGATAATCTAGATCCCTCAGGAACCACCATATAGTGGTTGCTATGGTGGAAGGAGGAGCAAGTAGTATGATTATTCCATATAAGGCAAAAGGTAGTTTAGCAAATTATCTTGTGCTGTATAAGGTGGTAGACAGAGAGGCTGGCAGACTTAATAGCAGCATCACATTGTACATCCATTGTTCTCATTTTTGGTTGTAAATCAAAATCACCTATGAGCTTTCTAAAAGTATAGATGATCTAACTCTACCCTCAGAGAACCTATGAGACACAATTGAGAATGTTTTCTGTTTATAAAAAAATAAAAACAAAAAACCCCTATAGTGAGTCTCCTATAGGAATTGTTCTCTCCTATGCCCATTCCAATCTGTCTTTTCAAACTTCAGTTGTGCATAGGAATTGTCTGGGAGTCTTGTTAATAAGCAGATTCTTACTATTTCTGGGATGGGGCCATGCTGTAAGTCTCTGAACCACAATCTGAATAGAAAGGTATCTACACTACAATGTATGTAACCAATTTCCTATTGATAGATATTCAGGTTCTATCCAATATTTTTCTATTATAAATAACAATGCAATGAACATCTTTGGAGATATATATATGTACAAATTTCTGAATAATTGACTTTATAATAGGCGTATAAAAGAGAAATTACTGAGTCAAAAAGAATTCTTTTTAAGTTATTAATATATACTGCAAAATTGATTTCTATAATGTTTATGCCAATTTACATTCCAAACAGCCATGTCTGCAAATGTATTTCACTGTGTCCTTATCAACATTGGAGAACGTCTTTACTTTTGCCCATTAGATGGGTGGAAATAGTTTCTCATTTCAATTGGCATTTTTTTATTTCTGAAGCTGAATTTTTTGCATGAGTCATTTATACTTTTTCTCCTGCAAATGTTCTATGGCCTTTGTTGGGTCAGTCCTAAATTATTCCCTTGTCAAATGTTTTCAGCTTGAGTCTATCATTGATTTTGCTCTCTTTATGAGACTACATTTTCAATTTTATAACTGAAGTAGGAGGGGGAAATAAAAGCTTCTTTAAAGAAGTTCAGTTTATTGCTAAGTTGTGAAAACATATTCCTATACTGACTTTAAGGAGGAGCCTTTTGCAGTGTGATAGACACTCTACCATAAAATTGAAACCATGTATTTTTTCTTTTTGTTTTGGTACTGGGAATCGAACTTGGGTCCTTGTGACCATATATTTTTTTCTTTGGCATAGCATTTGTGGCTTCAACTTATAGCAGAAAAAGGCAAGTTCTGTGTTTGGTTCCTTGAGGCATGGTTGTTTGCTTAGCAGTTTTAAATATTTTTAGAAAAGCAAGAAAAGAAAGGAAAAGAAATAGAAGTAAAACTCCTGTCTGGTGTGTTTCTCCACACCAGTGTGAAATAGCTATAAAAAAAATTACAAAGATGTCACAGTTGAACACTGAATACCACTGTACATTTTCATGAAACTCTGCAGTCAGAAACACTAAGTTCAAAATGCAGCTAGGATTTCATACTATGAATGCAGAAGAGTATTTTTTCAACATTATGAAACTGAAATATTTAAATTTTCTGTAACAAATATAAACCGTGAACACGGAATTCAGTACTGCACAATATGTCGAACCTGAGAAAAATGAAAGTTGGGAGTGGTTTCCATGAGAAGAATTTCCTCCACTAGACCAGCTTTTCTGGGCACTGTGTTGTTTAAAGGAACAAGGCTATGATCCATTTAAAGAAGATCTGAACCATCTGGTAAGATACAAAGGAAATCATCTCTATATGACCAAGAAGATTCCTTGATTAAAAAATAATAATAAAAAGACAAAAATAAGGTCAAGATTTGTTAAGTATTTAGTATGTCTTCCCTATATGTATACCCCATATATTCCAAGAAATATATGACTTAATCCTTGTCATTGACTACCTTAATGTCACATTCTCCAAACCCGGTGATTTTTTTTCAGTACTAGGGATTGAACCTAGGGCCTCACTCATGCTAGGCAAGGGCTTTATCACTGACCTATATCCCCAGCCCTTTTTATTTTTATTTTGAGACAAGGTGTCACTAAGTTGCCCAGGTAATCCTCAAAGTTGCAATCCTCTTGCCTCAGCCTCCAGAGAATCTGGAATTAGTCATGCGCCACAACACTTGGCTAACCTCCTGATTTTTAAGATTAACTTTTGAAGATAACTTCATTGGCAGTGAGAATGTAAAAGAAGTAATCTACTAGAAAGCAATTTCTAGTATATTTCAAAAACATAAAGATGGAAGAAGAGGAGGAGGAGGAGGAAGACTAAACAGAGTTTTATGCACACGGGTGTCCAGAGTGGTGCTACTACACAGTGAAAGCGCACCAGCTTCAAAGTAGAGTCCAAGTCTGTTCACTCAGTATGATCACAACTGTGTAAATAAAAAGCCAAGCACAGAAAAAAAGAAACAGAAATACAGAAAAACAATGGTTATTTGTGCCTTTCATTTTTATATATTTTTTCAAATTTCCTATAATGAGCTCTGAGTCCCTGGGTTCCTTCCAACTTCACTATTGTCATACTATTATTTCAGGTGACTGTCTCCTCTTGCCTGAGTTACTGGCATTCCTGCTTCCACAATTTCCCTTTTAAATAGAATAATGTAAAAATTTACTTTCAATCATGTCATTCATCTGCTTTAGCTTCCAGTGACTTCTCATTGCACTTAAACACTAAACTCCTCTCCTCAGCCTGTGAGCTACCACATGACTTATTTTCCCTCCCTAATTCTCTTCCCATCACCCAGTCTTGCTTAGTCCCCAAATATACCATGCTTATTTCATTTTATGATCGGTACACTTGGCCTTTCCTATGACTATAAGGCTCTGAACTCATTTGTTTATTTATTTTTTATGTGTGGCTCCTTCCTGGTAACTCAGTCTCAGCTCATATGGCTCCTTTAAAGGAGGGGGCTGTTTTACACAGAACAAGTGACCCCTAGAAATGTCCTTTGTCCAAACCCTGGAGGCTGTGATCAGTTACATTACATGGCAAAGGAACTCTGGCAGGTGTGAGCCAGGAAGAGGAGCCTGTATTATTCCGGTGGCCCAATCTAATCACTTGCCTCTTTAAGAACTTTCTCAGCTACAGTTAGAGCAAGACAGGGCTACTGAAAGAATGGTCAGAGAGCTATAGAGTGACTGATTGTGAAGATGGAGGTAGGGGTCCATGAACCAAGCAATGTGAGCAGTCTCTAGAAGCCAGAAAGGCAAGGAAATGAGTTCTGTCCTACAGCCAGCAGAAAGAACACAGTCTTAACAACACTTAGCTTTTAGCCCAATAAAACCCATGTCAGACTTTTAACAGCACTACAAGATAGTAAAGTTGTACAGTTTAAGCCACGAAGTGTGTGGTAATTTGTTAGGGGAGTCATAAGAAATGACTTCATGTTCTCACATAGCTGCAGAATGGCTTAGCTGCCCTGCAGCTTCCAGTCAGTTAGGAGCATCTGCCCACCTGGCCCTTCTGTCTCCTTCACTGATGCACATTTTGGCTTCTTGAATCTTCAGCCATGCTCAGGCCTGGAAATCAAAAGATGAGCCAATCTGGGCATTTTCTAGGAGCAGTAAATATGAACAATAACATTTAATAATTTAAACAACCTCTGTAAATAATACTCATTGAGTTTGACAAGTATTTCAAAAGCTGAAAGAAAAAGAGTCTCATCAGTTCAGGCTTCCTGGCCCTCCATCCTTGGGATTTGAGTGAAGCCAAACTCAGGATGATAAAAATGTTAAGCACATAGTCTGGTCTCTGTGTACAGTGTTGGGGAGAAGTGGGAAATGAAGGGGTCACAGGGGATCAGACAGGAAGAAGGGTCAGTTCAGGAAGTTCTTTCATGATGTTCACTTTGAACTTCATTCTAATTGAAGGTCAGCAAACTACTACCCTCAGGCCAAATCTGGCCTGGTTTTGTAAATAAAGCTTTATTGGAATATAAGCCACTCACTTCTTATGGCTGCTGTCTTACCACAATGGTGGAGTTGAGTAATTGTGATACAAACACCCTGTAGCACAAAAAAACCAAAATACTTATCGTCTTACAGAGAAAGTTTGCCAGTTCCTGCAGATTCACTGGGGTGGGCCCATGGGAACCCATGAGTAAGAAGAGTTCACAAATTCACAGAAGCTGCCATTGCCTCTCAGTCTAGCCATGACATGAGAAGCCATGTTTGTCTTTCCTCCTGCAGTTGGTTTTGTAACTCATGTCTTCTGACCTTGTTCAGGCGTGGGCTGAGACAGACAACCACATGATCTGAGGAGCTCCAGCTGTGGCCAACCAGCTACCTTTCCCTCTGAGTCATCCACCCCAGCATGTGAGCAGCCTTACTTGATCCATCTCTAATCCAGAACCCCCAACCCTTTCTACCATAGTTTTGAAAAGGCTAATGTATTTTTCATGACCCATAAATCATTTTGCCCTGCAGCTCTCCACCCACCGAGTCTATGGCTTTGTTGTCTCAGCAGGGAAAGAAGAGGCCTAACCTTGAACCAAGGCTTCCTTTTCTTTTTGTTCATGTTTTATATTAGATGTCTCAAGACACAGAGAAACTGTTGTCTTAGAAGTGTGTTTTGTTGAAAGAGAAATATATATATTTTGATTTTAAAATCATCTTTGTACATATTAAGAACAAAGCAGAGGGAACTAAGTGGAGAGTTTTATGATAAAGCATATTGTAGAGAGGACAGGATGTGATATAGGGCAATTCCTGCTGTACAGAAGAGGGAGAAAGACTTTTCACCCATCTGCTCACCAATTGGGAAATTGGCCCTTGAAGTAGGAGAGATAACAACAAATTCCAGGTACACTGAAGGGGAATCTAAGAATAATCAAGTTGATGCTTTCATTTCTCCCTGCCTCTAGTGTTACACACACACACACACATGCAAGTGCACACACACACACACACGAGTTCATGTTATTTAGGTGCAGTAGAACATCATTTGGAGAAGGAAAGGCACATTTCCCCACTGGCTCCACCTTGTATAGGGTCGTCTGGAAGCTCCCTACTATCCCTGTGGTGGACAAGAGAGTATTTGCTAAGGGGTTGTTGGGCATGAGGCAAGAAAATCTCATAGAAGAAACTAAAAAGTGGATACCAAACCAGATTTTCATGGAGGTTCCTGGCTACACCCCCAGAGGATCTACAGCAACAAAAGGCAAAGGGAAGAATGCTAAACCAGGGGCAGCCACCTTACACTGGTCCCAGCCAACTTGACAAGCGTAAGACAGACACCTTGGTGGCTGCACTCCTAAATGGGAGATAGGAACAACGCTAGCCACCAAAGAGAGCAAATGAGCTGCTGCTCAAAGAGAGGCCAACAGCAGTCAGAAGAGGACAGTGCAAATACATACCATCCTTCCCACCGTGACTGCTTTCTGAGAGCCTTTTCCTGTACCCAAGTCCCCAAGAGTAAAGGGGCTGAGAGGAGAAAAGCCTTAGCTCTCAGAATCTGAGCTTCCCTAAAATTTTTGCTTCAAACCAGAACAGACCAATTAAGTGCACAAATTTAATTTCTCTTGTGTGTTTCTCTGTGTCCCTCTATGAAGAGGGACCCCAGAGCCAGATAATATCAATTCCAAAAAGTAAAATCTTCATGTTTTGATTACAATTTGAGTACAGTGGCTATGTTTCCCAAGACTCCATCCTGAGAATCCCTCCCAAGCCCACACATGGGCTTCAATCTACTTTTTAACACCTGGAAGGAAAGCCTCCTTCCCTGCCAGGCAGAGAGGAGAGAGGAAAGGCTGAGTAAGCCCAGGTCCCACTTGGCTCTGACTTCCCTAGAAGTGGGGAACCAATCCAAAGGCCTTGGGCAACATTCCCCCTTCACTAGCAAGCATCTGGCCAAAGAAAAACAAGACAGTCCTGTCTTTTCTCTCCTTGCAAATGAGAGTTTTCCAAACCAGAGAGCTAGTTCTGTGGGTTTTGTGATTTCAGATCAAATCAGAGCTCCCTATTTCCAGAGGGTCACTGAAGCTCTACAGTACAAGGCTCTCTGTGACGTGCATCTGAGAAGCCTTAGGTTTGGAGTGTTAAGTCCCCTCCCTGAGACACACAGAGAGCAGGGTGCACAACAGAGGCGTGTGGTTGAAGGGTTACAGTGTTTCCGTGAAACTGGAATTAATTTCACAACTTGCTCCTCTGTCCCTCTTAGATCTGTAAAGTGTGGGTCACAGTGACTTTGTTTTTCTTGGCCCACCGCATATTGAAACCATTCCTGCATATTGATACCGAATATCTTGGCCAAATCCTTGTGAAAATCACTTATTGTGCAGCACAACAGAACGAGTTTCTAAAGTTAAATGTCTTGGGATATTTTATCTTTTCAAGTACATACCAAAAGCAATTAAGTTCAAACTACAGAATACAGTCTTTGCCAGTTTCCATTCTTGACACATATGTGTCTAGGTTTATAAGATCAAAGACCTCTTAAAGGATCAAATCTCTAGCTTTAATTTTCTCTTTGCCAGTGAAAAACAGTCCTGCATCCTTGTTTAAATCATCTACAGGGAACCGTTCGGCGTGAGGCAGACACCCAAGACACCTCTCATGTGGCCGGAAGAGGCAGAATAAGTCCCCACTGTGTTCCCACCCCACCTGGCAAGTCTGCAGGGGACACCACAATCAGCTGGAAAGCACAAAGTTCAGTCACAATGTCCTGAGCAGGGGCTAAGTGTAGCAGCCCTAGGCCAAAACAAATCTGACTCACTTAGCCTTTACTACACCGACCTACATCATAACGTGAGTCTAGCTGCACAGTGGGCCTCACTCTTCCTTCTCTCTTTCCTCTTCCCTGGCCTGGCTTTTTATCCTCCATTGTCTTGACAACAGAGCCTGTTTCCATTGCTCTTGGATCCAGCTTCTTGGGTTCCTGAAGACTCACAAGCCTCTTCACTTTGTCCCTTCTTGTGTGGAAGCCACATTTCCTCTCTGTCCTCTTCTTCCCCCTCAAACATGAAGGCCTTGATCAGTGGGTTAGCACATAGAGCTGAGTGATACTGAATGTGCTAGTAAATCCCAGAAAACTTGTTGCAATTCTACACACACACACACACACACACACACACACCCTAAGTTTATCTTTCGATGCTGGTTTTCAAATTATATTTGAGTCTCAGCCGAGCATGGTGATACGCCTGTAATCCCAGCACTCTGGGAGGCTGACACAGCAGGACTGCAAGTTTGAGCCCAGCCTGGGCAACCTTTTCTCAAAAAAGTGAAATTTTTTTTAAAAACCTGGGGACATAGCTCAGTGCAAAGACCCTGAGTCCAATCCCCAGTACCAAAAGAAAAAAAGGAAAGGAGAGAGAGAGAATAGGGAGGGAGGGAGAGAGGGAGGGAGAGAGGGAGGGAGGGCCATTTGTGGATTCCACATTTAGATATTCACCACTTACTACACTTTACTTGTGTCCCCATCACTAGTGGCAGGCAGTCTGGAGGTCACTGGCAGATGCTAGCAGAGCTGTAGACTCTTACCTGCTCCCCGGGCAGCACCTTCCCAGTGGCAGGTATGCAGGCAGCACTCGGCCTCCCTGCTTCAGCTCTCCTGCTGTAAACCAGTCCCCATCTTGCCACCATTAGATATGAGCAAGAGGGTCTGGGGTGCTACCACACAGTGGGATGACTGTCAACAACAGTAACTCACTGTACATTGCAAAAGGCTAGAAGAAAGGAGTTTGAAAGTTCAAAACATAAAGAAATGACAAATGTCTGAGGACATGCATACATGTAATCTGTAATGTCTAAACATCTGTAATGAGTCTACTTTTAAAATTTTAATTAATTATTTTTTTGTTTTTGCTTCATCTTGTGCTCTTCTTTTCATTTAACTTATTTTAACTGATACATAAAGCATTACAAATTATACTTAGTGCATAGCATGTGAAATTTCAATATATGTTTATATCATATAATGTTTAGACTCAAGTGTAGGTCCCAATTCTGCCTAGCATTCCTAAGCATGAGACTGCTGTCTCGAGAGAACAGAGGGGTATCTGATAAGCTTCATTTGACTCTGAGTGACAGCTCTCTTGACCACATATCCAATATTAATGAGCCAACAATTTATGAAAGAAATTGTTTTTAAGCACAAACATACATAAGACAAGGGTATACATTGATCAGTTGACAAAATTGTGATAAGAAGCTTACAGGAACCTAATCCTATATTTCACCCAGGGCCAGTGGTTCAAGACACATTAATTCAGTACTCTTAGACATACTGTAGTACTCTAGCACATAATGCCATAAATAATCAGAATTGGCAGAAAGTATAAGGAAGAAATCGAATATTTCAATATTGTGTGTTTTAGAAAAGAACATTGTCTTCTTTCTTCCACAGAAGTATAATTTCAGAAATATAATTTACCAGTTTGTTTTATCTACTGACAAACTGTGCCTCATTCTTCTCCCACAGTAACCTAAGAAGTTTCCCAGCCCCAGGCTCTCCTTGGTGCTTCCACTCCTCCCAAACACAGGATCCTGGTTCTTCTCTCCAGTCAGCCTCCCACACTCGCCTCAGTTCCTACACTTACTAACTTCCTTCAAACCCCAGCTCTTGAGCTAGGCATGGTGGCACACTAGGAGGCTGAGGCAGGAGGATCGCTGCATGTTCAAGGCCAGCCTGGACTACATAGTGAGTTCAAGGCCAGCCTAAACCACCTAGTGAGACCCTGACTCAAAAAAATAAAAATCCAGCTCTTATGCTTCTGAAACTTCCACCCTAAGTGTGATGTACAAGAGGAGGGGATTTTGTTTATACCCTCTTTTATTTCTGTCACTTTTCTTAATGGACATATAGGTCATGGGCCCCCATTTCCTCTTTGTTTGTGAGTTTCCTCTTCCTTCCATAATGCTCAGAATGCCTGCCAGTCCCTTATATTCATGTGATTGCTAAATAAATTATCTTCACTACACAGGAACATTCACCAACCGCACACCTTTCTGCTCTTTGCACCATGCCTTGTATTTTGTCATCATACTCCAGGCCAGACAAAACATTGGCATTAGCACCCTCTCTGTCTCTCAGTCTGTCTCAGATTTGAAGGGAAAAATGTAGCTCAGGTATCTAAGGGAAACATCAATCATCAGGACATGGCACAGAAAGGCCATGAGATGATCACTGTGACTGCTCAGGTAGCTGAGCATCAGTGGCTGCCATATCACAGAAGGAAAGAAAGACACATGGTGGAAGAATAACACCACTTAGGAAGTATTCTTACCAAAAAAAAAAAAGACAATAACAACAATTCATCCCTGAATCTGATCAAACCTGTAATGCAACTCTAATTTCAGAGGATACAGAGGGCAAAGGGCCATGTCGGACCACATACTACAATGTAACCAGTGAAATCCAGGCTGTAGAAACACTACAGGTCTTGTAGCTTCATTTTCTCAAAAGGTTAATTGTGAAGAGAAAAAATGAGACAGAGAACTTTCAGGTTGAATGAGAATTAAATCACATCAACCAATCACAATGTGCGGGCCTTATGTGAATCTTAGTTCAAATAAACTGGAAAAAGTGTATTTATGAGATAATTAGAAAATTAAACACTGCCTGAACATTTAATGGTATTGAAGTCTTGTTAATTATTTCAGGTATAATGGCATTGTAATTACCTTTAAAAGAAAATGGGCCTTATCTTATAGAGATTCATGTTAAAATATGTATTGATAAAATGATACAATGGTGGGGAATTTGCTTCAAAATACTAATGAAGGAAGGAACATGGGACAAGAGGCTGTTGTTGGTTGGAGCTAAGTGAAGGCACAAGTGGTGTTTCTCATGCCATTCTGTCTACTTTTGTGCATGTTCCAAATTCTCCAAAGTAAGCCAGCTCTACCACTCATTCACTATGTGACCTTACCCATTTCTTCAACCTCTCTGAGTTGTTTCCTTGGTGAAATGTAGTGCCTGTTAGAGTCCTGGTCAGTTTGTTTTTGGTTTAAAACACACACACACACACACACACACTTTATTATTTCTCTTCCAATATCTGTCAGGTCTGAATCTCTGGTCCTAATTGCTCATCTGCAATAAAACTCTATTTCCAAAAGCTAAGTGATTGTTTCCCAAAGAAACCAATTTTAAGCAGAAGGAGTATTTGTCTACTCAAAGATCATTTTTGCTTCCTTTTCTGGTAACACAATTTTGTTTCCACTACATCATGCATTCCCATTTCCTTCTCAATGGTTTGTTCAAGAGTTCTGGCCACTGAAATATGATAATTCTGCTGGGGATCTCTGGGATTCTTTGTTTAATCTTTTTTAACAACCTTTCAATCTTTTTCCACAAGGAAGAAAGAGTCCTCTTTCTTTGGCTAGACCTAGATGCCTTTGCATGTGATGTTTGGAATTCCAACAGCCATTTTGTGAGGAACATGAAAAGGATAGCAAAGTAGAAAAGCGTAATACATCTAGTTTTTTAGTGATACAACTGAGCCACTGAGTTGGCCACCCATGGGATTCTTCTCTTATATCATAATAAGCACCATTATAGTTTAAGCCATTAAACTCATTGATCTTCAGGGGAAAGAGTATCTCCGTGCATCACGGCCCCCTCCCTCGCCATTCTGCTCTGTTTCCTTTCTCCATGCCCTTACTCCTTTCCAATCCCATTCATGCCCTCCCATTCCCCTCCCTGAAGTGCTTCATATCCCTTGTGACTGTTAGCACAGAGAAAAAGGAGAGAACCGTGCCAATGTGTGAAAGAAGTCATCGGAGTTCTTTCTTTATCTTCTTGTCCCCAGCACCTGCCAAAGTTAGTAAGAATTTGAGTGCAACAAAAATAATAAATTCTAAGCAAATGTTCTACTTATCAGATTCAAATTTGAGCTCAACTTTCCCCCCGTAATTCCCACATAACCCATTTATCTTATCCCACCTAATCTATAATGACCCCTGTTGGCCCTGTCTCAAGTCTCTCCCTTCATCCTCTCCAGACTCAGAGTTGTCTTTTATAGCCCAGATCATATCACTTAAGATCCTTCATAAACATCTCTAGAAATTATAGTTAGCAGCCAGATCAAATCCAAATTCCTCGCAAGGCATGAGGTCCTTCTTCGTTTGACCACAACTTAACTCTCCTGCCACATCTCCCCCTTCCCATGTCTCTCTTCCTCCCCATCACTTCCAACCCTAAGATCCAGCAATAGGAATAAGTGGGGGTGTCCTGCAAATCAGTTCCATTCATACTACTTCCACTGTGTTTTCTCTTTCCACCCCACCTCAGTACCCGGACACTCCTAATTATCTTGCCAATTTCCAGGCAGACTTGGTCATGATTCCTTGCTTTTTCACAATTCTTTGACAATGACTCTGTGATATCAGTTGTCATATCAAATTATAGGCATCTGTTTAAATGTCTATCCCTCCCACTGAACCAAAAAAAGTATTCCAGACATAGACTTACATCCTTACTCCATACACTATCTGATACTGGATGAAAGATTTTGAGTGATGGAAAAGAAGAAAGGAGGAAGGTGTTGGCATTTTTCCAGTGGCTAAGTCTATAAACCTGGAAGTTATGGATTGCCAGAACAGAAAGGAATGTTAGATCATTGTGAAAACCTCTTACATTAAAGACAAGTAAATTGGATCTTCTTTTATCCTCGTCACTCAATTTGTCACCAAATCTACTTGTCATATCCTCTTTCAAAATGTCTACCAGATTTTCCCCGCCTTTCCAGCCACACTGGCCCTATGCTCCATCCACACTCACTTATGCTGGGATTGTTGAAAGAGCCCTTGAAGAGGGTCTCCCCCCACCCCATCCTGAGCCATCTTGTACACAACTGACACAAGGAACTGTAACTCAGCACTTTTAACACATCACCCCAACAACTCCAAAAAGGTCTTTACAATTTCCTATTGGCCTCTTTTTTCTTCTTCTTTTTCTGTGGTGCTGGGAATCTAACCTAGAGGTGCCTACCCCTTGGCCTTTATTATCTTTTTATTTTGAGACAAGGTCTCACTGATTTTCCCAGGTTGGCCTCAAACTTGCAATCTTTCTACCTCAGCTTCCTAAGTAGCTAGAATTGCAGATGTGTGTCATTACACCCAGCTTATTGGCCTCATTTTTTTTCATTGAGTTTATTGGTACATTTTGGGTATACAATACAATTACATTCATCATTGGGAACTTTTACTTTTACATGATGTATCTTGATTCTTATTTTTTCCCCATTCCCCTGCCCTTGCTTCAACCCCTCCACTCTTCCCTATTTACAGACTTTGTTCCCATTTTTTCCTTTTCTTATATTTTTTTCTTTCCCTTCTTTCCTTTCCCTACTCCTCCCACTTCCCCTACCCCTTTAGACCTTTTCTTCCTATTTCACATTATCAATTGTACATTTTGATCCTTATTTACACTTCTGGTTTCTCATACCAGAGAAACTATTCACACATGTGTGTCCTATTGGCCTTATTTTTTTTTTTTTGGTATTAAATTCTTTTATTGGTACATTGTAGGTATACAACACAATTACATTTCTCATTGGGAATTGTACCTTTATATAATGCATCTTGGTTCTTATTTTTTCCCCATTCCTAGCCCTCCCTTCAGGCCCTCCACCCTTCCCCATTTACAAAGACTTTATTTCCATTTTTTGCATTTCTCATTATTTTTTCCTTTCCCTTCTTTCCTTTCCCCTACCCCTCCCACTACCCCTACCCCTTTAGACCTTTTCTTCCTATTTTACATTATCGATTATTCATTCTAATCAGTGGAACATTTTAGGTATACAATATAATGACATTCACCATTGGAAATTTGCAACTTTACATAGTCTCTCTTGGTTCCTATTTTTCACCCTTGCCCAGACCTCCCTTCAACCCCTCCAGTCCTCCCTATTTACAAAGATTTTGTTCCTATTTTTCCATTTTCTCATATTAATCCCATTCCCTTCTATCCTTTCCCCTAGCCCTCCCACTTCCTTCCCCTTTGCCCCTTTTCTTCCTATTTCACATTACCTATTATACATTTAGTTATTGGCCTTATTTTTAAAGCCAAGCTCCTAGTCTGACTTTCTAGAGCTAGGTCTAGTATCTTTCTGAGGCAACCTTTCCCCTCAAGCCCAGACACACACACAAAGTCCCTGGTATCTTATGGTGTCAGAGATAATGACAGCACTCGCTCCTGCCTCCAATCTTCCACTTAGACCCCACCTGGTGTCCTCCTGCCCACCCTTGCTCATTCAAAACTTTGTCTTCCCTCAAGGCACCTTCCGTTTACATTGCTACTCCTCCCTACCACATGCCAAACTTTCCTTTCCTGGAAGTCATATGGCTCTCATGTTCACTGTTCTATCTCCCACTTAGAATGTCTATGACTGCAGGCAGGGACTGGGTCTTCAGCAGTCTGCACACCCCTGGAGGCAGCCCCCCTCAGTCTTTGCCTCTTACCGTATCCCCTTCCTTTAAGACAATGCAAACACCACCTGCTGAGGAACTGCAGTGATGAAAACCCCCCTACTGCTGAACTCCTGTGGAACCTGCTGGTATTTTCTTACAATGGTTATCACATCCTTCTGCAGATGGAACTGTTTGCTATTGTTTTATTTTTCTTAACAGGGGCAAAGGCCATGAAGACAGGATTCAGTCCCCTCATTTCTGTCACCTTGAGGAGGAAAAGGGTTATCAAAGACAAGGCAAAGAGGAGGATTCTGTTCCACAAGGTCAGTCCTAGTGATTCCCAAGGAGTTCACTGTTGGACGGCTCTGATTCTAACACAGAAAGTCTTGGTGTCCTAGGAAACCCACAGACCCCAGGCAAATCTGGATAGTGGATCACCCAAGCCCCAGCCCTAATTTTAGCACAAAGACCGCTTCCTTTTCTCCCTTTCCTGGCTTCTTAAATCACTGGTCATTTGCCAGCATAGACCTGGGACAAATACACAATTTAGAATTGCTTAAGCCACACCAAACATGGATAATTCTTTAAACTTCCTAGTGCTGAATTAAGCCCCACTCTGAGAAGTGTGCGCCTTAGATTTCAGGAGACATTATTTCAGCAGGTTAGAAATACTTTTTTTAAAAAAAATGATGTTTGAGATCACTTCAGCAAGACATAAGACAGGTGGGTAAATACTCTGGGATTATGTAAATATTCTGAAAATGTCATTGTGCGGTAATTTATTTTTTCAATCCACCCTCAAATCACATATAAACACAGATGAGGTGACGAAGAATCTTCTAGAATAATATCAATAGGTCATATCTGCCTTTGAGAGTTCCTTTTACTCAGAAAATACTTAAACTTCTTCATAATTTTGACTCTATCTTATTCTAATGGTTTCAGAAACATGTTCTGAGCTGTGGTATTTCCAGATCAAATTTTTATGCAGACGAATTCACCTAAAAATCCTCAGAAACAAATAAGCTGTAAGTAGGGCCTCAAGCCTCTCTGGTGATTCTCTGAGTGTCTTTGTCATTGGTCTGGTTTTACAACAGAATTTTCAATGTGGGAATTTGTTCTTCTTAGTTTCCATTAGTTCCCACAAGGGAATGACAAAGCCTTTTCAATACTTATTAGAGCTCTCTTTGTGGCCCTCCACCATGTCTAATGCCTCAGAGCCAACATCTGAGGCAATCATGTGTGCACTGATGTGATACCTGAGGATCTATAAAATGTATTTAATTTTGTTAAGATTCTGGGAGTTTCTACGTGGTTTAAAGCATGTGAATCATTCCAAGTGGACTTAACTGACTGAATGTTTTGCTGGATTAACTGGAGGTTCAGACACCTTCTAAATCCACCATTACAAGACTCAAACTATGTGACTAACACTAACCATAAAGTTGGTAGAATCAATTATTTTTAACAGGAAGAAAACCTTAAATTGTCCCTTCTCATTGGCTGCACCATCAGTCGAATATGCTACATAACTTTTCATAGAAATATGATTTGATATGAGAACATCTGTAACCGTCTGGAACATATTTTTCCCAGGACTTTACTTCAAGCTCTCTATAGATATCAGATGTTCTCTACAGAATCTGTGACATGTCTTAGGATTCTTGAATAAACATCAGCTATGCCTCTGTCTTGAATAGTGTCAATCTGAATTGAAAATCTGCCAGCCTTCTTAACATCACCACTAGTAGACTTCTTAATTAATCTGCTGATACTGTAGACATATTAAAATCGGAGTTGTATAAGTGAATCTTCCACTTACTTTACAAACTCACTTTAGTTTCTAAAGATTAAAAATATATTTCAGCAAGCGGTGGTCTCAGAAATACACACCAGAGTTTATTCTCCTTGCTTGCATTTGCTAGACTGTTAGTTGTCTTGTGATGACTGGCAGGATCTTTTACCAATGGCCTTAAGTCTATTAATCATGCAAAATAAAAATACTTCAGCACAACTTGTTCTATCCTCATGTACTTTTGATTATAAAATGGAAGACTAGCTGTGTGATTAATAGTCCTTATTAAATGGGAAGCCTTCATCTCTTTTACTAGTCTGACACAAATGCTCTGCAAATTACATCTGAAGTACACATAACGAAAAAGAACCTACTTAATTAATTTTAATGAAACTGTCTTAGATATGCACAAAGATGTATGTACAAAGATAGTCTTCTCAAAGTTGTTTAGAAATTCTAAAAATTCCAAAAGACACTATAGGGAATAGTTAAATGATTTATAGTATATTCCTACAGAAAAATATGATGCTGTTATTAAAATCAATGTAGTAAAAGTGCTTTCACATACATGGAAGGAAGGTCCACCATTATCACTAAATGAGGAAAAAGAAATTTTAAAATAATATCACAATATAATCGATTTTTGTTTATACTTTCTAATTACAAATGTCTACATTGCATGAAAATCAATCTGAAAAGATATACACCAAATAGAGTGATTATCTCTGGATGGTGAGATCGTGGATAAATTTTATTTTCTAGTTCTTCTTTATACCATCACCAAACTGTGATGTAGTAATACCCAGGACAGAAAGGGGCAATCTGAGGTATGAGCAAAAGTCAAAAGGAAGTCACAAGATAACTGACTTTCAGAGGCAGGAGGCTCTGGGTTGGGACCTGAAAACCAGTGTCTATCTAGCCGCCAAGTAATACTGATGTTAATGGCTCAGGGACCACCCTTTGAGTAGAACTGGCTCATTCATGGCTCTCCTTGACCCCAACACTTCCCTCCCATGTGGTCTCCAATGGGGTTGTGGGTGTGGGTGTGTGTGTGTGTGTTTTTGTGTGTGAGTATGTAGTTTCCTCCACTAAAGTACAGGTCTGGCACCTGGCCCAAGCCTAGGGCCTTCCAAACAGCAAATACTGAATTCCTGCATGTTTGTTGAAGAAATTAACAGAGATTTTTCAGGTATAGTGGAAAGCAAGCTGAGAAAGATGTGTAGTGCTCACTACTTACATCTCAAGTGGTACCAGAACATGCTTTGACTTCTTCAAATTGCAAGCTGGAGTCTCAAAGACAGGCCTTGGAATCTGCACACTTACTAGCTCTCCAAGTTGTTCTTCTGTTCACTGAAGTTTGAGAACCTGCCCAGAAATTAGAGGAAGAGGAGGATTCTTCTGCTTGGTCGGGAAAGGTTTTCCATTAAGACAGGGAAAAAATCCCCAAAAAGTAATGAGAATGTTTACAAAGAACTTGACATAGTATCACACTTTCCCTATTGACACTTCAGTAAGAATTAGGGGCTCCAATTAGTGTAGAAAGAGAGAATGGTTTCAGGGTTGTATGATTTGATTTTTTAAAACTTTTTAAAGGTCCAGAGAAGAGCTGGAATCAACCTAAGGACCAGACATCTTTTCCAAGACACCTAGGGAAGAAATACATCTCATTCTGCCCAGAGGTCTGTATGCTTTCAGGCAGTACAATCCAGAGAAAGCAATGTTCAAAAGAAGAAAAACTGCTCCTACTTCCCAAGAGATTTTTAAGCAAGCTCCAAGGTAGAAGCCAAAAGGGAACTGGCCTGGGAACGTCTGGCGGGTCTCTCAGTCCCACGTGCTACTGTTCCCAGCTGTAACCGCAGAGGCCTCGAGTGTTGGCCTCCTATAAAAGGCATTTGGAAAGGCCACAACACTTCCTCCTCTCGCCCCAACATGAGGCCCTCGACTAAGCCGGAACTAATTCTTATGACAAGTTACAAACCGCAGGCAAAAATAATGAAAACACTGACACCACTCACACTAGGAGAAGACTTCAGGGCACTCCTGAGACAGAGCCCCCTTATTCACACAGCTCTCTTGGGGGTTCCCCGTGTTGGGCACTGTATTGTCCTAAGCTCTGCAGAATGAGGCAAAATGAAGAATTTCCACTGTGGCATTGCTTCAATGCTGGTAGGTGACCCTGCACCTGTGACCAGATTTTCATAGAATTTTTTTTCTTTAAATCAGAGAAAGGCAGAGGGAAGAGGATGAGTCTGAGTTAAGAGAGCTAAGGTCTATATGCGAGTTTAGCAAAAATGGATGACCTGGAAATGGTGTGTGTGTGTGCGCGCGCCCACATATGTACATACACGTGTGCATATGTATGTATATGAAGGGTAAACCGGTGCCTTCAAAACAAAGATCTGAACACATCTGGGGTGACACTCAGTCCTCCAGATAGCCACTTGCAGGTGTTGATAAGGGATTTTTTGCTGGAAAAAGAGATATTGGGGAGCATGTCTCTGACAGAAGGAAGAGAAGGCTAGAAGAATCCATATCAGTGCCTGCAGTATCTCTGGGAGCAACCTGTCATCAACCTAAATGTGAGTGACAGTGATTTGTCCATATAATGTGTTCCTGGTGGCAGAATATATGAGTTGTGGTTCCTACGCCCAGGGGAGACACCTTCAGGGAGTCCCAAAAACAACAGAAAACCCCAAGAGATCTCAGAGACCCCACAGGTGTGCTAACAATGGGTTGAGTGGCTTCAGAGTTGGGTCATCAGATTTTCTTTTTTTTAATTAATTTTATTTGTACATTTTAGATATACATAATGATAACATTCCATGGAATTCATACCTGTACATGATATATCTTGATTCTTCTTTTTTCCCCCTTTCCCTCCCCTGCCTTCAACTTCTCTTCCCCTCCTTATTTACAAAAGCTTTCTTTCCATTTTTTTCCTTCTTTTGGGTCATCAGACTTAATGAGATTCCCCTCCTACTTGCTGGTGGGCAAGTCTGGGGACATGCAGAGGACATAAGAACTCTCCTGCTAGCACCACAGGGCCAGCATGAGACTCAAATTAAGTACTGTTCAGAAAATAATCTGCAGACTACCAAAGGAGCCTAGAAATGGAAAGAATCTCCCACTTCCTTTTATTTCTCAACATGAAGTCAGCAAGCAAAGAGATCTCTTGAGCCCAGATCCCTGACAGGTTGAACCTCAAAGGGTGTGGTATGGCTATATCTAAAAGAATTTTAGGACAATATGGGACAGTTCTCTTACTTTCCAAAGAGCTCTCAATTTTTTTCCTAAGGGACTGACATGTTCCTCTGCAAATTGTAAATTTAGTCAATGCATCTTTGATAGTAGATCTCTCTTGCTAGCCTTAGTCCCCTCTATCTACACACAAGATAGTATCATTTGATACAAAACTAAACCAATCTTAATTTTTTCAGAAATTTAAATTACATCCATATTTCTCACAGACACTTAAGATCCTTGAGGACATTGATCATATTTGTCAGTGACCAGATATGTCATTGTATCCCCAGTAAAAATATAGTAGATTCTAGTTACATTGACTTAAAGTGTTCAGTATTAGCTATAGTAATGCTAGCTGCCACAATACATGCCCAAATCTAATAGACTTTATATAACATGATTTTATTTTGTGTGCCCTAAAAACTGCAACATTGCTGTTCCAAACCAGCAGGCTGTGTCTCACATCATCATCTGGGACCCAGAATAATTCCATTTTGTAGTTCTGCCCTCCTCTAGGGTCTTGGAATCTTCTTTACTCCACCTCATATTAGCCAGCTTTCTGTGCTATAACAAATACCTGAGATAATCAACTTTTGGCTCACAATTTAGAGGTCTCCATCCAAGATTTGTTGAACCCATTGTTTTAGGGCCTGTGCCAAGGTAGCACATCATGGCAGAAACGTGAGAGAGCACATTTCTCTTGGTCAGAAAGTGAATGAGAAAAAAAGGAAGATGCTGAATTCCACAACCTCCTTTTGGGTACTCTCTCAGTGACCTAAAGACCTTATATCTACCACCTCTCAATAGTGCCTGCCTGGAGACCAACACATGACTCCAAAACATGGATGGACCTTTGCAGGACATTCAAGATCCAAGATAGATGAGAGAGAGCAGAGACAGAGACAGAGACAGAGAAACACCTACTTCTGCTTCTTAAGCTCTTTGGCCCCAAAGTGAAACATCACTTCAAAAAACTGGATCCATTGGTAAGATCCAGTCTCATGGTACTTGTTAGATGCAAAGGGGATGGGAAATATCCTCCTTGGTAGAAAAGCTGCTCCACAGCACAACTCTATACTATGGAAGGGAGAGTATGAATTTATGATGGTATGAGCCACCTCTGCCACATGTTCTTTTGGACCCTAATATTTACTATAAAAGCACACCTTCTGAGACTATTAGACAAGAGGAAAGAAGTAAGGGATGGGAGTGTAAGGGAGGGTAATGGGGGGATGGACATGATCAAACTACATTGTATGCATGTATGAAAGTACCACGTTGAAATCCAATATTTTGTGATATTGATATGCACTAATGAAACATTTTTTAAAAGCTACACCTTCTCACTAGTAGAATGAAAAAGTATGTAATCTGCCTAGGAAAGTCCCATTTTTGCCTATTTCTTGGTACAGTTATTAATAATAATCCTTTTTGCCCTCCAATTTGGAGGATAAATTGATCTTCTTAGATACAAAATATGCATCTACCAAAACATTTTTCAAGGCCTACATGCTTCATTGTGGCAACTGAGGACCTATTAGAGAGTAAACAACCATAACATAAAGAAGAAACTATCAAGAGTGGTACAGCCCATTTTTCCTGACTGCCATTGACTTTCCTATGCAGTCAGTAAAATACATTCTTTGAATTTTAAAGTTGACTTAAGAGAACTGTGGCCTTCTAGAACATACCTCCTCTGCTGCACCAAAGCAGTGCCATAAACATGAAAGAGCCAGGTCTGAGGCTTAAAAGCACAAGTCTTACACTCACTGAATCTTTGCTTTCCTGGAAAGGACTGATATCTTAAATAGGGTCAATTTTCCTTTCCCAGAACAAACCAAAGAAAACATCTATAATATAATCAAAGACCTTTCATTAGAGCATGAAAAACATGAATAATTAGACATGAAGTCAAGAAATGCCTTCCTAAGAATGAATTGCAACCTTACTTTAAATATGACAGCCTCTAATTCTGAAATTATAATTATATAAGACCTATATGAGACTAACTTTTGCTAATGGTCTCCACAATCCTTCATAATACCCTAAAGAAAGGTACAAAGAGAATGTTTAAAAGGAATTGAAGTCCAAGAGTTTCCAAGAACCCCAGAGAATTTCACAAGACAGATATAGATACAGATACAGATATAAATATATACATATGTATAGTTACCAGCCACGAGAAAGCTAAATGAAAGAGATAACTTAAAATTCTTTGCTAGTCTATGCTTTCATTAATTTAGTTTGAGTAACTTGAAATCACACAGGAACCTTGTAGAAAAATTGTCTACAATTCAATTTCAATAATTCAGACTTATTTTTCCATTTCAACTAGTCTAGATGAAAGAGTGTTATCAACTGTAGGCAATTTCCCCATCCAACATCTTCCCTGGTAGATATTTGTGAAAATACTGAGTAATAGGAATGTTTGATCAAAAGCTTAAGCATTAACTATGTATATAAAGACCCATTAAATGAATGAAACACCTATGAATTGGATTGATTTTCTAGAAAATGAAAGCAAAATTGAATTCAAGAATAAACTATCTTAAAAATCACATTAGACTAATAAAAACATGAAAGTTTTTTTCACTAGAGCTATAAAAATTAAATTAGCTAAAGGAAATAAATACCTTTGTATTCCAAGTAGTTCTACTTATTAGGACAATGGTTACCAATAAAGGAACCAAAACTCTAAGAAGGGCAGTACTTGTTTTTCAGGATGATGCTCTGTGAAGTGAAAGTCAACTTTTACTCCAAGTCATTCATCTGGAAGAGGAGAATCATTCTCAGTGACAAGTCACAGCAGGGCAGAAAGAGCGGAGGGTAACTAGAGGTTCAGCACAGCTGGATGAATGGGTGCTGGCTCCTCCTCCCCCTTTAACCCTCCTCAGTGTCACCAATCTTACCTTGGCTTTAAGTTGTTCTATACATTCCTGTTTTTCATATGGGTTGGTCCAATAAGCTGTTCAGAGCCCAACAACCTTAGTCGGTGGATTGAGTCATACCATGCTATGGAACCTGCAGAAAATATTTATTATACCTAGGTCCTTGTTTTATTAGCCAGGTAAGTATACGCTACTTTCTATAAGAAAGTTTCAGGTTTCAGAAACCTGACAATTTTAAAAGTCCAGATCCCTCTTTTCCAACTGGGGACTAGGAAATTAAGCTCTTTCTATCGCAAGACACTATCATCAAGTAGGATGGGCAGCAGAGAAAGAGCCCTTGATGCTGATGGTCAGGTCTAAAAGTAGCCCCCATCACTACTCACATACTCCATTTATCAGAACTCAGTGATGCAGTTCACCTAGATGCAGAGAGAAAGCTGGAAAACATAGCTTTGCTTTTGCCCAGGAAAGAGAAGAAAAGTGTATGTTGGTGAATTCTAGCCATTTCTACCACCCTGTATCTGCACATCAATTCAACAACTTGCTCATCTATTTTGCACGTCAGACACTCCAACAAGGACAGGAGAAAATGGTGAACAGCACATTCCTCTTCAGTAATCACAGTCTAGCAGGAAAGAAGAATGGGAAAATTAATAATTATGATGCAGCATGATAAATGTTATAGCAGAGGTATTTGCTAAGTACAGAAGAAATCCGGAAAAAAAGAGGCAGCTTCAAAGAAGCTTCAGGTTTGAACTGAGTGTGTGTGTGAGTGAGTGAGTGTGTGTCTGAGGATGGAACCTATGGGCACTCTACCTCTGAGGTATATCTTCACTCTTTTTATTTTGAGACAAGGTCTCACTAAGTTACCCAGGCTGGACTCGAACTTGCAATCCTTCTGCCTCAACCTTGCAGGTAACTGAAATTACAGGAGCCATCACTCCTGCCCTGACCTGAGTCTTGAAAGAGGGTGATCATAGCTGTTTTTAAATTACCTTTCACTCACTAGGCACTGTTCTAAGTGTCATGTATTAACTCACTTAATCATTACATCAGTTCTCACAGGAAGTTATTATTACCATACCCACAAATGAAAAAACTGAAGCACAGAGAAATTAAGTCATTTGCTCAGGCCACAATGTTTCCCAGTGTTAGAGGCACGATTTGGGCCCAAGCAGCCGGTCTCCTGAAAGTACTCTTCACTACACTGTACTGAAAGGCAGCAGCAGCTCACCAAGGAGGAGGGACATGGGCCCACTCCACTTGTGTGGGTCCTACATCAACATACCTGCAAAAGTGGTGGCAGGAAGTATTAGGGGTCAGGAGAAATATGCACAGGTGAAATGTCACTACAGCCTTGTGACCTGTTCCATGCTACTCTGAATATCACACAGTGAGGCCTAGACCCAGGTCTGCCACTGCAAGGATGGGAGGATGTCAGATATTAGGGAGATGGTCCAGACTGGAGCCAGGACCCTCAACCTCAATAGTAGAGAGTTCCACTGATGCAGGGCCAGGAGCCAGGAAGTATCAGAAGAAGATTGTGTACTTAATAAAATATGTTAAGGTCTTATTTGGTTCAACATATATTAAGCCAAGCTGAAGCAGACTCCAAACCAGAAACTGAAAATAGAAGACTGTCCATTTTCCTGTGTACAGGTAATCCCAGAACTGTGCAGGTTGTCAGAAAAAGATATTAGCCTATGTTTGATTCCTTAGGAATATGGCATCCTCTGCTGAATATCTATAATGTCAGAGTCTGATCATACCAGGATTTCACCTTGAACACATGCTGTAGCTTCTTATGTGTAGTGAAGGCTTCTAATGCTCCCTGCCCCTCCTCCTTCCCGGTCATTCAGCTGCACTCTCCAGCTCCTTTGCAGTGAAGTGGACATATGACTTGTCACACCCAATGAAATGTGTGCAGAAGTGATTTGTATTTCCTCTGGGCCATGGCATAGAGAGCTAAACTCTAGTCCTTTGCCTTGGCAGCCCTGGAAGCCACGTGTTGAGATGGCACAGCAGCAAGACAGAGAAAATGTTGCCAGACAGTCAACATACTCATATAGGACCTCATGCAAGCAAAAAGTAAGCCTTTTCTGCCTTCACCCCCTGAGATTTCTTGATTTATTTATTAATGCAGCATAACCCGGCCAGAGTACATGATACATTATATTTCTTTGCCCAACACTGGTTTGGATTTTACTTTTGCTTCAATCCTGGAACTCATTTCATTATTTGGCTAACATTAAATCTCTCAAATTTAATTTCATAGTGTGTAATATGATGACTAAGTTATTTATTAATGTTCACATTTTCAAATGAAGCTATAAACAAAACTCCTTGACCACCATTCAGAATGTCATTGTCTAAATTTGTGACATAACAGCCACAGAGGCTGAGCTTTCCTAACACATTCTCTTGCTCAAAGTGGAAATCTAACAGGATGAACCCCCCAGTAATGAGGCTTGACAACCTTGCTACCACCAGGAGAAGAAGCAGGCAGGCCAGGAGAAAGGCTGCTAACTTCCTCACCAAAGTGTTGATTAGGCTGTGTGCAACTGGCCTGCTGGGAGAGGGAGTCTTATCAGTCATCAGCTGATCACTTTGTGAATTATTCCTGGCCCTCTCTCCCCAACCACACACACACACACACACACACACACACACACACACGAGCGTGAGCAAACAGGATATGACCAAATTGCAATATCCAACATTTCTAAAACAGGCATGTCAGGCTCAGGTATACCCCCAACATTATGAGAAAGCTACATTCAGGAAAGACTAGGTACAAATTGAATCAGAATTACAGTGATGTCACCTGATGAATTCCAATTAGTTTAGTGTTTCCTTAAAGGGAGATGCACACATATCTAGAATTTCAGCTTTACCACCTCAATGACCATGACTTTCAGAAAAAAACAGGGGCAAAGTAAAGAAAACTGTCTTTTAATCTATAGTAAGCAGTTGGTCAAACAGACACCAATCACGTGTAGACAGAAAAATAGGCTCTTCTTCATCATTCTTACTTTGAGAAACACACACCAAACTGTACTTAAAAGTTTAGAGAGAACACAGCTCAAAAGCAAATCAAGTGCAGAAATTGTATGATTGCCTAAAAAGTCATGGAGATACTTAGCTAAATGTTTTAAGGAATGATATTACTTAAAATGATAATAATCTTCATTTCACTAATGATGTTCCATTTTTCAAGATACAAACAAATCCCTGGTACAAATAATTAGTAGTAACAAAGTGCAGTGCCTTAAATTCCACCAGGGCCCTCATTTCTCCTTTCCTATTTCCTCCCATTCCTTATCCCCACCAACTCCCAGAACTTTCTTCTAAGACCCTGATAATGCCTAGAGATATAGGTACAAATTGCCATATCATTATTTTTGTATTATGTATCTTTCACATACATAGATGAATGATTTTTTACATTTGATTTCAGATAGTAAATAAAAATAATTATAATATCATATGTAATCCCTAATATTCATAATTACCTAGATATAGAAGTAGATGCACATATACTAACTTAAGGCTTTGTTCCAAGCCTTTTTAGTACTCTAGTATTCCTATTCTGGTCACTCACTACAGCACCTATCATCCTTAGTCATCTGGAATTTGTCTTCAAGAACTTTATCAACAGAGGCACATGAGTAAAATTTTGCCCAAGAAAATCCCTTTCATAGAAATTTTTAAAACTTTGCCTACATAGAATATATTGCTTCCTCCACATGAAAGATGACCTGGCTGGGTATAAAATTCTACAGCCTTTCATGAACAAAACTCTATAGATAAAACTTTTGATTATTATCAGAATGGTACACTAATGGGTGTTTTTATCTTTCTTCTTTTGGCATTTTGGCATCACCTATTCTATGCAGAATACATGTTGTTGTAATTTTAAAAATTAATAAAAACAAAAAAACCAGGGGCTGGGGATTTAGCTCAGTGGTTCCACCACCTGTTCCACAAGCACAAGGATCCAAGTTCGATCCCCGGTATCAAAAAAAAACAAAAACAAAAACATCAATAGATTTGTACTATGATTATTATATTCCCACATGCTGCTAGATGTTGAGAAGCATGCCAATAAACATGGTTGTAAAGAAAATACCAACTCAACTATAAATCACAAATTGCTATTATAAATGAATAATACTATACAAGTAATTTTACACTTACCAAAAACATAATTTTGAGATTCAATATTGCGTTCTCTAAGGGAAACAATAATAGTGTCTTTAAAACACTTAATGAAATGAAAATATCAGAAGTCTTCAAACTGATCCATAATCTTTCACATGGCACAATACTGAAATCTAATGGCCACAGGATCTTGTAATGAGTAAACTGGAGTTCTAGTCTCCTTTGGGCTACACATTCTTTTGAGAAAGAATAGAACTGACAGAATAACCAAAATTTAAAAAAGATATCTTTAAACTGGTATGCTTTGGAGGAGGTCAGATAGAGGATAATAGCACAGTTGTTAAAAATATACTGTGTTCAAACAACCTGGGTTTGCTTCTGACCATGTTACTATGACTGATTTTTATTTACAATACTTCCAACACTAAATGTGCAGATTTTTTCACACCAACAATTTTCCAACTCTCCAGGCACTGGCTAAGTACCCTACAATTCAATTCAACTCTGACAATATCTACAGGGAGTTAGCATCAGATTTCACAAGTAAAATTCTCAGTTCCACTAGACTGTCACCATTTTGGACATGAATCACAAGTCTCAGGTGTCTCATATTTCTGACCAACCAGCTGTAAGGTAGAATTCCCATGACTCGCTATCAGGTTTGTTTAATATGATAGAGTGGCTCACAACTAAAGAAAACACTTTATTTACTATCACTAGTCTATTACAAAGGATATAAGCAGGAGGAGCCTAATGGAAGAAATGCATAAAGCAATATATGTGGGAGGGACCCACAACTTCTATGGCTTCTGTGGGCATGATTCCCTCCTATCTCCTTCATGGGTTGTCCAACCTGGAAACTCTCCAAATCCTGAAATTTAGAGTTTGTGAAGGTCCCAGTACATAGGCCTGATTGATGAAATCATTGGCTTTTGGTAACTAACTCAATCTCTAGCCTTCTCCCTTTCTGGAGGTCAAAAAGTGGGGCTGAAATTCCCAACTCTGTAATCATATGGTTAGTCCCTCAAGCAACCACGCCCATCTTGACACAATCTAGGGATCCACCAAGAGTCTCCTCATTAGCATAAAGTCAGATCTGGTGGGAAGAAGATTATTATAAATAACCAGAGACATTCCTCTCACCCCTATCACTGAGGGAAGAGTTTCAGGAACCAGGGAAAAGACCAACTATATACTTCCTATTATATCACACTATCACACACCTTCAAAGTATGTGACCTTGAGCAAATCAGCACCTTTGTGCCACTGTTTTCTCATCTGCAAAATAAGGACAAAAACAATAACTCCCTTGTGGAATTTTTGTAAGAAGTAAATGAATTCAACTGGAGCACAGTACCTGGCCTATGGGAGGTGTGAACCAAGTATTTGCAATGAGCAAATGAGCCAGACAAAATAAGAGTTTCACTTTGACCTCTGTTCTTTGACATGTACTCCAGGAAGATCTAGGACCAACAAGGTGGCTCATAAGGGAGAGGGTCTTAGTCCATCCTAAGCAGGTCAAACTGAAAGAGGGTGTAGGGCTTGGCTCAAGTTGTAGTGTAACAAAACACAATGGGTTCACTTCTTGGTTAACACAGGACCCATAAGCACAACTAGGAAATAAAATAGGGGAGAGAAGTTTCTTACTTGCAGCAAGTAAGGAGAGCTTCTCAAAGCAGTGTTCTCTCCAGAACACAAGGGACTTCTACTGAGAAGCATATATAATTATATAGAAAAGATTCATCATCAAATGTAGAGGAGGACACATTCCTGAGCTTTCTCAGTTCCAGATCATATATCATATATTTAAAAACAAAAAAGGCAGACACAAATGCCCCTGGATGGAGAATTTAGAATTATAATGAACAAAGTTTATCCAGGTGACCTAAAAAGAACGAGTCAGAGTGACTCCCCTGTTTTGGCTGGTTCCTTGTAAGAGCGTTATCTAAAATAAAATAATTTTTGAAGGTACTTTAGCAGAAATCTAAAGGAGCAGCAGCTTTTTCCTCGATAAACATAGGAGCTTGCCCCTAGAAGTGCCTACTTTGAGAGTAACAATAGGACTTATTGTTGGCAAAACTAGAATCATTCTTTCTCCTCCCCTGTGCAATTCTCTACACTAACTTCCCAGGCTGCACTGCCACTGAGCCTGATCATTCAGACAGCACACAAATGGAGATCCTGTCACCAAGTATCAGGTAAAACTGTCCATAGTTTTCAAAGCAAATAAAGAAACAGTCCTTAAAACATCCCCTACAAAACAAAGGAATCCTATTTCAGTTTAGTTGGATTTTTACCATTGATTGTTTTGGGGGCAAAGTGGGGTTTTTGCTTGTCCTTCCACCTAGGAATTGTAGATTTCTCAATTTCCTTTCTTTCAAGAGGAAGTTGCTCCAACCCCGTAACTGGGGATCCCACATAAAGAAGCAACATTGCTATTTAAAGCAATAAGAAGGAAATCAAGAAACAGTTTTTAATTTTACCTAGCACCTTATTGGAAAATCGGAATCTCTCAGCCTTTTAGCCTCACAATTAATTTATTTGCACAGTTAATTTATATGAAAAGGAGCATTTTACTATCACATTCATTAACCCACCCTGTAGTCCAAAAATCCATAGGGCTCAAACCTTGGAGTATAACCACAAGAATAGCAAAAATCCTGAAGGGGAGACTTATAAGTATTTCATCACAAGCTCTCCTCCACCTGCCTTCCAGGCAAGCCTGCACATATGCCTTAACCTCTCTGAGCAAAGTGCTCTCTTCTGCATAATTGAGTTGTAATAGTACCTACACCATATTGTTGTTGTGATGATTAAATAATAAATTATATCTAAGGCCCATATCACAATGGCTTACATGTTTAAAATGGTCTCCATTATCATAACTAGGTAAGAATAAAGACCCCTATGCTAGAGGAGGTTGTCTCCCTACATGTTGCCACAACAAGCAATATAGAAACTAATTGTGGCAGCCCTAATGGTTTACACCTGTTTACCTGAAGAACTTTCCATGTCAATACATAATAGACCCTTTGTAGGTACCCAGACCAGCTTTTGTTTCATTGTTTTTGTAAAAACTCCTAAACCTTTGTCGTGGTGGCCCTGAATCTTGCCACTGTGATGAAGCACATCCTTGAAGGTCTGGTATGCAGCTGACTTCTGGCTTTTATTAGTCAAAGTCCTGATCTTCAGAGGGAGGAAGACCGCAGTTGACTGGCAGGCTCATGTGCTGATTCCCGGCTGCCCATGAGCATCAGCTCTCTGGGGCCTGGACGCCTCCTTTTCTGAATGCACAGCTTCTGGGAAAGCTCCCCAGAGGCACAGCCATAAAGCTGGCAGTTAGCTGGTCCTCTCCTCCTCATGACGTTAGGGAGAGGCTGAAGCAGAGACAGGTTCTCTTTGTTCTCCCGTCTGGCAACTCCTCCTGTTCTCCTCCAAAGTTGGGTTTATTCTCAGCAAGGGCTTGATGACTGCAGGGATTGAGCAAATGTGGTTGAGCAATACCTGAAAAGGGTGTTACCTGAGAGGTAGCTCACAGCCAGTCAGCAAATCAGGGGAAGAGGTCCACACTTTGACCCTTGCCTCCCAGCGACCATGGCAATTTGGGGAACAAGCTGGTCATCTCACTCTTTTTCCCTTTCCTGCATCTCTGCCCTTTGTCTCCCCAAAGCCCAGCTCTCTGCATACTTCTTCTCTCTCTTTTTTAAGATAGCAGGGATTTTTTATTAGTATATGTTTGGTATATATAATTTTCTCTTTCATTCTAAGTAGATCCTAGAAACATCAAAATAAAAGAGAACCAAAAATGTAGAAATGTGCCAATCATATACTGACAGATACTTCATATATAATAATTTTGTAAAATAATACTTTAGATATGGTCTTCTTGGAAGTGAGATGGATGTGTGCTTAAAAATATAATTCAAACACCCAGAACAAACATATCTCATTGAAATTTCCTATTATTGCTTCAGAGAATAAGAGAGAAAGAACCTAGGTCATACATTCCTCAGTTTGCCTCTTGTCAGAAGATCTCACAGCCCGGAGGCTGACATGGGGTGGACTACCATCACCTCTGCCTGTGACAACTCCTCTCTCTCTTTCCCTCTGCTCCCCTTTGTGCGGCCAGAGGGGTCATCACTGGCTTCCCTGCAGAGCCCTGGTGTAGTCAATGAACTCATCATAAACAGAAAATCTTGTTTTCTATGAACTGCACACTACCGAGTCATAGAACAAAGGCAGGAAGCTCCATCCTTTAATTCCATTCACTGGGGCAAAAATTCTGCCCACTCCTTATCCATGTCTGATTTCTCACCAAAGGAGCATTTGCAAGATGAAAGATTTATACTCTGTGAAATATCTCCCTTTTCATCAGCTGGAGACTCCAGGCTGCCCGGCTGTGCTGGTCAGTTCCGGGAAGGTTCCCTGAGCCTTCCTCATAGGCAAGGCCACACTGCTCCCAAGTGGCTTCTGTGGAGAAGCAGAAAGCCAACAATGTGGCTGGAATGCTCTCTGAGCCCACCGAGCTGCTTCACTGCAGCCTGGCACTGGGAGCCCATCTCTGCAGCCCCACCCTCAGACCCTCCTCAGCACCCATCCTCACAACTTCAGGAAGACCCCCTGTTGTAGCACAAGGAGCACTCTTTCAATAAACCTAAAACTCTGCAGGGCTGGTCTAACAAAAAAAAAAAAGTCCAGAGTTAAACTGGACTTCATTGTAGTGAGAATGTAAGATAGAAGTGTAAGGAGGCCCTCCCCACACTTACAAATAAAACAAAAAGAGAGAGACAACCAGAATGACTGGAAGCTAAAAACAAGGATTACTCTGCTCTGTATAAGGTTGTGTGCTCCTTATGAACCTGTTACAGTGCTATAAAAGTAAAGCAAAACCTTCAAGCCCATTTCTTTGTAAACAATTAAAACTAACATCTGTCTCTATAATTAGTGTTCTTATAATATTGATTGTCATTGCACCCCAAAGGGGATGGACAGTTGTTTCTGGTGCTATGATTGGTATGCTCAGCATTTACAGCAATCTCCTCTGATTAACTCTCATGTGACAGAAAAGCAGGGGTGGGCTAGTATTATTATCCTCCTGGGAAAGACAGCAAAATTAAGGACCCCTCTCAAAAGAAAAAATAACTCTCAAAGATACTACCCAGCCCTTCCATTTCCTGGCTTACCTGGGGAAATGTTAATTTGCCCTAAACCCGGGATGTACTCTAGACAAATTAAATCAAAATCTCTGGCAGACACAGAAACCAGTGGATTTTGAAGTTCTGCAGGGCACTGCAATATGCAGACAAGTTTGGGAACCACTGCCTAATACTGGATTCCTATTTCTAGCTTCACACAAGAATGAGCTAAGAAGCCTCAAACACTACCCAATCCTAGACCCCCACCCCAAACCAAATGAATCAGGATCCCTGGTAAGCTCTCAGGAGACTCCAATGCACCAAATGTTGAGACTAAAGTTACATATTTGATTAAATCACTTCATTTTATTATAAAAATGTGTTCCCAGAAAAAGAAACAAATGAAAGAACACAAATAATAAAGAAGTTTTAAAAATATACTTTTTAGACATGCATAATCTCAAACCTTGCTTCCAGAAATAACCACAGTTGATTGCTTTAGCTGGGGGCAAGATGGAGGATATTAAGAAAATATGTAAATGAGAAAAGGTGGACCCACCAGTCCTTTCGCCAAAGTCTCCATCACCTTCTTGAATTCTCTCCCAGCAGTCTGGGGTCTGAGAGGTTGTGCCCAGCAGTATGTATGTGCAGACCTGCACACACACTCCCTGCACTAGAGGAGGCTGGGGAGACTCTGCTACTCCTTTCATCACCAAGAAGCTCTTTTATCATTTCATTTTGTGGGTGCCTAAATTAGAAACATTTCATTCATCTAACTAGATTTATGAAGTAACAATTACCTTATTTGCCCATTTTTTAAATTAATCAAAGATTTATATAACTCCCAATCAGAGGTGCTGATCGGTACAAAACAGCCCAATCCTTGCACCAAGTTGCAATAATGCCATCCTAGAGCAAAGAAAAGCAATGCTTATTGGAGCTATACAATTTATCTTAAGTAGCTTGGCTGTCTTTTTTTTTCTTTCAAAATTTCAAGTACTAAAATACAGGAAACAAATCACTACCATTGAAACCTTAAGGATATTTGAGGGGGGAAGGAAACAGGATGAATAACAAATGTCTCTAGAGCCGAAGGTTAAAAGGGAGGGAGTTAGAAAATAAGGGCAGGGTCCCACTATAATTCAACAATGGTTAGGAACTTCATTCTACCAGTAATTACACATGAGTCCTTGGGCAAATCAAGCTATCATTTCTGGACCACGTTTTCCCATTTGTAAAATGAAAGAGAGGAAGCAAAGGCAGGGTTTCTCGGCCTAACTCTATTGACATTTTTGGTAGGATCAGTCCTTGTTTTGGACCTGTCTTGTGTGTTACAGGGCATTTAACAGAGTCCCTGGCTTCTACCATTCAGGAGCAGGTACCAGCTCTCCCCATAGACATAATAATCAAAATGTTTCCACACATTGTTAAACATCATTTGAGGGTAACCCTGATTTAGCACCAGTGCTCTAGGGTAATTTTGAAGTCCTCTTTATTTCTGAAAATTCACAAATTATATTAAGAAGATGAGGAGGTGAATTTGACACATACATAAAAAGCCAAAGATAAGTGTGTGGAATTACTCTGTAAAGCAGAGGTTCTCAATCTTGACTGAATTTTCTAATCACCTGAGGGGTTTTTCAAATTCCCAATGTCAATGTAAAACTCCTGACCAATTATGCCAGAACTCCAGGGATTAAACAGAATTCTCCGGGTGATTTCAGAGTGTTACAGTTTGAGAACCACTGTAGGAGAGCTTAGCATGAGACAGAAATAGCAATATATCTCTTCATCATTTCTCAAAATTCTGAGAGTACTTTATCATTTGATCAATAAGGAAACCAAAAATCCTGTCTGTGCTAGCGTTTTGCAAAGCACTGGAAAAGTGACACCTTTAATCAGGCCAACCTCAAGCCTTCACTTTAAATAAGACTCATGCACTTCCAGGAAAAGAAGTACATGAGTATATGGACAACTAGACAACATGAAAAGCCAAGCATCTAGAGAAGGTACCACCAATCTTCTGACCTCCACAATTGTAGACCTGAGACCATGCCAGGCATGGTCTCCATATCATGACAGTCAACAGCATTCATGTTGTTCAACATGAGATTGTCTATTCCAGTTCATCAAGTAAATGATAACCACACCAAAAGAAAATGTGTGTAGTCCCAGAAGACAATGAGAGACTTCTCTGCGTGCTTTTATGAGTGAAACAAGAACGGTTGGAAGAGGATTAGACACCTAACCATTGGGGAAGAGCCACTACCAACTTGGCTTAACACAAATATGACATAAACACTTCCAAGGGACCACTGGAAATGCTTAAAGAATCTTTACTCTTTCCCAGGGAGTTGGTGCTGATTAACTTGAGACTCTTTGCAAAGTGTTCACAGTTACCTAAGATTGAAGCAGTCACATGAACGTGTGCAATCTTGTTTACTGGAATTTTTGTTTGCTTTTATAAACAAATATCAGTGACAGTCAAATTTTATCAAGCAGGTTCTCTGCCAGGCTCTGTGCCAAATATTTTATATGAATTATTTCATTTAATCCTCACAAGAACTTAATTCAATTATTATTATTATCCCTGTTTTACAGTTGAGGAAACTAAGGCTTACAGAAGTTATGTGTTGTGGCCAAGACATGCTGCCAGCAAGCACAAAAATGGAAATTAAACCCAAACAGTCTGACAACAGAGTCAAATTTGTGGACATTATGTAATATGGGCTATGATCTGTTCACTTGTTAGATCATGAAACTAGTAACTTTGCATAGCAGTCTTTCAATCAAAAATGTCAAGACATATTTAAAGTATATAGTGCATAGGCTAATGTGTAGATATAACCCAAATGGAGGAGAAATTGTCTGCCAGTGTTCTCAAAGTGTGACTTCAAAAATTCCTAAATCAGAATCACTAGGGGAGCTGGTTTAAATGCAGGTGTCTGGACCCCGTCTCACTCCTGCCACATCTGAATGTGGGATGCAAAAAACAGCCAGGAAGAGAATCTACATTGTGAACAAACTTCTTGGGTAACTTTATGCCCACTGAGGCTTGAGAACCATTCCTCAAGAACTGGCACACCTTGAGTCCTCAAAGCACAGCCTCATGCCTGCAAAATCTAAAGAAAGAAAATGTGTCTTTCCAGAATTACTATACAAAGAAACGCCTCCTTAAAGATGCCTGGATGTAATTTAACATATTCAATTTTAGGTCTAAACCCACTTACTAGAATATATCATACTTTGTATTGAGAATCTACCTTCCTCTGGAGACCAGAAATCTGCTTTATTAATATCACTTAAGCTGCTACCCAGAGCCCTCAACACACAGGCATGTACACACACACACACACACACACACACACACTCTTACACAAATTTGAGTAAACACTGCATAGCCAGAAAATTAAATTGCTCTCAAATAACCATTATGACTTTTCTTATATGCTCATATTACAATAAAATTCAGAGTGAGAGCTATCAGTGGAGATGGAAATAACAGACCATGCATTCCTCTGTCAGATATGAGCCCTTAAGGGCTGAGATAGCATCCTATTTTTCTCTGTCTTTACTTCTGAGCACGTAGTAGGCAGCTAATTCAGTTTTTGCCCTAAACAAAGAAGAAAAGCAGAAAGGAAGCTTTGGAGAAATTCATGGGCAAATCAACTCCCTAGTGAGAAGGACCCTCACAGCTTGTCTCTTCCCAACTTTGCCTTTAGACAAGACTGCTGTCCAAATGTAAGAAAGCAAAGATGACTCATCTTTGCCTGACTTCTGTCAGTCATACTTCTTCAAATCTTGAAGCCATTCCTCTTTGCCTCAAAAGGTCATTGCCTCAACTTCTTCAGCACACACATACAATTCAAAATGAATCTCCAAATGAAAACCAGGATAAAATACACTGAGGAAGGAAAAGAAAAAGAAGACAGATTGTGGTTTAAAAAAACAATAACAGTATATCGCACACCAGGGGTTGGAAAAATATCAAATTTTCATTTATAGCAAAGATTGTGTTGAGTTTTGTTTCATTCTGCTATTCATGAGTTTCATAGCCTTCCTTACATCAAAACATATTTATTCTACTGCTTCACTCCCTCCATTCAGTGTAGCATGACTATTCACACAGCCTCTGTAGACTGCAAATACACACACAAGTGCACACTCACGCTGACATCACACCCAAAGGTCAGCCTGTTGATCCCTGGAAACTCATGGGAATAGATAATTTCCAAACATCTACAAAATGAATACTGGGGATGATTCTCTTCAAACAGCATTAAGAGAGAGTATGTTGTTTCCAGCCATTGGAATAGTTCTGATGTATTCATGATGTATTCAGAGCATCTTACTCTGACTTCCAGATAGTCACACCAAATCATAAACATCCCAGCCTAGAAGAGACCCTAGAACCATATGCTTACAGATACCTCATTTTACAAAGAAATCAAGTTCTAAGTGCATTTATCAGGCCATAAGCAGATCATTAGTTGGTGTCCAAGTATCCAAGCCAGTTGTCTCTCTACTGTGCCACAGTAGGACCAATATTTTGCACTTAATAGATTGCTCGCCTGAAGTTCCACAAGGGGACTCATCCAGAGTCCTCTCAATCATTATGGCAAAACCTAAATTCAATTTTGATTTTAAAAATTGCCATTCTTGTTACGGTTCCTGAAGAATGCTGGACTCCAATAATCAATATTATAATAAATGAGCTCTAGCCCTTCTTTGTTAGCCTCCTTCTTTAAGCATTAGTGGCTAAAGGGAATAAAATATAAAGCAGAAAAGAGATTTTCAAGGTTCAGGAAATCAACAAAATAGATATTTTCCTTGACTACATGCTTTCACTTCCTAATTCCACCCTGATCACAGTTGAAGACCCCATCTAACAGAGTGCTTCTCAAGCTTTAATATCATATGAATCTGAAAAAAATAAGTGCAGTGATTAAAGAGTTCCAGGTGGAGCTTGAGATTCACCATTTCCAATAAATTTGCACATAACTCCAGGGCTGCTGGCCATGAGACTGCACTTTGAGGAGCAAGGTTCTAAAGGACTATCCACAGTGACCACAGTATCAGCACCACACAAAGCAAACCAAGTGGCAAAAAGCAGAAGCCCAGGCAGCAGGTCCTGAATGCAATACTTACAAAGGGAACATCCAAGCACAACTGGCTGCTTATCTGGCTGTCAATGACAGAAAATCCCACCATATCATCATGCAATGGTAGTCCATTATATTTACCCAGGAAACTCACCTCAGAAAAGTAAATATGGAAACACAAAAACAACAGACATTCTAATTCTGTGTATTGATACTCGGGAGCAAGGAATAAATGAAACCAGTGCATTTTCCATTACTTATCAATAATTTCAATACCAAATACAAACAAACAAAAAAATCTTTACCAATGCAGCCAGGAGAGAACCAGGCTAAGTCCAGCCCCTCCCTCAGTTTACTAAGCAAACCAAATCACCTCATCTAACAACTTTGCTTGGAAGATAGGTTTTGTGCCAGATGGACATTTATTTCAGAAAATCAAATGGGCAACTTAATTTCAACCTCTCTGATTAAATAGATCCCAGCCCATCTATGAACACGCTTCCAACCTTTCCCCAAGGGAATTGAGTGGTAACATGGAGAGCATGACCATTTATTTGGCTTAAGGAACACATTAATTTATCTGGTTTATAGAATTTAAACATCTGACGAATGACAGAGGGGTTGATTTTATTCATCAGCTAATTGCTTTGCCACCTGGAGCTGAAGCTTTATATATGCAGCTTATAAAAGATCTGAAAAGGATCTCAATTATTCTTTAATTTGTTCCTTGAATATAAAGTAGGAAAATCTGGCTTAATCAAACATTGTCTCAATTCTACTGGGATATGTCTAGTTACCTTATAACAAGGTAAGCTTTCATTTAATCATATGATATGATAATTCCCCACTTTCAAGCCAAGTATCCTCTTAGTTACAATCAATTTTCCACTGAAAAAATAAACATTGTCTCTTTACTGAGATCCCAATAGAGAAAAATAGCCCCTTTTAATGAAACTTGCTGCTAATACAACCACACTAGGAATTTCTGTGTAGGAATCCATTAAACATACTAATTTGAAATTGCTGGAAAATTGCAGAATAAAGCAAGTTCCTTGAACAATTCTCTATGCACATGGCCATTCTTGGCACATGGGGAAGAAATAGATAATGAACACATGCACACGCACATGCACGTACACACGTACAGCATTACTGGAATCCATTAAATCTCACTTAATACATGTTTTAATCAAGTTGGATTCTACAGTTTATCTGGGGGAAGGAGCAGAGAAAACTAGCAGTCATGTAATTTCTTTAGTTGCACTGTGTGAATCTGAAATGCCAGCATGTGCTAGAAGGCTGCTTGAAATCCCAGGACATAAAAGCAGTAACTGACAGGCAACTGGACACTCCCAAAGTATAATCTTGCCACAAGTTACAAGTTAGACTATACTTCCATTACATTAATGAATGTAAATATTTCATCTTCATCTTACCACCTCTTTCTTCCTCATCTCTTAAATGCCCCCAGGAGGCAATACAGCTGCCAAAATGGGCTAAGTCTGGGAAAACTGGGATCAGACATTGCACAGGCTTCCTGCAACCAACAAGTACCTTATCTAAAAAGAAAGGGAGGTTTCTGGGGCCTCTGGCAGTGGAATGGTACAGATACAGGCAGGCAGGATGCACCAGAAACACAGCATTAGAAGCAGAGACTTGAGTACAAGGGCAGCTCCCTTCTCCAAGAACACCGGGGAATGCAAGACAGAACTCAAACCCCTTAGGAACTATTCTATGTGATTAGATAAGGAACAAGAGCAAAACCCAGGCAAGGGCAAATGCTACAGGTACCCTAAAACAGACCAAAGTACAAGCAGCAGATGTGATCATAAGCAATAATGCAGAATACCAAGACTGACACAGGGATGAACATTGGAGCAAAACCAGCCCTGTTTCATCACCTTTCAAAATACCTAGAATCTAACCCTCCTAAGAACTACTGTGTTCAATAAACAGGGTTAGTCAAGTAAAACCTCAAATGTCAGAACTGGAGGAGACCCTGAGGGACATCTAGTCCATTGTATGTGTGGAGAATGTGACTTCCCCAGATGTTTGGAGATGGTATACCTTGGGATATGAGGAGTCTGGAGCTAGAATTCTAATCCTGTAATTCACTAGCTGGGTTCTTTCAGCAGTTTGAGTGACTCTGAAAAAGAAAATAGTAATAGTACCTGTTTCATAGAATTGTATGAGAACTAGATTAAATAAGCTATAGAGAGCAATTACAATAGCATCTGGGATGTGTGACAACACAACAAACTCAGCCTTCTATCATTACCATATTATTATCCCTATAATGGACTAAATTGTGGCCCCCTCCAAGACACTCAGACGTTGAAATCCTAATGGCCAGTATAGTTCAGAATGTGACTATAGTTAGAGACAGGGCCTTTGAAAGGATAACTAAAATTAAACAAACTAATAAAGGTGGGCCCTAATCCAATATGACTCATGTCCTTAGAAGAAGTGGGGACAACAGGGGACAAGTGAGCAGAAAAAAGACCACGGGAGGAGATAAGGAGAAAACAGCCCTCGGCAAGACTGACAGAGAGACTTTGGGGAAAACCAAACCTGCTGACAACTTGATCTTGCAGCTGCAGCCTCCAGAACTGTGAGAAAATAAATTTCTGCTGCTGAAGGCCCCAGTCAATAGTGTTTTGTTAAAGGGAGCCCTAGAAAAACTAATATAGTCACAATCGTTATTTTCTGGGCCACATCCCGCTACCAACTGTAGGCAGTGCAGGACGGAGACCCAGCTCAATATCATTTCCAGCAGCTCACCTCGTACACATATTACTTCCCCAAATTCCCTACTATGCTAAACGTGGGTTCTTTATTTGTTAAAAGATGCCAAGATATTATTCAAGAAAAAACAAAAAGTGTAAGGAACAGTTGGGAGAAAATCAAATGTCTAAAAGAGAGATCATGAGTCTAAAATTAATACTCTCCATTCTCTAGCACAAACCTGGTCTAAAACCCACTTTTTTTAATTTATTTTTCTTAGTATGTATTTTTCATACATAATGATCACATTCATCATAGGAAATTTATACCTGTGCATAATATGTCTTAATTCTTCCCTTTTTTCCCATTCCCTCCCATCCCTTTAACCCTTCTTCCCCTCACCACTTACAAAAGGTTTGTTTCCATTTTTCTCTTTCATTCTTTTTGTTGTTGTTGTACCAGGGATTGAACTTGGGACCTTACGCTTGCAAGGTAGGCAGCAGAACCACTGAGCTAAATCCCCGGCCCTCTCCACTCTCTTTTTTAATCCCTTTTCCCTTCCTTCCCTTCCCTCTCCCCCCTCCCTTGTTCCTTTCCAATTTGAACATGTTCTTCCTACTTCTCGATATCTATCCTCCATAGAACCCATTGCTTTTGCTGCTATTTCACAGACTTTTCTGGGTGTTGCTGAATCTGAACAAAACACCTGGCAAGTGAAAAGAGACAAGCACAAACCCAGACCAATAAAATGGAATGTTTTCCACTGGATTTATAGTTGGAAGCACTTTGAGAACATATATCTAGTTACTTCATTTCTTTTCTCCATACTGGGTTTCCTGGACACTAGATGCCACATAAACTGTTGGTTGATTATACCAATACATCAGCTTCTACCTCTACCCCAAGAAGCTCCACTGAGGTGGAAGTGATCCCATATCAAATGACTTTCTAACCAAATATAAATCCTCATTCCCTGCCAGTGAGTGACCCATGTGAAAAGAAATAGGTGAGTTTGTACTTATGTCTCTCCGAAGACAAATGACATTTGTATGACATATTTTTTATTTTATTGCCCATCCTCTCCTTCACACCCATGAGTATACTTATGTGCAGGCCTGTACACATGCTAATCTGTAATTCTGTTTCCATATTTAATTATGCCAGTAATAGCTCTCAATCCAATTGCACTTCAACAAATATGTTTTCACTGAGGAGAACAGAATTGGTAGGTTAAAGGATAGAATTGGTGAGTTGAGCAGAGAAATCATTCTGATGCTCCCTTGTCTGGATTCTTTGAAAATATTTTCATTTATCTGCACAAAGATCTGCTTCATAATTAGGTTGGTTTTTTTTTTAGCTGTGCCTACAGGCATGGTGTGGTATCTGAAAAAGGAACACAATAAAGCAAAAAAAAAAAAAAAAAAATGTGGCCCCTGACCTCCATCTACTAGGTGGGGTAAGACATAGATACTTGGGGCAATTCCACAGCAACTCAAAGTTGTACATAGTTAAGAATCATCTCAAGTGGGACTGGCTGGAGAGAGTATGCAAAGTATTCAGCACACTTTAGAGAGAGCCTAAGGGTCTAGAAGCTCTTGACAAGGGAATCCCAGAACAAGGCTGTATTTGAGTGTGTCTCAAGGATCCAACTCCTGAAGACAATTTGGGACAAATGCTGGCACCAAAAGCTGAGGCTAGGCAATAAGCCATGGTAGAAGAAGCAGATATATCAAAGGGACTTCAAGCCCCAGCCCCTGCCTGAGAGCTCACTTGCACACCCAAATGCTGAAAGGCTCAAATATCTCATAGACCTGGGCTGAGTGCTTGATTTTCTCTCTAGCCTTTGTTAGGTTATAGCTTTAGATGTATATAAATAAAATCTAAAATAATAGTGGCTTAACCAAAATTTATTTCTTATGTAAAGTCTAGACTGGGCTGGGGGGCGGGGGGCTCTGCTCCATAGTCACCAAGGGTCCTGGATCCTTCTATGCAACTGCATTGCCATCCCTAAGATGCTGCCCTAGTCCCCCTAGTGAAGACAGGTCAGCACCAAGCAACAGCATGCCAGCACAGGAAAGCACAGACATATCCAGTCCTTCAAGGGCATGACCAAATTCCTACATACCCTGAAAATACAAATTTGGTCACAATGTCATACTATAAGGAACTCTGAGAACTATATAGGCTTTATTTCAGGGAAGCTATTTGCTTCCCAGCAGAGCAGATATTGGGGCCAACAAGCAATTTGTGCTGGCCACCAAAAGACCATTGCCACCAGCATCACAGAGCTAGATAAACAAAATGTCATTTACCCATGCAAGGGAATATTAAATGGGATTAAATATTAAATAAAAAGAAGTGAATTGATAAATCCTATAAATGGATATATCTTGAAATAGTATGCTATATAAAAGAAAACAGTGACAAGATACCAGTTATTATGATTCTATTTATATGAAATATTCAGACTAGGCAAATCTACAGGGATAAAAAGATGATTCATGGTTGCCTAGGGTTAGAGAGATGGAGAGGGAGGAAGGGATGATAGCTAGATGATAAGGGGTTTCTTTTGGAGGTAATAAAAATGTCTTAAAATAGACTGTGATGATGGCTGCATAACTGTGAATAAAGTGGATAGTATGCTACAAATGAGTGAATTGTACAGTGTGTGGATTATACCTTTACAGAACTGTTTAAAAAAAAAATAACAACAACAACATCAATCTCTTATGTGATCACTGCGTCTTTCTCAGTCATAAACACTCCCTGAATTTGAAACTTATTCTACCAGGAAGCCTACTGTAATACACAAGTGTGCTTCTACATAACCTTCTAGGTCATGGTCATTTTCAAACTCTGCCTTTGGTCTTTCAAATCCCCTATACTGAATATCCAGTTATCTCTATCATTCCTCATTAAAATGCCTTATAATTCTCCAGAATTCCATCATTTTTTACAAAACAACTTTTTTGTGTCTTAATCATAGATAACAACTCTGTTATCAACAAGGTCAGGATAAAAAGGTTAAAGAGATCAAATTTCCACTTTAGCCGGGCATGGTGAACTTTAAAACTTTTGCTCCAAGACGATGGGCCTATCTGCGATGAATAAACGCTGGACAATACTTTTTTATCTTATTTTTAGATACTAGATGTTCATGTATCTTGTAATGTTCAGAATTCTAAATTTGCCTTTATTAAAATTGAAAAAGTAAATTGGTAGAATGGAAAATATCTAAATAGTAAGAAAACAAAATTAACCTCCCCACTTATGTTTATAATGGATGATTTTCATACTCTCTGGTGGTTAACCATTTCTAAACACTACACTTTTTCAAAATTATCTGTCTTTCCTGAGCTTCCAAACTCAGTTATCACCTGAGTTTTCTGCCATCGGCATCTGCTCCTTAGCAGTAAACCAGATCATTGCGGGGCCATAAAATAACTCCTTGAATACCTACTGCAGTAAAAGAGCTCTTTGCAAGCTCAAGTAACTCAACCTTTCTTTCTATCAAAGAAAAGAAGGGATCAAAGAAGCCAAAATCTAAAAAGATGGAAAAGGGTGCTGCACCTCTCTCTTTCCTTCCTCCCATCTCTCTTGCACTTCTCTGTGCTTCTCACCACCAAATATAACTTCTCTGGAAAAACAATAAAGTGATTTTTCTTTAAAATGCAAAAAGAACGCCAGAAATAAATATGCCATCTGTTAACAATGGATAATTCTGATACTGAGAGTATGGAGAGTCTTTGTCTCCTTCCTACTCTTCTGTATTAAACAGTTTTTTAAATTTTTCAATAAATACTATTTAAAAACATATCCCATGCCTTTCAAACTCTGTTCCCACAACCCTAATCTAGACATTTCAACCTAATGTCCTGCCTGGCTTTAGGCCCAGTGTAAATAGAAAATGTTGTGATTTCTCTTGGAAATCTTTCTGTCCCCCTTCCCCTTTTCAATAGTCTTTCTCCCACCTAATATCACAGCCCCACCCTCCACCCAAGAGTCAATACTTTCCCATTTAGGACTTGGAGGTCATCCCTTTGAGGGTTATTGTATTTTTTTACACTTATTTTGAAATAATTATAAATTCAGCAGAAGTTGAAAAAAACAAAAACAACTCTTACACCCAGTGTCCCCCAAAATCAACATTTTATAGAAGTATTACACTCCAGTACAATATGAAAACAAGGAAATCAAAATTATGTCACAGAGGTTATTCAAATTTCACTAGTTATACATGAACCCAGTTATGTGTGTGTGCATATGTGTGTAGATCTGTGCAGTTCTGTCATATGGTAGCGTCATGTAACCTCCAATGCAGTCATGACACAGAACCATCTCATCACCACAAGCCTCCCTGTGCTACCCCTTTATACCCATGTCCACCACCTCCTTCTCCATTGTGCTCTGTAACTACTGGCAACCACTCCATCTCTATAATTACATTATTTCACAAATGTTTTATAAATGGAGTCATGCAGTATGCATAGTTTTTGTTTTGTTTTGTTTTTGGCACCAGAGATCGAACTCAGGACCTTGAACTTACAAGGAAGGCAGCGGCACCACTGAGCTAAATCCCCGGCCCATTACACATAGTTTTGAAGTCGGCTTTTTTGCTTAGCATAATTTCCTTGTGGTTCATCTAACACATTGCATGTGTCAATCAGTCATTCCTTTTTATTGCTGGATTATACTCCATGGTACAGCATACTACTGTTTGTTTAATCATTCACCCATTGAAGGTTATATGTGTGGTTTCCAGTTCGAGATTATTTTTAAAGGAGCTTTGAACTTTTCTGCTCAAATTTTTCAACGAACAAAAGCTTTCATATCTGTAGAATTAATGCCCAAATGTGGAAGTGCTGAGTTGCATGTTTGTTTTTTAAGAAGCTGTCATACTATTTTCCAGAATTACTGGATATTCTTACATTCTCATTGACAGTATATGAGTGATCATTTCTCTACAAGCTTGTCATTGGTTTTATTGCTATTTTTCATTTTAGCCAATCTGGGAGGCGTATCTCATTGTGGTTTTAATTTGCATTTCCCTAATGTCTAATAATGATGAATGTTTTTGTTCTTGTTATCTGCATAGGCTCTTCATAAATATCTGTTCGTGTCTTGTTACCATTTTCTAATTGGATACTTGATTTTTAATGTTGAGTTTTGAGAGTTCTTTATATATTCTAGATACAAGTCTTTTGTCAGAGAAGTGATTTAAAATTTTTTCTCTCAACCTATAATTTGTCTTTTCATCCTTTTAAGTGGTATTTCACAAAGCAAAAAGTTTTTAATTGTGATGAAAGACACAATTTATAGGTTCTCTTCTTATGAATTATAATTTTGGTGTCAACTTCAGGAATTTTTTTATCTAGTCTGAAATCACAAAATCTTCCTATCTTTTGTTCTTGAAATTTTGTAGTTTTATGTTTCACATATAAGGCATGATCCATTTTGAGTTAATTTTGGCATAAGTTTTGAAATTTAGGTTGACATCTAGTCTTTTTACCTATAGATATCCAATTCCTCCATCACCATTTATTTAAAAGCTTATTCTTCCCCTTTCAATTGTTTTGGCTCTTTTGTCAATAATTAATTGGGCCTATCCATGTGGATTTGTTTCAGGGTTCTCCATTCTGTTCTCTGTATTTATCTCTCTGCAAACACTGTATACTGATTACCACAGCTATATAATAAGCCTTAACATTAGAAAGAATAATTTCTTACTTTATTCTTTTTTAAATTTTTTTTGTATCATAGAGACATTCCTTTTCTATACAAATTTTAACACAAGCTTAAACTTCTGCTGAGATTTTGACAGGTATTACACTAAACCTCTAGATCAGTCTAGTACCGGGGATCGAACTCGGGACCTTGGGCTTGCGAGGCAGGAACCAGAACCACTGAGCTAAATCCCTGGCCTTTAGCTTTTGTCTTTTTCAGTTGGATTTTGTGAGTTTGAGGATGTTCTCATCTATAGTGTGCTGAAAATTTTTTGTTGTGAATAGAAATATAATTTTGTCAAATTTTTCCTACTTACATCTCATTGATTTTATCAGTGATATTGAATGGTGGATCGCCTTGATTCATTTTCAAATGTTGAATCAACCTTGCATATCTTGGTCATAGTATGTTATTTTAAACATTCTTCAATATGATTTGCTAAAAATATATAGAATTTTTTGCATCTAAATTCATAAGAGATATACCTCTATAGTTTGTTTTCTGACCCAAATCTGTTTAGTAAATATTCTGTGGATACTTAAAAGAATCCATATTCTGCTGTTGTGGAGTGAAATGTCCTATAAGTGTCAGTTAGATCCTTTTTTAGTTCTTCTATCTCCTTTCCAGTTGTCTGTCTCCTGACTCTATCAATTGTGAGAGCAAAGTACTGAAGCCCCAGCCATCCGATATTCTCTCCTCACCTCACAACTACAGTCTCACTCTCCACCCATGGATGCAGTGCTTTCCCTTGTGGAACCTAATTCTTTAAAGAGTTCAAAATATGGGAGCCACTCCCTTAAGTATTACTGGCATTTAAAGCCAAGGCTCTGGGCACTGATGAAAAATGATAAATCCTGAGTCTGAGACTCACTGGAGGTGGATGTCAGAAGAGATGCAGCCACATATCAAAGTTCGTCCAGAAAACAGCAAATTACTCAATCAGGCAAAGCCAAAACTAGTTCCAACCACTAAATTGGAAGAGGTCAATAGCTAACTACATGAGGTATCCCACGATTAGTGTCTTAACCAACAACTGAAGTCAGAAACCAAACAAGAAGCTGAAGAAGTACCAGGATCCAGGACCTTAGAAAGGCATGTGAGCATCCTATTCGATTCCGTTTAAGCCTTGATGACCTAAAATTCCTATGATGAGGTCAAGAAGCCCCTGCCTGGCCACATTTTATTCATCTAAAAGATATCTATAACTCCTAACAAAGCCCAAAGAAATTCATTGGTACTGGGACAATTTCCATCATCAATGGGACACTGAGGAAGATATTTAGAGGAATATTCCCTGGATGACCTAAAATCATTCTATATGAATATCATCTTATTCAACCTATTGAGAAAAATATCTATTAAACAATTATTAGGCATGCTAATGTTGTCCAGGGACAGAATCAGAAGATAGAATGGCATTGGGAAAAAACATAAATTTTCCACAACTTTAACTGATAAGTAGAATCTCTAATAACCCACAGACCACTTATTCCAGACTTCCAAGAGAGGCAGAAGACTTTTTCATGTACCCTCATGCCTAATCCATCCCTCCATTATGTTATTCAACTGATAATAACTCTGAAATGATGTTGAAAATATTCTTAACCACATTATCAAACTGCCAATGACTCTTGTCCTTTGACAGCAACATTCCACCCTATATGACAGGAAATCCAGCTCAAGGCCTTGCCCCTTTCCTGTAAGTCTGGGAATTTATCCTCAAATGCACAAAGGCACTCTGCCTGAGATATGGCTTGGATCAGTGTCCTCAAACTCATGTGACAGAGACAGTCAAAAGTCAAAGGCAGAGGCCCTTGGGAAGTGCTGAGCATTCTGATTCTGCTCAGAAAAGAGACACAACAGCTTTCTGTACTTCACACCCACCCCAAAGCCACGCTCTTCCAGACCTTCGCACTGCACCATTCATTGCTATAAACTAGGCAAAGAGGAAGTTGCTGGCCTCAGATGGTTCTGCTCTCTGAGGACTCAGAATTCCCCATGACAAGGCTTATGAACATGTGGCCGTAAAAGAAGTTCCAGGGCACCTTCTTAATCCTTCACATTCCACTGTTGCCACTCTAATATGTGTCCAGAAAAAGATGAAACAGAATGCCCCATAGGAGATTACTGATTTATTTTATCACATATTTTAAATGAGGCACAAAGTCTACACTGAAACCAGGGCATTTGCAAAACGCAACAATCCCACGGTAAATGAAAGCATAAGTACACCGAATTGGATCACTGGCTCATCAAACCAAGACAGTATGTAGTGATAATGTGCTGCTACAATTCAGTACTGGGCCCCAACAATAAAGCCGGGACTGTAATTACTATAATGACCTCCCACTGCTATTGTGTCTTTAATTAAGTCTTTATCAGTAGGCATTTGCCACTTAAACCTAACTCACTGTAACTACGGCAGCGTATCATCTACATTTTCACAAAGAATTACGGAATCATATTTCTGTCACAAAGATGAAAGGGAATATTTTAGTTCAAGTGCCATTTGCAGACAAGCTGCATAAAGAAAAATCAAGCTGTCCTTTAGCGGCACTTTCTGACAAGTGAAACTCAACTGAAAGATGCCGAGGGGTTTTGTGTATGTGTGTTTTGGCTTCACTCGGTTTCTTTTTATCACAACTCCACTTCCTTTCTACATAAACTACAGGGAAAGAATGACACACAATTAATAACACACTTGATTATATAAAATTTTCTTGAGGTGGAAAGGCACTGAGACTCTTGTGTGAGGCACAGAGATGCTGAGGGAGATGTCCCCAGTTATACCAGGGTGACTAATCAGGCCAGGCCTATACCGCCCTCACAACTGTATGAACTCCCTCAGATCCAGAAAAGTCCATCCTACTTATTAAGGTCCACTCCACATACCCCAGGCCTGAAGAAACCACATTTCAAGTTCAAGTTTCCAGTCATAATCACTTCCCTACATTAGCATTAAAACAAGCGCTGCTTGGATGGCAGCTATGTGGGCCAGACAACCCTACGTCAGAAAAAGCTACCTCCTTCCAGGCCTCCCCAAAGGTATCAGCAGGTTGCCTCTACCCTAGCTCAGTGGTGCCCCTTGGGGAGAGAAACATGTGCGTACACTCAGGTCTTCACTTTTCTGAGATAACTCCAGCCACTTGGTTTCCAGGGAAAGCTCCCCCACCACCCTACTCTATTCCCACCCCAAGGCCTCTATCCAAGGCAGCACCATCTGGGCTTCTGTACCTCATCAAAACCTGCTCCTCGAAAGGTCATAAATCCTCCCAGAATTGGGGTAAGGGGGAAAGGGTGTGTACTGTGTGGTGAGTGCTGAGGGAGGAGCAGGTGTTCCATGGAAAGGAACAGGTAAAAGAGTTCCCAGAAGTGACTCCTGTGTGCTAGGAGCCCAGGCTCCAAGTGCCCCGGAAGTTCCAGAGATGCAGTGGCTTCTGCTTATTTATTGAAAGGATTCTGACTCCTGCTGGGAAGCCTGATACTGGCAACAATTTCCACCTCCTTTCAATGTCATCCTTGGCCACAACTGCTCCCCACTTTCCTTTCACTTCTAATTTCATTTTTAACAACATAAAGGCTTTGGCTGGACGCAGAAGAACTGAAAATGAGAACAAAATGCAGAGTCAAGGAGGAAGCATGCTTCCCAGGAGGACCTGCGGGGAAACACTATTCAATTTTCTCCCACATATTTGCACCCACTGGGGAGCATCTCAGGTTTTCCCACCTTGGCAGGGACACCTGCTAGGAAGGTGTGACCCCACTTAGGTGTGGCCACTGCTGCTGGCTGGCTGGCTTCCATTACTGCACTGCTGCTGCCAACAAGTTAACCACACCTGCAGCCTCCAGCAAATACATCCACATTTGGGGAAGAAATCCAAATTGTCCTCAGTGCTGAATTCAGCAACAATTTCAAGGTGCTTAATGATTCCTTGTTTCTACCTCTTGAAAAAACTGTAGCCCTCCAACATGAAATCTACAGCCTTCTGATATACAGGTGAGGGCAGAAAGCTGGACTTAGTCTGTGAGTGTCCGTGGGCAGTTTCTTCCTCCTACTTTGTCTTTGTCTATGAAGGGCTCTACTCAAAAGGGACATGTCAATGACTCTCAAGATAACCCTGTCACCAGTTGCCTGCTGGCCCCACTTTGCTCAGCTTCTCCTTCCCTCACTTGCCTCTGAGCCAGGATAGCTGCTATTGGATGGTCCCTTTCGGGAGCTGCACATAGCCAGGAGACATCTGGCAAATGCCAGAGGGAAGCCGGGGCTCTGAGTTATAGGGATTGCTGCAGCTCTGTGCAGAGGGGCTTCTCAGTCAGCTCAAGCCCAGGCTCCCAGCCCTTCTCCATCAAGTGCTCAGCTCTCCTGGAGAGCTTAGGCTGAGGATTGCCCTTGCTAATGTGCTCAGCTGCTGTCTTCTGATCTGACAAAGGACCCAGCCAAGTGATGAGAGATATAAGCCAAAATCCACTCTAGGCCTCATCATACAAATGCTTGGCTTTCCTGGGGCCAAGCCACCTCCAAGTGACTGACACATTTCTATGTCCTTTACCACGCCCACTGTCACACATGTTAGGATGTTTCTCTGGGTAAATGCCAGGGTTCTCCCTGGAGGGTAAAAGAAATGTCAGAAGCACAGCACAACCTGATATTATCATATACCAAAAAAAAAATAACTATTTGCTAGGAAGAATCTCTTTAGATACACTTTTTATCAAACACAGAGGTAATTCCCATTCCCAAAAACATGAGCCTGAGCCCAAAATACTTCATAAATATTTGTTGCATATAAATGAATGATGCGTGCATAAATGAATAAATTAATTTTTTCCTAGAGAGAGGCCTTATTTCCTTCTCCACTCCCTCACCTTCTTCATTCTCAAGCATCCTGTTGTTGATGACTCCTGAGAAGCCATGTTTTGTTTTCCACATTGAAGGTGACAAGAGAAGTGCGGGAGATGAGAGAAATAATACTCATTAGCAAGAAAGGAAAATACAAATAGGAAAAATGAGATGAAAGCTATGGGTAAGGTTAGTTTAGAATACCTGTTCTCAGCCTGC